>NC_132989.1:66591043-66894074 GCF_048564905.1 Vicugna pacos
GTACTTTGTATGTCTGTGTTTAGGAACAATCAGTATCTCTTTTTTTCCTAAAAGTAGATAAATATTTATAAGGGACACTATCTTACCTCTGTGAGAAATAGTATTGGGTTAAGCCTTCAAAAGGTTGTTTTCAGCGTAAGATTCATAGTATAATTCCATTTGAGCTGTCTCTCTGGGAAGCACCCTTACAAGTCAGATGACCATGATTGTATTGACTAGCTTAGGTATCTAAGAACTGATAATACCTGAATTGTGTTTTCTGGTCACCAGTAAAATTTCTAAAGTTATATTTGAGGAGCATATTCTGAAATCTAAAAATAATTATTTATTACACCAACATGGGAACATCCAGATTGCTTAAGGCCATCTTAACTAAAATTTCCACTCACAACCCATAACCTTGTACATTATTACATAGATGGAAACAAAATTCTTTATGAGAAAGTACTTTGTAATTTATAAAGTACTTTAAAATTTTGAAAGAGTCATAATGGCAAATTAAATACATCTTCTAATCTGCCTTCACATCAGATCTATTGCTGTTCCTTCTGTGCTTGTTTTTCAATCTGTATTCCCAGAAAGAGGATTTTCCCCCACACTGTGCCTGCTGCTGCTAACATTCCCTCCTCTAAAGATGCACTGCTTATTCTTTAAGCATTAAGTGACCACCCGTTGTGTACTTTTGTGTACCGAGTGTTGCTTTATGCACTATGGGGAAACACAAAAGACTCCTTTAAGTACAAACATAATCTTTGCCCTCAAGTGCTTTATACTTAGGCAAGAATTCCTTCATTCAGTAGACATTAATGCACCAAGGCATTATTTTGGGCTGTGAAAATCCAAAGATAAACAAGATGTGGTCTCTGCCTTCAAGAAGCTCAGTATAACTAAGGAGACCAAATAAATACAATAAGGAAAAGCTTTAACAAAGTAATGTTCAGATACATTTCAATTCATGTAAGAATTATCCCCAAGTAATAAACATGCCACTTCACAGTGTGCTGGAAGTGACTTGTTGCAGCCACCTTCAGATGGGTTCCTCGGCATCTCATTTCCGCACCACCCCTTCTCCTCGTGCATTGGCTGCAGGCTGTAACCAGGCTGCCTGGGTGATGGGACCACTGCTGACTGACTGTCGCATATCCATTACACGAGAGTCACTTTGTCTCTGATCCGCAGCTTCAAGCATATTGTACACCCCCCTCCCAATTATTTTTCCCTACCTCTTTCCACTCACAGCCTAATTTTTCTGTCTTCTACTCCAAGCTATGCAAGTTGTCACTCTATCTCCCCATCTTTTTCCTTTTCTAACACATGTCCAGCTATCCCAAGAAACTCTCTTCTCCCTTTTCTCTTATTTCCTGGATCTATTCCTTTCCATCCTATTCTTTTTCTAGTCATTCCTGTTTGTGAAGCACAAGATGATCTTGACCACTACTGCTCAGCAATTTTGTTCAAAGTCCCTCTTGGATCTCTAGCCACATCTTCCTAATTCTCCAATTAAACCTGTATTTTGTGAAGCATCAGTATTACATTTTTTTTTAAATTTCTTACTGCATTTTAAAAGTTGTTTATTAGTACTTACTTCAGTTCTTTTTCTACTTTTTTATTATAAATATGCTCTGTTTTATCCATTTTACATGTAAGGTCAATAAAGAGTACTGCATTGAGAATCAGAAAGCCTGGCTCTATTACAAGTAGTGGCAACATGTTACTCGATTTCCCTTGGGCTTAGTTTCCTTTGCCACTAAATAGAGCTGGAAGTTCATTCCCTGCCTGCTTCACGGAACTGTTGAGAATCAACTGTGAATATGCGTTAAGGGCTAGGAGGCGCTATGCGGACACTGCACACCATCCTCCTCATTACAGTATCTTCCGTGGGCAGGGCCGGAGTGTACGTTTTCAGTGGCAAAATGAACTCAAAGCTCCAAATGCAAGCTTTAAAATTATTTTTGCTTAGTTGAGGATTATCTAGTAAAACTTAAAATGTATCTTTCTCAAAATGCAGGATTCATCTTTAATTTAGAAGTCTTTTTTCCTTAATGAAATGTGAAATTCTTTTCATCCCTTCTGCAGCTGAGAAGTCACCCATTTAATCAATGGAACAAAAATATTTTCCCTTGGAGTGATTTTAGGGGTTGAGGATGGAAAGGAGTATATGGGTTGTTTTCTTAGATGGAAATCACTTAAATAAATTCTGCACTTCACGTTAAGATAATTCACATTTCTGTTTTTGAGTTTGAAAACAACCGTATCAGAGAAGGCAAAATCTGATCATGTCCTGCTTAATAAATTATCAAAGGAGTCTTTTCAACCTGAAGCTTTCTGACCTCGAGAACCTTAGTTCCAGTTAAAGATGTCACACCATTCCCAGGGGAGCTAGTCACCAACTACAGGTCCCTGCCATCTCCTCAGGTGTGCCGTCTGCGGTCTCGCTCACCTGTACCCCCTGGAGAACCAGGACTGGCAGTTTGTTCTTTGGGGAGATGGCAGAGTTTATAATTTGTTGTTGGCTGCCTGTGGGAAATCAATTCAGAGAGCTTAGAATAATATCAGTATTACTTTATTCCAGTTGTAGGGAGAGCCAGAATTTCTTCAAGTGTTCCCTTTACTAATAGCAGCCTGAAAAGTTTTGGACAATTTCTGGGGATAGATGGGAGAAGAGCCAATAAAGTTAAGAGATGATATGGAAGAATACTTGCAAGATAAAATTAGAGAACAGAGAGCTTAAGAGAATTAAATGTGTTAGCCAGAAAAAAGTGTGTGTGTCCATATATATGCTCAAAAATAACAGTCATGTGATGTCATAGCTTAAGGGAAAAACTTTCTCGGGAATGAGAATGTAATAAAATCCCTTGAAAATGGGGTCAGTATAATCCTAACTGTACTTTTTTTTCAAGCTCAAGTCTTAAATTCTTAGAGTGTAAGTAGGGGAAAAGTACACATTAACTAAAGAAAGAAATGCAACCAAATGCCTAATGTAGCTAAAAGTAACCTTTACTTGTATTCCTTTGTGCTCCCTACTCTCTAATTATGTGCTCACACAATTGGGGTGACTTTTTGACCAACCTATGCCCTTTTTGTGCATTATATTCTTGCCTTGATGATAAAATCTACTGAAGATACTGCATACAAACATAGCTACAGTTAAATGCATCACACACACAATTCATTGCCACCCACCCTCACAATCCCCTCCAGGTTGTTTTAGGTCTTCCTCAGATGCCGATACTGAGGAACCTTTAGCAGTATCTTCCTCGTGTTACCCAGTGACCGCGGACAGCACAGTTTCCTCAAGACTCCCCATTGAGCAACTTTTGTTTTTATGACAGTTTTTCTAGATTACTTCAGATTGAAAAAAAAAAAACAACTATCCTATCATTTCAAGATTTTCAAATATGCCCAGTGAGCTAGGTAGGAACAGGTTTCAGAGATCTAATATTAGCTCAGTCTTATATGTTGAATGTTTCGTTTTAATAATCTTCTCAGTGTTCTCGTATATACCACCACTCCCCCCACCCTCTGCCAAAACCAGAGTTTAATGCTGGGCCACCATGCTGTTAAGACTGCATGGAAAACAGAAATAGCAATGAAGTGTTTTATAAGCAGTTCGATATTAATGTCATGTTCCTTTCAAACGTTTAAGTGTTTTTACATGAGCACTTTGTCAGGAATCAGATTTGAAGTTAGCTAAACTTCCGAAATTGTAAATCAGGAAATGATCTGTGGCAAAAGTGCGGCTGAGTCTGGGAGCATCCCAGCTTAACCAGAGACACGCAGCTGCCCGCCGGGCACTTCATGCACCTCCGGCTGGGGGTGACTGCTACCCAAGAATGGAGGGGGCCCACTTCATATGTTTGTTTGAATATGATCCACGATGCAGCTGCCAAGTGCATCCTCAAATACCGCTACTATGTATGCTAAATGATTTTTTATTCCCAGATTACCAGCTTCTCCATTATGTATGAAATGACAAATCTGCCTTCACCAAAAAGGTTTCTAGATTTGGGGTAAATCTTACAATATTTTTATAAATTTACCCTTTTTTGAACTAAGTCAGAATTATCATTCCTGCTTTCAAAACACAGTTGATTAATACCTATTAATAAGTTATAGCTTAGCTATAGCTTAGTTAATTGCACTTAGTTAAATTTTACTTCATTTTTTTTCCCCAGGAAATCAAATTATCCATGTTCATTTCAAAGCACAGTTACTTTTCTCTATACTTGGGAAGCTAAAATTTTTAGAGAAAAAATTTATCCAAAAAGAGAATCCTCTTTATGCCATTAAACTGTGGTTCCCTGGCCCTTGGGGCTCACTGGCAAATGCAGCTCCTATGGACTTCAGAGGGCTCCTGTTCTCAGATCCTCCCTGTGGGGTGCACAGCAGGATGAGACACCAGCTGTATTCCTACCAGCTCATCTACCTGTCTCTGCTTTACAGTTTAACCGTATTTTTTAAAAAGCGCACATTCTCCTGGGAATAACCCATTCATGAAATTTTCATTTTTATGACATAACTTGTTTTAACTCAAAATCCTCAGAGCAATTTTCTTTTTTTAAAAATCTAAACACATATTCCAAAACAGAATATTGAATGGCAATGGCTTAGGAGAAAACCTAAAACCTTTCTTCCATTTGAAATAGCAAGAGTTTTTAACCTTGAAGTTTATTTTTTACAAGTAAGAGTCCCTCAGGCACAGTTGCAATCCCATGTGATCGTGCTCTGTAAGTCACTGCCGTTGTCTTCCCTGTTGACCTGGGGTATCAGACCACCTCGCACGGCTGAAGTCACTCAGTCATGAGATTAGCCAATGTAAACAGAATATGAAGCAATATACTGCTAACTTCGTGTTTGATTAGATTGCTAGTATTAGCTATTTTCTCTTAAAGAATTTCCAATAAATCTACTCTTCAACAAATGAGAGGAAGAGATTCTAAAGCAGCTCACCTTTGAGCATTCTTTTCCTCTAAAAGTATATATTGAATTCTCAAGTCCTAAAGTATTTCTCTTGTTCTTAACTGTAGTTGTTAACTGTCTTTCTTTTATACTTATGTTTCATCTAAAAATAATGGTTAAAGGAGTGTTACTATGTAAACCTTACATAGAATTAAAGGGAAGTATTTATTAAAACAGTGGCCCTTCGAACTTGGATTAGTAGAATTGCCCGGGGAAGTTACTGTTCCATCAAGTCTGGCTGGGGTGAGCTCTCTTCATCATGTCCCTGCTGGGACTGTTTCTTAAACTCTCTCGAGTTCCAGGAGCTCTATACACGAAGGTGGGAAATTGAATAAATATTGATTCTGAGACTAAGGCTAAGAGTTATGGTGAGTTATTTGGGGTTTTCCATTTTTTAATTTTCATTTGGGAAAGCATTAGGACTTGTCAAGGTGCAAAGAATGACCTAGGATAGACGGTAGAAAGTCTGAGACTGGAAGTATGAGTGCACTCTGTCCTCAGAGATACTGCCGTAGATGCCACGTTTGAAACGGTGCAGTGCAAGAGGGAAATGAAAACCTTCAAAATGTCTTCTTTTCTAAATCTCGTTTACAGAATTCTCCCAATAATATGAGCCTGAGTAATCAGCCGGGCACTCCAAGGGATGATGGCGAAATGGGGGGAAATTTCTTAAATCCTTTTCAGAGTGAGAGTGTGAGTATGCCCTTGACTACATTATTGTATCCAGGTTTCATTTCTGAAGCTCTTCTTTAGAATAAATGCTTAAAGCCATTATTACAACTGTTCATCTAGAGTTCAATAGTTTGATCTTTTAAAAGTTAGAAAATTAAGTGGAATTTCTTTGTAAAGGTTAAAAAATAAACTTTCTTTCTTACTCCTACTGTTATATACATGGTTACAAAAACTATAATACTAATTTTCCTACAGAGAAGACCCGCTGTAAAGGCACATCCTAGAAACAGGTTTCATATTTGATAGTTTTTGTAAGTTTTCACTAAAATTTCTTGGATCACTGCAAAACCGGGTCTATGCTCAGTGCTGTCCTTAAGGCTCTGAAAACTGTCTCTAAGATGTCTTTACTTCATGCACTAGACTTTCCTGCCTGCTCTGTTAATGTGTCATTTGCATTTAGCCTGAACAGGATACCCACGTCGTTTTTCGAGTGAGGTTATAGTGTTAAGCAAAGGCAGGTATCATTTCCTGTCTCCACAGAAGTAGACAAGAGCAAAAAGAGAAGGGATAAAAATGTATTCATTCATTTAACAGTTACTGAGCACTTACCATGAGCCAAAGCAACATGCTAAGCAGTGGAGACCAAAAGGACACTATGGTATCTTTTCTTAAGGACTTGTTGCATCATACAATACTTTCTGAACTAATATTTCACATTAGAAGCATCTATAGGATTTTTTTTTTAATGCAGTTTCCCAGAACCCTCCCTAGACCGAGTGAATCAGAATTTCCAGGAGTGGGGCTGGGCATACGCAAATGTGAAAACGCTTTGTCAGTGATGCTGATGCAGATTCTCTGCTCAGAACGACTGGATTGGAGTAAAGGATTTCAAAACCCAAACTAGTTTCACATCGAGAGGGTCAGCGCCTCCAATGCATGCATGGCCATCATTAAAATTCATTATGGGGACTTTACCCAACTAAACACAGAATCAGAAGAGAACACTACCTTCATTTTGTCCTAACTATTTACCAGAGATGATACTGTGAGAACTTGAAGCAGTGGCTAGCGCATACCTACTCTGCACAGAATGGCTGCTTCCCCAAGTGGAACCCAACACAGAATCTTCCAATCTGTGGATTTTTTTTCACTTCTTGATATTGACCGAGCACCTCTGCATGGGATAAAACTTCCCCTGCTTTTAGACTTGACTTCTCTTGAAACTAAAAATACAATTATGCTGATCTTTAGTTTGAGTGTTTTATTTGCAGGACATTTATGATTATAGCAAGGACAAAGAAGGTATACATAAAAATTTGTATTTTAAAAAAAATCAAAAGGGTAGCCTGTCAGTGATGTGGAAATAGAAAAATGTGAGAAACTATGTAGTTGGTTATAATGCTTAGGACTATGGGATTTTGTAAAGCCTGTTCTTTTGCAAGTTTGCTTTAAGACTATAGACAAATTAGTTAATTTTAATTAATTATTTAATGTTCACTTTATCTAATTAGAGATATTAATTTCATTTTATGCTAATTCTTCCAGCAATGAAATGGTATAATTCAGTGAGCTATATGATAATGAATTCAGTCCAATTCAACATTTATTGAGCCTGCTATATGCAGAGCACTAGGTTAAGGATAAAGTATTCTGAAATAAACCCAACACATCCCTAACTTCTAAGAATGCAATCTGATAGGAAGAACATGTTTACACAACTAATTAAACCATATGTCAGATTAATAAGTACTATGATGGATATAAACGAGGTGTTTTAAGAGCACCAAGGAAATTAGTAGTTTTGTATTAGAGAAGAAAACTTTTTTTTTCCAAAGGTTCCAAGTGACTAACTTTAGGGGCAGGGACAAGAAGGACTCTCCACTCTTCCCAGACCTGTCACTGGGGACAGCAACTTGTTTGTCAGAAGTGGGGAGCTGCCTCAGATGGGGCATCAGAAAGTTCTTCGTGGGGATCAGAGGATCAAATAGAACAGGACTTCAAAAACTCCTTTGTTCAGAATAAACACCAGCTTCACCCCCTAGCCCCAGGTGGACTAGGCACCCACAAAATAGCAGATCCCTTTGTGAATATGTACGTAGAAAAGAGCTGCTGGAGCAGGGCTCCTCCCATCCCTTACTCCAGGCCCAGAGGCCCAACTTCGCTCCCCTTGAAGCCAGGAGGCAGGTACAAGGCCTGACGACTGGGCAGAGTTAGCAGAAAACAAAAGCTCCCTCCTGTCACCCCCCCTCCCCCCCTGTCCACACTAGAAAAGTCCCCAGAGGAAGAATACTTGGATGGTGGTTGAAAAACTGCACCACCACCTGGAGGGTCATGCAGCCTTGGAAGCGGGTCCGCACTGACTGCTCCGTCCTTCTGTCTGCCCGTGAGGAGTCTGCGTGTCATGAATGGCGTCACTGTTATCTCTGGCTTCCACTATCACATCGACACATTTTTATTTGCATGTTTTTAAAAGATCAAGAAATGAGAGCAGAGAGGAAGAAGACGAGAGATTCACCGCTGACAAATGTAATGAGACCCTTAAAGAAGTCATAGGCTGGGTAGAGGTATAGCTCACATGGTAGAGCACATGCTTAGCACACATGAGGTCCTGAGTTCAATCCCCAGTACCTCCTTAATAAATAAATAAATCTAATTCCTAATTCCCCTCCCCCCAAATAAACAGAAGAAGAAGAAGAAGAAGGCAGCTAGATATCTCCAATAAGTTAGCTTCCCTATAATGAAGGAAACGCAAAACCCTTTAATGAATTCAAGAAGAAAACGTTTCCAATGACTAAACATCAAATTCTAGGGGTTTTTAATGCACAGAAGTCTGAATAGCCTTTTTGTCTCTCTTTATCTTGAAGTTTAACCACAGAAGAGGCCTGGGAAGGGAGCAAATAGCTGTTGGCTGATTATTACATACAGACACTACCTTAGTCACCTCACACATGCTACTTAATATCATCAGTATAGAAACAGGAACGTCCAACCCAAAAGCAGAAACCTTGCAGTGCCAACACGCTTTATACAGAACAATGTGAACCAAAAAGTGTTTCACCATTCAGCCTTTTTTTCTTTTTTGGATCCTAAGGCCTTTATTTCAAGAAGCAAAGATGCCCCCTAGTGTTCAACTCTATAGAATGTTTGGTTTTAAAAATACAGAATACAGAGGGGCTTGGTTCAAGAAATAGTGCTTTATGCCTCTCAAGTAAAGAAAGCAGTTAGTCTTATTTCTTGAATTAATTTAGCAGAGTATTTTCTCCATGGCACTGAACTATAATCAACTGAGCAAACATATTAAGATCATGGCATCAAATAGAAATTATAAATAATGTAGATCATTTCCTATTACCCTTACTGCCTTTTGTCACTTTCTGCTATTTAAAGAACTCACATACACCCCGATTTTTTTTTTACAGTCACATACACACTAGATTTATTTCACTTTAGTTTAGCTCAGAGTACCCGTACTATTACCTCTTATTATGAAAATACATTATGTAGATGCTTAGAAACAGAAATGCAGTGTAAGATCAGAAGTGTTCCTGAAGTGGATAAACAGAAATATATGAACGTTGTTCAAAGATTTAATGGGTATTTCTGATGGAGTCCACGGTACGTGAACTGGGTACAATAAATTCTCTAGTTCATACCAAGGCATGCAATTTCAAAATACATTTTACATAGAAAGGAACCATAAGCTAGTATATGTTTACAGTTACACCTTTAGGTTTTACTACCCTCCCCCCCTTTCTTTTCCTGAACGGCACACTTGATGCTGTCAACAGTATTGTAAGGCCGTTTTATCACCTGACTGAGGAGAATCAGACTCAGAGTAGTTTTGGAGCAGGGCAGCCTGCTATTACAGCACCCTGGCACAGACACCAGTGTGTCATCACATACTGATGCCACCGTACAACTGAAATGTTGCAGTGTGGACTCAGGACGGTACAGCATGAGTATCTTACGTCTCTAAATATGACACCCCATTTAACACCTCCTCTTCCTTAATTCTGCAAAAACTGTAAGCCACTTCTCTTCTACTTGAATAGTAATCAATAGCAAAATCCCTTTTTTGCTTGCACATCCTGAGTCTCCCTAGAAATTTTGTGATTTCCCTTCAACTTACTTCGTGAAGCAGTTTACAGCCTCAGCACTGCAAATCGCCCATCACTTACACAGACAGCCACGCACAGATACAATCGATTTTACTGTACCAGAGACACGCAGTGTCATTTTAGTTATTTGTACTTCTCAAAAATTAAATTTTATGAAATGCTTGCTAATTTCTCTGAGTTATATTGCTTGGAGATGACACTTCCATTTTTCTGACTGACTCTGGCCCTCACTTTCTTGCTGTGGCCTATTTTCCCACTCAGCTTCCTCCCTGAACAAGCCTAACTGTCTTAACTTCTCAATGACTTTGTAACAAGTCCTCATTTTTCTGTAAGATTTGCTTAAGACGTTTGAAATATCCCAGGTGAAAAATCTTAATTGCCAGTGTTCAGTGATGGGAGCGACCAACAAACATGCTTGGTAGCCGAGAACGTACGTATATACTTGTTTGCATATATGCATACTTTTAAAACAGTGTCTAATTAGAATGAAAGCTAAAATACATTCTTAACTATATTCCCTAATGTTACATGACATATGACTGAACCGGAATAATCCTAATGAAAAAAGGATTCAGGGATTTTTTTTTAATCCGATTATTCAGGATGTGCATTAAGTGAGATGCTCTCTAGAATTAATTATGATTTATCCAGAAAATTTTTTTCAGACGTATCCTTTGAAGTCCTTTCAGAAAAGCTTTGAAGTCTTTTGCTGTTTTTAGATTGGGCACACTAGGCCCATTAAAATCTTTGTCTTAAAATGATGATTGATGGTCTAGCTGTGCTATTTAAAATTAAATTAAAATTAAATACAGTCGAATTTTCAGTTCCTAAATTGTACTAGCTACATTTTAAGAGCTCGGCAGCCACGTGTGGCTAACGGCTGTTGCGCTGGACAGCACAGAACTGACCATATCTGTCGTCACCGAGGGGTCTTTTGAGCAGCACTGAGTCTACTGATTCTCACCGTAAATAACAGCAGCCACAGAAAGCGGAGATCAAATTTTTCTATGCCCACTTGCCATATTCTCTAATTTTTTTCTACTTTTTATAAAACCTTGGTATCCATTTATCTTCTTGTTGTTTTGTCTTCCCCTAAAAGTCAAACACCAAATACAATTGTTTCATCAAAGGCTGTGGCTAGCTGGGAAGCACGCTGCTGTTATTCGTGGTGGAGATCTGCATGGTGCCCCCTGATGAACTGGGGGTAGATCCTCAGGACAGGGCCCAGGTGGGCTCCCTTCATCAGTCCTAGTCTCTGACTGTTCAGGGTTTGGGGTTTTGTTTTGCTGTTTTGCTGCCACTACCAAGGGGAAAGGGGGGGAAGTTTTCTATCAAACCTCATCCCCTTTTCCCTGGCAGTCTCCCTTTTAATTGCCCTACTCTCTGTAATCCAGCATGGAGAGTGACACACACACTTTAGCTTTCCTGCGCTGAAAGGAAGTTTGAGGCTATGAAGTGGTTAACAAGTAGATTTTTCCTTGATTTGACCTGTGCTTAAAGGATTAACCCTCCTCCCCCTGGGGTCCAGTGACCCGTTTTCAGGCCTAGTCATCCACTCCCGCTCACGGTCAATGTGGGTTTTTAGGCTTGAACCCGAGATTCAACTCTAATGACATCCAGTCCAGACCTCTGCCGGCGGAGCCGCTGCCAGCCTGTGCTCTGCCCTGGGGAGTCCTGCTTTCTCCGTGTTGACAAGTCCTTCCTTACCTGGTACACACCTTCTACCTTGTTTCAGGTTCCTGCAGTAGCTGAGCTCATTTGGAATTCACTTCATCCCGTCCCGTCTGCTCCCCTTCCCGGGACCGTCACTGTTCCTGGTTGAGCCCTGGCAGACTGGGACCAAACCCCTGACTCTATCTGCCTCACTCCATGAGGCACAGTCATTATCAGCATATTGAAAGAAATTCCATTTTGCCCTGCTTCTCACAGGTTTTTAATAAAACTTAAAATGTTCAAGAGCTCATATTTACAGCCTAATGTAGAACCCCCCGTCATCTGCAGCCTGTTACCACTTGCAGGTAGGTGCTCCTCCCCAAACCGCAGACGATCGAGAACTGCACTGTCCCAGACGATGGCGTTACTTAGATAAGTTAAAATTCAGCGTCTTTGACATTTTAGTTCCTCAGTGGCACTAGCCACATTTCACATGCTCAAGTTGCCACACGTGGCTAGTGGCTTTGCTGTTGGCCAGCGCAGGTTGTGGGACATGCCCGTCGCTGAAGAAAGTTCTGTTGGGCAGTGCTGCTCCAGAACTTCTGTCACAGTCTAGTCCTCAAGAGTATGAGGGCAGATTGGCATGATTATCAAAAGAATTGTCCTGTTTCTTTCTCAGTCATTTGGGAGATCACTTTTCCAAATTTCTCAGAGCTTCACCATTTACCAGTGGTCAGCCTCAAACTGACAAGTAACATGTAACAACAGTGTCCCCACCCTACCTAGAAATGCTTGTGGATTGAGATTGGAGCCACAGCTTCAGGGAAGAAGTTTATACGCTAAAGTATAAGTCAGACTCCAAAGTATTCTAAATACTTCAGTGAGAACTTCATGCGGCCAGCTGGGGGTTTTTGTTTTGTTCCCCTTACACTATTAACCTAGCATTAACTGAGTACTTTCCGTGTATTCACTAAAAACAAGGTTTTAAGCATTTTATATTCAATCCTCCCCAAACCCCTTTAAGACCAATACATTATTAAACCCATTTTACAGATGAGGAAACGGAAGCATGGAAATGTTAGGTCATCTCCCAAGTTTACACATAACGAAGACCATCCTGTCCCTCATACTTACTTCATTATGATTTAACCTTGGACTCGATTTACCCAAACTGTTACAAGAGCCCACAAAAGATGAATCCAGCCAGGAGAAAGCTGAGGGACTGGGTAATAGCCAACCCCCTGAGTTCAGCAAGAGAATAAGACTGGTTGCTTTCCAAAGGAAATATTTAAAATTTCAGGATAGTCAGTTCTGTATAATTTTACTTCGTTTATGCTGCATGAGGTTAAAAGTTCGCACAGAAAAAACATTAGAATTCACAGTTACTTTTGTTTACCAAGAGGAACGTGAGCGGTCAAAGAACTGCTGTTAAAATACGGATTCTTCTTTCTTTCTAGTACTCCCCTAGCATGACAATGAGTGTGTGATCCATTACCCAGTCTCCTCGTGAAAACCACAGTGAGTCAGCCCTTCACAGAACTCCTACGGAAGAAAATCATTCATCACAGTGTACAGTTCTACAAAGGAATCTCAGTCACACCAAACCAACCTTTTAATTTCCTGCTCTCTCCCCTCTTTTGTGAAGAAAGCGGGTCCAAACGTGATTCAAACAACTGTACGGAGCGGCATATGAGAACTGCCCTACACTGAACTGCAAATGATTATCTGTGTATGTATACGTGTGGGGAAGAGAATGTGCTGTGTGTGTGGATGTTAAACGGACACACGCACATACAGACACTGACCCACAGGACATTGTAAAATATTATCACATGACATCTTAAGTAGAAATAAGTAGGGACTTTTATTCCATCCTCTTTTTTCACGTTTACATTTTAATTATTAAAAGTTGCTCCTGCCCCTCCCTGAACTATTTTGTGCTGTGTATATCACTGCTTTATATAAGTTATTTTTTAAGGTGAACTCAGATGTATGGTTTTGTAAATGTCTGCGATCATGGATAGGAATAAAATCGCTTATTTGAGAGCTTTCATTAAATTGCGTGTGATGCAAGTTATCCTGTGAATCACAACGTGTACTGTCTCAGAAAAGAAGGGTGTCTTCATCTTTATGTCAAATCAAATAATTTCTCAGTTACCTTCGGTGGAAGTATTTTTGTAATTTTTACTTAGGAAAAAATACTTCACGTCAACAAAAGCTTAACCGGGGCCTAACACAGTATATTTCGGCAATAACTGCTCTAAATGGAATTCTCAATTTGTTTGTTTTAATTGATGCAGAAAGTCGTTCAATTAGCCACAACTGCTTAGACCATAGCAATAAAGTGACAGGGGTTGTCATATTTTTAGCAACATATTTTTCTCTTTAACATGATAAAACCCAGAACTGACAACAAAACCATTGGCTTGAATTTGTCTCTTCTCACCAGAAATGCTAGAGCTAAAATTTGAATAACACACTCATGTGAAATGGTACCTGATGTTTTCACCCAGACTTCTTGTGAGCGTTCCCACATGGACACTGCAAAGGAGATACACTTAAATGGTCGTGACTTTCAGCACAAGGGGAAAGAGGCTTTAGTCACAGCCCAGGGGCTCTGGAGTGCTGCTCTCCTCCCCAGGTACCTTACCAGCTCCGGGACTGGCTGTCACTTCCCTTCTGTGCACCCCTTCTCGCTGGCAGCGCAGCACCTGCTCTGTCCCTGGAATGCAGGACTTTCATTAGAGGGGAAATCACCTACAGTAACTTTGTGTCATCTAGCCATGGACTTCAGCAGGCTACATCTACTTCATGTAGCTGCTCAGAAAAGAATGAGTAAACGTTAGAAAAATTTAAAACAGGTCCCCTATGAAAGCACCTTGCTCTGTGGCACTTTCCAGATCTTTTGGGTTTTCTGTGTTTGATCCTATGCACAAAGACCAAAATCATGATAGAGAAGTGTGAAGACTTTGATTTTAGACTCTAAAAGCCAAGTTGGTGATCCTTTCTGTTAAAATGGTGATACAAATAACCATTGATCAACAATTCTATGTCCAGACCCCAGAGACTTTGAAAAGCATTGTTTAATCTCAGGTAAGAAGAACCCTTCTTTCTTTAGGCGTCTGGTCTCTCAAGTGAAAATTTGGCAGTCGATTTACTAGTTCCTGGGCCCAGATGACTTATTTCTCTCAACTCCATAAGGATTTATTCCTTCTGAAAATAAAGATTTTGCCTGTGCATGACAGAGATGCCAGACAGAACTGCTAAGGGGAAAAAAGGAAGCTGAATTAAAATTTATGGTCCAGATTTAAACTCTAATTAAATGAGTTGCCATTCATCACACAGTGTGTGGGAGCCTAGGACTCAGGCTTTCAAGCTGCAGAGAACTTTCATGAAAAATTCAGACAACAAGGCCTTTAACTCAAGCCAAGGTAACCTGAAGATGACACTTTGTACAGACACATGAATTTACCAAGAATAATCTTAACTTTCACATTTTAGGACAGTTGTGTGATATTGACAGTCCTATGATTATTACGTTTTCTCTTATAGTGCTAGAATCTTGAAATGTTTTGTTGACCCTTTTCTCCATTGTTACTGATACCGAATTTCTTTTATTTGCCTTCTAAGAAGGTATTGTTTCTTATTATCACAGAGAATCCTGAGCTTGATTTTCCTTGTTCTTATTTTGGGAGTAATACTGGAGTGAATGGCAATATGGGTCCCATTATTTCTAGCCTATTTGGTCAAAAAAGTCAAATGACTTTTTCAAGGTATAGCAATCAATTCATCATAAATTTCTTTTTCTCTTGGAACCCAGAATAAAAATAGCTACTTTTTTAAATTCCAGAAATAGTTGGAAAAGTTTGAGAAAATTGTATTCAAGAAAATAAAGATACTTAATTCTAATATCAAATAACTTTCTCATGCACCAAATGGAGGATAGTATATCTGTATGTTAACTTCTGTTTAGGTTTTGAATCATTTCAACCTTTTCCTTTCCTCTTGTAATAGAACCATTTAACCTTTTTCTTTTCATCCATGTTTTCCATGCATTTGTCTTGGTCTTGATATATACTGCCTGTTCCTGAGTTATTAACATTTCACCTCACAGTAATATTAGCAATTCTTGCCTACACTGACCATAGAAAACACACATGTGAAATGTAAAAATAAATAGCTGAAAACGTTAACTCTCATTACTCTGCTTTGCACTCTGCCTAGCTCACTACAGTTGAAAATATATGTGAAGTTCTTTCTCAGGTATGTATGTTCTTAACCAGCTCTGTTTCTTATAGCCAAGTTGCACATGGGGACAGAGGCTCTGAGGTGCCATTGATCTGGTAACACCCCACACATTCAGTGGATGAATCTTAGTGCTCCTTTGCAAGTGTTCAGTTCGGACCCAGTTGGTGATGAATAGGAATTAACACAGCTAAGAATCTGACATTAGATTTTTCTATTGCCAGAAGATTAACCAGTCTGTCCCCTGAGCTATGGAGAGTGCACAGAACACTCCTTTCCATCCAGGAATAAAATAGAGAAAAACTTCCATTTCTATTTTTATGATTCTCTAAGATACCTGAACTCTGTTGCATTTCATAGGGTCATTCAGTTAACATTCTTCCTGTAGTTTAAAAGAGCAAATGAAAATAAATGAGTTCAGTTTGGGACCTGAGAAAGCCCTGCATCTGTCCATGCGTTTTCTTCATCACAGCATTCCAGGAATGTGCAGCAAAATGTTTAGAAATGCTTCCTTGGTAAAGAGTTTTCCACAGTCCTAAATATTATGAATCATTGGCTTCTCTCTCCATGCCTGCATCCCAATCCCTGCATCCTCCAGTAGAAGCACGATACAGACTGAACATTTTTACCTTCTCAGCCCTTAGAATTTTCTTCTTCTTAGAGTATATAGTTCTCCCAGGGGAAATCATTGTAATTTCCATTTTTTGATTATTGTTAATTACAAGCAGTGCCACAAATCATAGCTACTTGACTTTGAAATGCATTATAGTATTTTGAGACTGGTTTTCCTTTCATTTTTATGTTTTATGTACCATAATTCTCTTTCTTTAAAAACAAAAATTGATGCAAGTAGTGCATGCATATACAGCAAGGGAGAGTCCAGTGTGGGGCGGGGGGGCGTTACCAGAGATTTTCCAAAAAGTAGATTAGCCTTCCCCCTTTTTTTCACCCCCAACCTGGTAGAGTAAATTTCTTGTTTGCCATGAGGAGTGAGTCTGTGTTTCTTTAAACAGCGGTGCCCAATTGTAAGCGTGTGTAAGAGGCTCCTTGGGTCAGTGAACCATAACATACCTTGAGAAATACCAGAGAAGTAAAGAAAGGTGAACCACAACTAACACACTTCATTTTACATATTAAACTTGTGTGTGTGCACATGTGTGTGTTGGGGGCAGTGGTGTGAAGTTTGCTCACAAAATACCACCACTATGACTTACATTATGTTATGGCACAACTGGTAATTATTCAACAATTCTTTCCTTTGATTGTATTTTATTTCATTGGTAAAAGAGCTGATTAAAGTGATGTGGGATGGAGAGAGTAATGCAAGATAGAAGCAGATGGACGCTCCTGCTTTCACATCCAAACTAGCTTGTCCACATGTGGCCTTCTTATGAAGGCACTGCATCTAAAGGTAAGACAGTAGATAAATGATCACTTAATCCTTGGTCATTGCACTGCCAGGAATCATGTGGTAACTCTGTTTTTGTTTGTTTGTTTGTTTGTTTTGATGTAGACATTTGTTTAAAAGAAATTGAACTGACATTAATTTATTCCACCAAAAATGTCAACTTTACCCATGAACTGTAATTCAGATTGAAAGGAATGACCTACAGATGCAAAACACCTAAGATCTCTTTAATTACTTTCCTAAACCACATTCTAATGAGAAATTCTCAGTTGAATAAGGCTCCTATGGAAAATTTCCTCTAAGTTTCCCTGTTAACTCTGTATAAATAGTCTTCCTGAATAGGTGAAAAATAATCTCTATAAGTAGTTTAATGCGAATAGTTCTGCTGCCTACAACCTTAAAAATGCAGACAAATACATAGACACTGTGAATTTTGAAGTGGAACTAAGTACTTTCATTTATAGAATTATAGTTGGTCTTTCTCCCCTGTGTGGATTTACTGTCCTCAGGATAAATTAGACTCATTTTGATTATCCCAGTCATTGAAATGTCATGTCCCCAGAAATACTTAGCATTTCCAGTTTTTAAGTGAGATGTGCAATTAACATGACAAAGGCAAGTATTAATACACCTAGAAAAAATTATTTGTTCCCAGGATTTATTCCCAATTAACATAAAACTTTCTCCTACTTCCTCTTTTGTGCCAAATGACCTCAGTATATTGCCAAGAAAATGAAATTTGGATTTCTCACAGTGTTCTCAGAACATAATGCAACATGTTATTAGCTAAATTACCATCCTGTCCCGGTAAAATTGCTCAGGAAAATGCAATTAACCATCTACTTATTAGGAAACAACAATTCAAATAATCTGTTCAGTTTACATAATTTGAAAACCAATTTACTTCAAATTTAGCAACGCCTTAGAATGTTTTTAATATAAACTACTTATTAAAAAATATATATGGCTTTCCATTATATTATGTTTCAAAATATATACTTTCCAGGCACTAAGACAATTAAAACTTTAACAGAAACTCTGGTGTTGTTTCAAAGTCTATATGGATAGAATTCTTTATTCATGATAGCCATCAGCTTATTGTATTGTTTAACTTATCTAATTGTGATTTTAAGAATTTCAAGATGTTTTCTTACTCCATGTGTTAAAATGGTACCTATAATGTCTTCCTGGAAAAAGAGAATTGTTTGTAAGGTTTTTATAAATGCACAATTCACGTATAAATATAATTGGAAACTGGGATGACTTAGTAATCTACTATTCATTCTGCCATGGCCACCAGCTACCTGATACATTTTATACATTTAGCATCTGTGTGTGTGTTTGTGTGCATGTGCATACATGTACGTTATTACATTTTAAAATGGATTTACCACTTCAGTGGTTTTGTACAAATATTTGAGCTATTCATGTAATGGGAAGAGTTGCCATAAAGATGTATGTAAATGTTCCTCAATTTAGCACGTTTCCACATTTAATTTTTAAAATACAGCTTGTCGTTTAGTTTCTACCCTTTCATTTCAAGCCTCTAACTTTATTACTTATTGAAAAAAGTAAATTGTTCATACAAAGCTAGCATAAATGCTTTCTGAATGATATAATATAATTAATATGGACATCTGTGTCTATAACCAAATTAGACATTATGCCTTATGTAAAAGCCAGGAGTCTCTAATATTAAAGAATTTATATGCATTTAAATAGGCTATAATGAGTGGCTAGCTCTATGTGTTTAGGTAACTAAACTTTGAATACCAAAAAGTAATATTATTAGCAAATCTGTTAATGGATAAAAGTTTGGTATTTTACTCCAAATAGGATTACATATAATGTGGAAATCTGAAGCAATTTTGCAGATAATTCATGTAAAACTGTGCTTCTGCTCAAGTACATTCATCTTTCTGACAAATTACACACATAGTTGCCTCAGTTCACCATGAACATTTGCCCAAATACAGATTCTGAAGTGTGTTCTGCACACTACTCTGTAGATGATTTAAAATATAGGAGGAGGAAGGTCTATAACAGATTGAGAATTCATCCTAGGTATTGATGGAAATATAGATGTCATTTTTTTCAAAAAATTCTTAAATACTGTAAAAACAGTATTTAAGATGATTTATGTTAATTATTTATAGCATTATAGTTTTGATAGAAATCAGTATCTTCTAGTTCAGTCATGCACATTTGTACATAGTGTTTAGAAAGGAAAATAAATCCCTCTCGTCAGACACATCGAGCTAAAGGTGACCTCACATAACTTACTAGGCAGTTTTAGCAAGGTGTCTGGACTCCTAGGAGATGGAAGGTAGGTAGCAAGGCAACTGAAGAGTCTCTGATTTTAAAACAGAATTTATAACCCTGAATTTATAACCAAGAACTTTTCTGGAAGTTGTTAAACTATTTCTAATTGTGCAAAAATGGTTGTTGGTGGTAGCATCAAGTAGATTCAGGGCAAGAGTAACGTAGATAAACAAAAGCCAGCACAAAAAAAATGAGTGTAATTCCTCTTCACCTCCTCTTGGTGAATGAGGTATCAGTCAAAGAGCCCAAAATGAAAGGTAAGGGCTTAGTGTCTGCACCCCTGGCCCCACACAGCGAGTCATCAAGTCCTTGTTCCCACAGCTCTGTGTATCCATTAGGGCGAAGGCACCCTTCACATCAAGAGAGGCATAAAAACTAAATAAAAGAAATTCCAGAAGTTTTCTTTCCTGCACAAACTGTCTAATGAGAAATATGGTATTGTTTTTTAGAAAGCTCTATAGAGGCATTAGACATTATACATATAAATGTTTCTGTGTCTCATTCAGTTTGCAGTTTCCCTTGAAAGTCTATAGAACTCTGCTTGGCTATAGCTGCATTTCTCAGCGTACAAGGATCTCAAATTTTCCTCACATGATGCTCACAGTGTAACCTCAGTTATCACATATAATATATAAATTAGGATACACTGTATAAAGGAATTCAATGTTTCTTATTCATGTAAATGTTGTTTCAGAGAAAGAAATGGTTTAAGAATAAAAAGTCGAATGTATTGTTTAGGGAGTCTTAATGGTGTTCATTGTTTTGTTACCAAGTTAGTCATTATTCGCTTACGACTGAAGGGATATTACACGTATTTAATGGTCTTAAAATTGTTTTAACAGAACAGAATGTATTAATCATTGCAAGTAGTATTAATTTTAATTTTGACAATTCAACATACTATTATCATCAGTTACTAGCCTATTTCCCTATGTTGACTTCATGTTTGAGAAGTACTTATCTAGGCACTTTTTTATTCAATTTTCAAAAACCCAGGGAACTGAACTTAAATCCATTGAAAAGGAGAATATAATTAACACTTTGAAAAAAGTGAGCCATAGATGAAAGTGTTAAATGAAAATAGAGCACTAATAATTGCAGGAGATCTATCTCACCATAAAAGTTCTCAAACCAATATCCAAATTCAAAACTGAAATGCTCAGTATAACAAACTACTAATAAGAAATTTGAATCTAATAACCAAATCAAAACCAACATGGGAACCATACCTAATTTGTCCCAAAGGTGGATTAATAAGACCACTGCCAGTACTGCTAAAATAATTATCTCCACAAAAATCAGATCATAGCCAAATTCTCAATATTGAGACATCAGAGGTTAAAATTCAATCCATTTAGCAAAAATACCTTTTGAAGTAGGCAGCACAGTAATCTGAGGCTCTTCTCAAAAAGTAGTGATCTTTTTGAAAGATTTCTGGTTGCAAAACTGCATGGTCCAGTGAAATTCAGTTTAAAATGTAAAGCATTTGAGGTCCAAATCTCTGTACAGCTTGTATGCTGTGAACATCTCTAAAATGATCCTCCTAAATCTTTTCAGAGGGGAGGTGGCTTGGGGTGAGTAGAAGTCTGGCAAGCTGTCTCTGGTTACTTCACTCCCGGATGATTTAAAATCTTGTTTGGAAAGGTATTTACTACTGTATTTTCAGGTTCTAGAAAGATTTGCATAATATTTCTGTGTAAGAGAGAGTTACTGGACTGTGTTTACTTACAAAAATGAAAAACTACTATGAAAAATTTTTCCTTCAAGTAACCAGAAACATGTAGTTTTGCTCTGGCAGTCAGCACTTCAGAAAACATGAAATGCAGATTGGAAAAGTAGATGTTCCAGATGACTTTGATGTTCATTTAAAATCTGTTTAAAATAAAGTATCTTTCTGGTTCACTTGGCAGTATTATTTTTCATCAAGCTTACCAACATGAGCTCTTGCATTGGGCCTCAAAAATTGAGGTTCCCACTTGTGCATTAAAGAGGCACTGGAAATGTACAAGCTCATGCAACTGAAGAGGAGTTTTGGAGAAGACAAATTATCAAATCACATATCTTTCCATTTGAGTTGCACAATTAGATGTTCTTACTCCTAATAAATAGAAAATTGGCATTTACCAAAATTAGTGATTAATCACTAAACTGCCGCATAAACTTCAGTTCAGAAGTAAATGCAAACAGTTAATTCCTAACCTGAGGTGAATTTCTTCCTGCTGAAGACAACAATGTATGCTTTAGGCTTTATATTATGGATCCATTTGTGGTGCTCTTGATTCTGCTTGCCAAATACAAGCTACATGATTTCAACTGTTTTCAGATACTAATTTCAACAATTAAAACCCTTCAAATCTATTTATGGCATAAAAGCCTATACAAAATAAAAAGGGGACTCGACCAATAGGCAGTTGCAAAAATAAGTAATTTGGGCCTTGGAGAGAGAGTGTATGTATGTGCAAACAGTGATTTATTAACATATTTCAACTTTCAAACTCTTTAGAGTAAATGCTTTCGTATTTCATAAATTGAATTTATATTTTACCATTTGATTCAAAGTAAAAATCAACATTAAATATTCAGAATATGCTTTGAGTTCAAGACATTTCTTAGTTACTTGACTATAAATTTTTATTTTCAGTGATTATGTTAAAAGAGTATATTGTAAAATCTCAGACCTAATTACAAAAAATTAAGGTTTGGATCAAGACAGCCGAGTAAGAGGATGTGAAGCCCTCCTCTCCCAACAAACACATCAAAAAATATACCTAGATGTGGAACTCTTCTCACTGAAAACTAATTGGACACTGGCACAAAGATTCTTGTATCACCAGGGCTGTAAGAAAAATACACAGGTAATCAGGTAGGAAGGTAAGAAAAGCCGTCAGGTCAAGATCTGTGCCCCTGAGAGGACTCAGAGGAAAAGGGAGGTTACACAGGCGGACACCCGCCCTGGGGAGTGAACGGATGGAGCCACAGATTGGGCACGCCAGTCCTGGGGTCCTATGTGAGGGAGACAAGCCCCTCTGGCTGGATGGAGGACTGTTGGGACTAACAGAAGGGCTGAAGGAAGCCTGGACTCTGCTTGTAAGGAATGCCTGTACACTGTCTTGGCCCTGAGGCCAAGAGAGGTCTGCTCCAGCAGCTCCTGGGTTTTCTGTGACTGCCTCACCACACACAGCCTCCAAGCCACACACACACACTCTGGCCCCACTCACTCCACATCACAGTGCAGCACTGGACCAAGAGCAGCCATGACCAAGGAAAAGACTTGACCGTGGAACACAAAGGCAGCTCAGTCCTGTGGCAGAGCCTGTGTGGGGTGGCAATGGCTATTGTTGGTGCTTACTAAAGTAGTCCAGCTCTCTGATGGTAGCCACTCCACCATAGCTCACTCCCCACCCTCCGTACACACCAAGAGTCCACATGGGCCTCGCCTGCGCTGCAGAGCAATTCCACACAGGACAGGGACAGTGGAGGCTGAGAGGAGTGATCGGCTGTGAGGGACAAAGGGGACTTGCACCTGAGGCTGTGTCTTAGCAGAGCGAGGGTAACAGTTGCAGGTGCCTGCACATCAGAGCCCAGGCAGCACATCAGAGACAGTTCATATCTGTCAGCAGAGGATATGGGCTGAGAGCCCACGTGGGCCCCACTTGCTTTAGAACTCTCCCACTCTAGGGAAAGGGTCCTGATTGGGGAGAGGGAAAAACACACTTAAAGGGAATAGAGCCAGCTTGGGCCCAATTCTCAGGGCTTTCAACAGTCCTCAGGGCAGTGACAGCCACTGAGGAGAAGTCCCACCTCATACCCACTGCGAGCTCTAGTCCCTCCATTTCTAGGTGATATTTGCCAGAACACCCTGAAGATGTGACTAGCAACCATGTCAAATCCAGCTCTTCCACCAAAGGCACTGGGATGCTCCCATAAAAGAACACCCCTTCAAGACTGCCACAGGTAACTGTTTCACTTAAATTCAGAGGCAGAGAAAGTTAAGCAAAATGAAAAGGCAGAGGGACTACTCTCAACTGAAAAAGCAAGAGAAAAACCCCTGAAAAAATAATGAAACCAGTAAATAATATACCAGATAAAGAATCCAAAGCACTGGTAATAAAAATATTAACTGAATTAGAGGAAAGAATTGATATATACAGTGAACAATTTAACAAGGAACTACTAAATATTTTTTTAAAATGCCCAATCAGAAATGAAGAAATCAATAGCCAAAATGAAAAACACACTAGAAAGAATGACTAGCAGACTAGCTGATACAGAAGAACACAGTGATCTGGAAGATAGAATAATGGAAGTCACCCAATCAGAACAGCTAAAGAAAAACAAAATTTTTAACACAGAAACAATTTAAGAGATCTCTGGTATAACACTAAGCATACCAACATTCACATTATAGGGGTCCCAGAAGGACAAGAGAGAGAAAAGAGGATTAAAATAAATATATTTGGGGAAATTATGGCTAAAAACTTCCAAAACCTAAAGAAGGAAACATCTCCAGGTACAGGAAGCACAGAGGGTCCCCAAACAGACCCATATAAAGACATAATTAAAATGGCAAAAGTTAAAGAGAGAATTCTAAAGGCAGCACGAGAACAAAGAGTCAAATACAAGGGAATCTCCGTAAGTGTATTAGCTGATTTATCCACAAAAACTTTGAGGGTCAGAAGGGAGTGGCATGATAAATTCAAAGTGCTGAAAGGGAAAAAGCTGCAGCCTAAAATATGAGACCCAGCAAGATTATCATTTAGAATAGAATAAGAAATAAAGAACTTCTCAGACAAGCAAATACTAAGAGAGTTCATCAATAACCAAACCTACACCAAAAGAAATGTTACAGGGTCTTCTCTAAATGGAAAAGAGTTAAGAATCTGTGGGAAAAGGAAAACCCCATTAGGAAAGGCAAATATATAGTAAAGACTGAGGATAAACCACTTAAGTCAGGATGAAGATTAAGAGACAAAAACTGTAAAAAGCAACTACAAATACAAGGGATAGTTAAAGGAAAAGCATGAAGATGTTAAAATATGACATCAAAAATACAAAATGTGAGGGATGAGAATTTTTAAAATGAAGATATTTTATAATATATTTGAACTTAAATGATTACCAGTTTAGTAGACACAGTTGTAGGACAACATATATGAACCCTATAGTAATCACAAAGCCAAAGACTACAGTAGATGCACAAAAACTAAAAAGAAAGGAATACCATCACACCACAAGGGAAGATACAAAAATAAGAAATAAACAGAGAATTACTAAAGAAAAAAAAAAGTAATAACATGGCAGTAAGTATATACCTATCAATAATTCCTTTAAATGTCAATGGACTGAATGCGCCAATCCAAAGACACAGGATTGCCTGACTGGATTAAAAAAACAAGACCCTTCTATATGCTGCCTACAGGAGATTCACTTCAGAGCAAAAGACAGAATGAAAGTGAGAGGATGGAAAAGATAGTTCATGCAAACAGAAACAAGAAAGCAGGGACAGCAATACTGATATCAGACAAAATAGATTTTAAAACAAAGGCTATAATAAGAGATAAAGAAGGGACATATATAATGATAAAGGAATCAGTATAAGAAGAGGATATTACAGTTATTAACATATATGTACCCAATACAGGAGCACTTAAAAATATAAAGCAAATACTAACTGACATAAAAAAAAGGAACTGACAATAATACAGTAACAGTAAGGGAATTTAACATCCTACTTACATCAATGGACAGAACATCCAGACAGAAAATCAATAAAGGAATAGTGATCTTAAATGATACAATAGACCAGTTGTACTTAATAGATATCTACATCCAAAAACAACAGAATACACATTCTTTTCAAGTGCACGTGGAACATCCTCCAGGATAAATCACATGCCAGGCCACAAAACAAGCCTCAACAAATTTAAGATGATAAAAATGATATAAAGCATTTTTTTTCCAAGCATAACAGCAGGAAACTAGAAACCAATTATAGGAAGAAAATATGGGGAAAGAACAAACACATGGAGACCATGTAACACGCTACTAAAAAATAACCAATGGTCACTAAAGAAATCAAAGAGGAATTCAGAAAATACCTCAATACAAATGAAGATGGAAATACAACACTCCAAAATCCATGGGATGCAGCAAAAGCATTTCTAAGAGGGAAATATATTAGTGATACAGGCCTTCTTCAAGAATCAAGAAAAATCTCAAATAAACAAACTACTACCTTAAACAATTAAATAAAGAAGAAACAAAGCCCAAACTCTGCAGAAGGAAAGAACTAACAAAGATCAGAGAGGAAATAGAGACTAAAAAACAATAGAAAAGATCAATAAAACCAAGAACTGTTTTTGTTTTTGTTTTTGTTTTCCAAAGAAACAAAATTGATAGACCTTTAGCCAGGCTCACCAAGAAGAGAAAAGGACCCAAATAAAACAAAGAAATGAAAGAGGAGAAATAATAAGATAGCATTTTAAAAAATTAGAATACTATGAACAATTATATGTCCAAAAAATTGGACAACACGGAAGAAATAAACTTCCAGAAACATACAGCTTGCCAAGACAGAATCAATAAAATATAGACAACTTGAATAGACTAGTACTAAAAATAAATAAAAATAGTAATTAAAAAAAACTCTGAGCATACAAAAGTCCAGGACCAGATGACTTCACAGGTGAATTCTACATTTACAGAAAGCTTTTAACACCGGTCCTTCTAAAATTATTCCAAAATCTTGCAGAGGAAGGAGTGCTTCCAAACTCATTCCATGAGGCCAGCGTTACACTGATATCAAAACCAAACAAAGTTATCACAAAAAAATAAAACTACACGCCAATATCACTAATGAACAGAAATGCAAAAATCTTCAAGAAAATATTAGCAAACTGAATACATTAAAAGGAACAAGTGGGATTTATCCTAGGGACTTGAGAATTTTTCAATATCCATAAAGTGATTAATGTGCTGTATTACATTAACAAATGGAAGCATAAAAACCATATGATCATCACAATAGACACAAAAAAAGGTTTTTACAAAATTCAAAATCAATTTATGTTAAAAAAAAACTCTCCAGAAAATGGGTATAGAGGGAATATTTTTCAACATAATAAAGGCCATATATGACAAACCCACAGTTAACATCATACTCAATGGTGAAAAGCTGAAAACATTTCTTCTAAGATTAGAAACAATACAAAGATGTCCACTCTTGCCGCTTTTATTCAACATAGTTTCAGAAGTCCTAACCACAGCAATCAGAGAAGAAAATGAAATTAAAGAATCTGAATTGGAAAGGGTTAGGGTTGGGTTAAATGTAAAATGGTCACTGGTTGCCGATGACATAATACTATACATCGAAAATCCTCAAGATGCTACCAAGAAAACTAACAGAGCTCATCAATAAATTCAGTCAAGTTGCAAGATACAAAATTAATATACAGAAATATGTTACATTTCTTTACACTAACAATAAACTATTAGAAAAAGAAATCAAGGAGACAATCCATTTATAATTGCATCAAAAGAATAAAGTGCCCAGGAATAAACCTACCTGAGGAGGTAAAAGACCTGTACTCAGAAAACTGTAAGACACTGATGAAAGAAATTGAAGACAAAATAAAGAAATGGAAAGATATATCCTGTTCATGGATTAGAAGAATTAATATTGTTAAAATGAACATACTACCCAAGGCAATCTACAGATTAAATGCAATCCCTATCAAAATACCAGTGGCATTTTTCACAGAACTGGAACAAATAAAATTTGTATAGAAACACAAAAGACCCCAAATAGTAAAAACATTCTTGAGAAACCATAAAACTTGTAGTAGAAAACATAGGCAGAACACTTTGGTATTAATCATAGCGATATTTTTTTTAATCTGTTTCCTAGGGTAAAGGAAATATAAGCAAAAAGAAACAAGTGAGACCAAAATAAATGTAAAAACTTTTGCTCAGCAAAGGAAATCACTGACAAAATGAAGACAACATACTTATTGGGAGAAAATATTTGCAAATGATGTGATTGATAAGGGGTTAAAATCCACAATAAATAAAAAATTCATGCAACTCAAATTCAAAACAAGTCAATTAAAAAAAAGCAAGCTGAAAATGTGAATGGACATTTTTCCAAAGACATACAGATGGCCAACAGGTACATGAAAATATGCTCCACTTCATTAATCAGAGAACTGCAAATTAAAACCACAATGAGGTATCACTTCACACCTGTCAGAATGATGATCATGGAAAAACCTACAAATAACAAATGTTGGTGAGGATGTGGAGGAAAGGGAACCCTCGTACACTGTGGGTGGAAATGTAAATTGGTGCAGCCACTCTGCAAAAAGGTAAGGAGGTTCTTCAAAAGACTAAAACTAGAACTACCATATGATCCAGCAATTCTACTCCTGGGTATATATTCAGAAAAGATGAAAACACTAATTTGAAAAGATACATGTGCCCCAGTGTTCACAGCAGCACTATTTACAATAGTTACGATATGGAAGCAACACAAGTGTCCATCAAGAGACAAAAGGATAAAGAAGGTGTGTATACACACCCACACACACACACCCAATGTTGTGTTACTTAGACACAAAAAAATTAAATTCTGCCATTTGCAGCAACATGGATGGACTTAGGGAATATTATGCTTACTGCAAAACTCAGAGAAAGACAAATATTATATGTAACACTTATATGTGCAATCTAAAAATATACTAATGAATGCATATAGCAAAACAGAAACATACTCACTGATATGGAAAACAAACTAGTGATTACCAGTGGGGAGAGGGGAAGGAGAAGGAGCATGTTAGGGGTAAGGGATTAAGAGATACAAACTACTATGTATAAAATAGATAAGCAACATGGATATATTGTATAACACAGGGAACTATAGCCATTATCTTGTAATAACTTTTAATGGAGTATAATCTGTAAAAATACTGAATCACTATGCTGTACAACTGAAACTAATATTGTAAACTAAATATAGTTCAATAAAAAGAAATCAGAGATCTAAATGAATTGATTTTTGAAAATGTTTGTATATAGACTGTTTCAACTGGAAAGTAATAGTCTACACATTACTGGGATGCAAACAGAATTATAAGATTAATTCCTCATTATGTAATCTTTATCCCCCTGAGACTTCTAGCCAGTGTCCTGAGATTAAAAGGTAGCTGTGGGAAGTTTACTTTGACTTCTACCTTCTAGAAGGGATGAGACCAGAAGAGGAATCTTGCAAAGGACAAAGGAATTTATTCACACGG
Source organism: Vicugna pacos (assembly GCF_048564905.1). Taxonomy (NCBI): domain Eukaryota; kingdom Metazoa; phylum Chordata; class Mammalia; order Artiodactyla; family Camelidae; genus Vicugna; species Vicugna pacos. The sequence continues at coordinate 66,619,711 of NC_132989.1, forward strand.
TTGTTTCCTTTCAAAGGAAGCTCTGAAAGAATTCCATTCATTTACCTAACCTAAACACAGTGCTCCTTTTCCTGCCATTAAAGTTTGACAGCTGCTGCCTGCATCACAAAAATTCTTACTTCTCAAGCCCTGTTTAAAGCAAAGGCTGAATTAAGATGGGAGAATGGGATTAGAAACTTCAAAGAGAAGACTTAAAACAAAACAAATCTATTTTCCTTTCATAATAGAAATATTCTTATGGGTCAATGAAGAAATGAGTTATCCAATCATGCATTATCTTGATCAAGTGAAATCTAACTTCTTTCATAAGAAGTTCATATAATTTTTTAAAGTAGAATTACATTAAATCCTCTCTATATATTCTTCTCTCTCATGTGGTAGTCCTGTAGTCTTTAGTACCTACAATTAGTCCTTGTAGTTAAGGTAACATGTAGAGTTATTGAAAAGTTAATGTGCCTTCATAAATGTTATTAAAAGGATTAATCGGCTCTTGAAACTACTGTTTCACTCAAGGAATAACTTTGGCACTGGTAAGAACAGAGTCCAATCTTCTTTGAAACATCATTAAGATTAAAAAAAGGATTCAGGAAAACATAGTTAACTAAAAGCCAGGTTGACACAGATCTTACACTACTGTGGCAAGTGGTAACAGCAACTCACAATGACTATCATCCTCCCTGTAATGAATGATTACGATCTGATAGAAGAACTGCATTTCTCCATTAAGAGATCTTTCAGGACGCTTTGCTTTGGGACTTACTACACTCCTCCCCATTATTTACATTCAAGCCAGTTAACAGTAATCTTTTTCAGTCTCTTTCTACGCGTATCCCTCCTCATTGGCCCCTGGAGTCCTGTTATAGGAGCAGCGTTAATGAACACACACCCCTGGGTCAGCAGGGAGGTGGCTCCTTAGTCATCACAGCACATGGTAGCGGCTACTTAGAATGAAGCCCCACTGCCTGCCTCTATCAGGCCCTCAGTCTCAGTTCCCACTGGGACTCCTGAACACTTGAACTATTTTAAGTTTTACCTCTAAATTCTAATTCTTCACGAAGATATTTTAAAGAATTCTATAGTCTGTATTAAGTCAGTTTGGTTTTTGTTTTTCAAGTTTTATTTTTAACTTATCTATCGGGGTGTTAGGAAAGAAAGTGTTCAGTGACTGGTAGTCAACATGTCAATGCAGTATTTCTCATCAAAACACATTCATTCAATTCTTTCAACATCTGATGTGGGTGGGGGGCACTGTTGATGGTAAGGCAGTCACATCCAGATAAAACTGATTAGTTACATGGCTTTCAAAAACTTTAAAAGTCAGCATTTCTTAAGGAAAATAATTAAATCACAGTCCAACATATTTCTAAAACCTCAGTATTTGATGATTGCTTGCAATAATTCACTGGCTACATCCCTGAGATAAGACTTCTTCCTTTAGAGGCAGGCAAGTAAAATTAATTATCGGTGAGTATGCTGTTTAAAATGCTGTGATTTTACCTTGTGTCCCAAATGACTCCCATGTCTCAAAGGCTAAGATCAAAGCGGGGGGGGGGGGGAATGGAAGCACGCACACAGACCGCACCTCTGACCAGGATGGCAGACACAGCTGCTGGGCAGCAGAATGAGCACACTTCCCTGTCCGCAGTGAGCTCCCTCTCCCTGAGCCTGAATGGAGCCCGAGAGCCTAAAGGCCTCCAGAAAGCTCATCACTGGTACATGCCCAGTGGTGATTAGCATTCAGGAGCAGTAAAATGCTTAATTTTTAAAACCTATTCGTTTTGTTTGTTGTAAATCATTTTGCTGGGGTATGAATGCCAAGTAAAAAGCTGTACATATTTTATATATACATCAGTAAATTTGAGGGTAAGTGTACACCCATGAAACCATCAGGGACATAATAGATCTATCACCTCCCAAAGGAGCCGCCCATCCCCTTTTGGGTGTGTGTGTGTGTGTGTGTGTGTGTGTCTGTGTTAAGACTAGTGAAAATTTTCTAAGAAGGTAGCTCTAAGTATGTGATTCAGTATTGTTAGCTGTAGGCACCGTTGGCTACAGGCACTATGCTGTAGTAATAGATCTCCAGAACTTACTTATCTTACGTAACTGAAAACTTTCCACCCTTTTAAACATCACCTCCTCATTTCCTCCTCCCCTCCAGCTCATGGCAATCATCATACTGTTTCCATGGGTTTGACGTAAATGATTCCACAGTTAAGTGAGATCATACGGTATTTATCTTTCTGTCTGGCTTATTTCAATGACCATAATATCCTCCAGGTCCATCCGTGTTGTTGCAAATGACAGGATTTCCTTCTTGTTTAAGGCTGAATAACACTCCCTTCTATGTATATACTGCATTTTTTTAATTCATCCATAAATGGACTTTTAGGTTGTTTCCCTATCTTGAATATTGTGAATAATGTGACAATGAACGTGGGAATTCAGGTATCTCTTTGAGATCCTAGTTTCAATTCCTTTGGGTAAATACCCAGAAGTGGGATAGCTGGATTACATGGCAGTTCTATTGTTAATTTTCTGAGGAACCTAAAGACTATTTTCAATGCTGCTGCACCAATTGACATTCTCACCAACAGTGTACAAGGGTTCCCGTTTCTCTACATTTGTCAATACTTGTTATTTTTAAATAAGCAACCTCCTAACAGGTGTCAGATATTTCATTACAGTTTTGATTTGCATTCCCCTAATAATTAGTGATCTATGAATACCTTTTCAAATACCTGCTGGCCATTTCTAGGTCTTCTTTGGGAACATGTTTATTCAGGTCCTTTGACCATTTTTTAATTATGTTATTAGGTCTTTTGCTGTAGAGTTATAGGAGTTCCTTATATTTTGGACAAGAAGCCCTTATCAGATACATAGTTTGAAAATGTTTCATTGTTTCCTTTGCTATGTAGAAGCTTTTTAGTTTGACACAATCCCCCTTATTTCTTTCGCTTTTGTTGTCTGTTTTTGGTGCCAAATCCAGGAAAGTATTGCCAAAAATGGGTGTCAAGGAACTTTTCCTCTATGTCTTCTTCTAGGAGTATTACAGTTTCAGTAGTGAAACAACACATAAAAATCTGATTCACCCCAAACAAGAAGGTGGAGATATATTTCTAATAAGGAATATTGTGGAAACTCTAGCCAAGAGGAAAAAACACCCTTCAGAATCTGACTTGCAAAGTTTTGTTACTCTAGCTTAAGATATTTTGGTTATTATAAAAATTAAGAAATTTTAAATGTCTGATTAGAAGCAGTATGATACTGTCACAGTATAGTGTCACAGTGACAGATCATAGTTATAGTAGAAAGAAAATGTGGGTTATAATCTTGCTGTCACAATATAACTCTAAATAGGTTATGTTCTGAGCCTCAGTTTGTTCAGCTATAAACTAAGAACATTGATTTGAAAAATCTCTTAAGCACCGTAAACTTCAAGAAAGTAATAATGTTTTCTCTTCTTAATCCTATTGCATTTTGATAATACTAATAACAATGCTGTATCTAACACTGTTAATGTCAGGATTAGATCTTATAAATAGCTAGAAAATTGTATTGAAGTAGAGAAACATCCTGCTAATAAAAGCAAATTTAGAGGCTAATTTTCCTATGTTATCATTGAAAATGCAAGGGAAACAGTTTAATATCAATTTTCTCAGATAACTTTAGGTTCCCAGAGAAAGACACAACTAAGAAGGGATGAGAGTCAGAAGTGACATGATTAAATGCATCCCCCGCCCAACGCATGAAGCCCATTCACAAATTTAACATTTTAAAAATATACCTATATCTCTATAGGAGTAACTTTTGTCCACTTGACTACACTCTGAACTTTTATTTCATCTAAGCTCTAAAACTCTAACCTGGGGAGTTGCTAATAATATTTCAAGAACTGAGGTTATTAAAGCATAAAGAAGTTATTGTTATCAAGTTATCTTGTTCTTGTGGAGGTTGTCTGCTATTCTTTTTCATTCATTTGAAGAGAACTCTAAATGTCCACTTGAAAGAAGAAAGCTATCATAATTACACAATGGTGTATTAATGAACTTTTAGTACCTGAAATGTTTAGGATTTAGAAGATGTACTAATGCAGACAGAGGTCACAGGAAAGCAAATTTAATGAAAAGGTTTTAATCAAAATGCCCAAAGCCTAATATGCCATGCAGTGGTAACATCAAACTTGGCAGAACTTGATATATTTCAGAGATAGGGGGAGAGGAAGAGGAGGCAGTGGCCACATCATACACGGACTTATTCTTTACTTGGTGGTGCAATTTGTCTGGAATTAGACTATAATTTGATGCACCCTGCACAGATTCAAATGTACCTACATATTGTTTTGGTACTTGAATTCACAGTTTACCTAGTTTTTGTATTTTACTTTGACTACGTTTTTATAATTATGCTACAGTTACCATATATAATTTGTTCTGAAACAGAAAAATCTCTCGTGTTGGGTTTGATCAAATGATTATAGCACCCTCTGTGCATACACATTTCCCGTTTCAATGGTACTTGTGCACTTTGGGCTATGTTTTAGAATCAAATTTTATTTTACAAAAAAAACAGTTCCTAAACTATACTGAATTTCTGAAGTTCCACCAGTTTCCACTGTGTGACTTTGGGCAAGGTACTTAATTTGTGCTCATGTTCTCAAATATAAAGCAGGAATTATTAATAGTACCCTATACCAATCCATGCAGTGGCCTGTGACAGTTACATGAAACCATGCATATAAATCACTTTGTATGCTGTATGGAAAATGCAACAATAATGTTGCTACAAGCACTAAAAATAAATCTAGGGATTCTCTTTTGTAATTAGAAAATATTGAAAGAAAAATCTTCTTAGGTTGATTCTACTATATGAAGAAAATACCTAGAGTTTACAAAAGCATTCCAAACTATGCATGCATATTTCTTTTAAAGCCAACTGGTAAATTTCCTTTTTTTAATTGAAAAAATTAAAATTTTGCTCTGTTTCAGTCTAGGAGGTGCATTGGTTGACTAAGAACTTAAAGTTTCAGGTATTCTTTAAAAATTTCATAACATGTATAGGACTAAATTTTCATCCTCTGTAGATTTATTTAGTTTTTTAAAAACTTAAGTAAATTAAGTCTTTCACAGTAAAATCAGTTATAGGAAAACAGACAGAAATCTCAAACACAATTAATTACTTCACTATTTGAGAAACCAGAGCAGAAAAGTAGCTGATATAAAAATTCTATTAAAGTGATGTGTTTTACAGGACATATTCCAGATGCAGGTCAGATTTGGTCTAATTGATCGCATTTTACATTTTTAATCCATACATGCATTATCGAGGTATGGCAGAAGGTCCAGAAGTACGAACATTTTTATATTTGTTGAAGTATAGACTAGAGCAAGACAGTGGGTCAAAGTACTTGAGAAAGATGTTTAAAAAGTAGTTCTTAACCTTCTAGCATCAGGAAATCCAGTTAGCTCTTCTGCTCAATGTTTGCATTATTGCCTCTTACTCTTACTGTGGATCTCAGCCCACAAGTCACCTCCATAGAGAGCTCTTCCCTGACGCCCATGGCTTAAGTTGCCCACCACTCACCCCATTTCATGCTTTATTTTCTTCATAGCACTTATTTCTCTGCTAAATTATCTTAAAGTTTGTGTGTTTATCTTTGGTCTTCTCTCACTAAAATGTGAGCTCTATGAGAGCAGGAAATCTGACTGCCTTGCTCACCACTGTGCCCAGAACAACATTTGAGGCACGAATGAATGGAAGCAATGGCTGAATGTGAATTACTCATCAGTAGGTTTGCAGCCTCAGCATGGTCCTCTTGTTGGGGATGGAAGGGGTCAGAGGTGGATAAAACCCCACATAACTGACAATGCCCTTACATTAGAAGGGTCTCCTGCCCTGGTCCTGCACTTTAAAGGGCTCCATGTATCACAAGCACACCCACCCACATTTTCATTAACCCAGACATGAGGTACTTTTGGGGTCTGGCACTCAACACTGACATGGCACCATCCTTAACCCTAAATGTTCACTCTGATGGGAAACACTGTCCAGGCCTCAGAGAAACGCCTCTCCACCTTGCTTGCCCTCTTGCCCTGTGTCCCCCAAAAGGTGTCTGAATTTAACAAAGGTCTGTGACTTTTCAGTCAGAGATAAACACCGCTTTAGAGTGTGGGAGGATTTGAGCGGGAGAATTCAGTGACAAATTTCAGCAGGCGAAGTTTTCTCACATACCGAGGTTCTGTCTTTTCTTCCACTTCCTGACTCAGGAGACACTTGGGAATGAGGGCAGTGTGTGCAGTAGTAGCACATAGTAGCTGTGTTAACTTGCTACAGTGTGAAACAATTACTCATCCGAACATCGCCAGCCCATTAAGCACATGCATAATAAAAATTCAGTTGTGTTTTATACTTTGCCAACTTTCTATTTTGTCATCATAAATGTATATTTTAAGATGGGAGGATAGAACATATTTTATTTAACAATTTGCTCACTTGATTTATAATTTTAAATATTTAGACATATGGTGTGTAGGCCTCCATTTGGGCTCTTGCTCTAAAATGTACAATTTTTAGACACAGGCTTGGAATGATGAGATAGAAGAATAATTGTTTCATATCCATGCTGTAAGTTACAGTCTAGAAGGAAAGGTTTCCTTATATCTGGCAAAAATTACAATTGATCAGTTAATTCAGTCCCATGTTAATTCTTGTTCTGTTTGAATTTGGTTCTGGATATTCTTACTTCAGTTTTATGATCTTAAAGTTATCAGAAAGCTGTACTTGTCAAGTTAGTATTCCCTTAGGACCTATCAGATTTCCAGGAACTTTACATCATTTCTAGAAGAACATAAACACTTACTTGACAATGCTTCCTATGTAATTTAACATACATATATAGTTGTAAGATCCAGACTTCTTAGGTAATCAAAGACTTGCTATGAAAGACAAAATTATTTTGACAAGACGCAATCATTGTTTTCTAGGCGGATCACTGAAAAGGCACAGAAATACCCCTGCTTACAATTTCTCATCATGAACAGACCAACAATCCAAAAACTCATGTGAGCCAACAGAGAATTCTGCAGTACATTTGATTACTTTAGCATTGTCTATGCTATTGTCATGAGACTCAAATATTTGTATCAAAGTTTTCTGCCCCAACCAGGGTCTCTGATGATTTACAACACTAGCACAGGAAAACAGACACACAGTACAGCAGGAAAAGACCCAGCTTGACCCTGGGTTTTTCCCTCAGAATAACTTCTTCCATACATAAGAATTTACTGTTACATATAGACTCATTCTCTAACTGATCTTGGGTCATGGGGAATGTTAAGGCTTAAGAATTTTAAAACACATTGTTTTTTTTGGTAGTCCATTGTTACCCCAGACCACAAAAAATACATTCTCTAAGTGAATGTTCAGGTTAGATTAGCACATTCTTATATTTACTGAGGAAATCATGCAACTACTTGCAACAGCAAGTCTATTCAAAAATCACTAAATCAAACTTTTTCTTTAACTCCTACAGTTGAGCTTGCTAGAAAAAAAAAGCCATTCAACTGTGCAGGTTAGGGTATCATTACACAATCACCATCACCATATAAAGGGAACACTCAATACTGGCTGGCAACATACCTCTCTGCAATCAACAAGTTCCAATTCTCTAATATACTTATCTTAATATGAAGCCTATCTAGAACCACAGGAAAATGTGCTGCCTCAAGAAATTTCAATAAAAATTCTGAACCCTATAAACATTGTAAGACAATATAGCTTCATTTGGTTCCCATACATTAAAGAAATCGCACTGCTTTCTACAAACATTTCTCCAAATTCCTATCTATTCTGATTTTTATTTTTTTTTCACTCAATTTAGAGACTATCTCTTAACATCTTTTCAGTAATGTGTTTTGCTACTGGTAACTACCTACTTCTCTACATTCCCACATTTACAAAGCCTAGCATCTACTGTGGTTTTGTTTCTTAAGATACATAGATGGTTCTAACGCAGTTCAACACTTGTTACAAAATGACAGGGGTTTTTTCCTTTCCTTTTTGTTATTCTGGAATAACCATTTTGCTTTAGGACAAATTACTTTTTTCTTTTTACAGAAAATGCACCTCCACTCCTCACATCTTCTTTTCCCCCGAACTTTTACTCCTCATATCTTCTTTAACTCAAAACATACCACCTTTTCCCCAAAACAAGCTACTTTTCATATACAGTCATTTTCTTTCATTCTTATTATTTCTAGTAGCTTTGTACAAATCAATTTTTGGCTACAACAATCTGTACTTTTAAAAGCCTCTTTTACTCCTTTTTCTTCATTACTTTCCCAGACATTCTATCTCTTATCTTAATCAGGCTTTGTCATCACCTGGATCTTAATCTGCACCATTCTGTGTCCTCCTAGCTTTGCAAAATATAATGCTAAGATCTCTAACTTACTATCCTGTTTTTCCAACTTGTCTGCCCTAAGCTAGCAGAGTAATGGACAATTATATATCCTTCCACCTTTTAATTCATCTTTATAGTCAGTTTTTTCCATGCGGCACAAATATGTTCACCAATAGATACAAATATCCCCAGTTCCTCTGCAAAAGGGAGCAAACTAATGGTTTAAGTTACCAAAAAGATCTGGGAAACCATTTAATTATGAAGTAATTATTGCTAAAAAAAAAAGTTCACCATAAACTCTTATCTTTCATGCATCTAATTCATTTGCTCTTAATTATAATATAGTTTTAACAGTGTATTATAGTTTACTCAAATCAGCTGCATTATATTAATGTTGGTAATTCTGAAAGCTAGCTCACTCCAATCAAACCAACAAGTCTAAACCAGCTTTTATCTGTCAAACACTGCATCAATCATGTGAACTTGAACACCTGGGCTAGTTTGAGTCAACTGAATAGAGCTCTTTACAAACCAATTTTGGCAATACCATCCAGAGGTTAGAAAAAAAAACATTACAACACGTCTATAATGTATGTACATAGAACCAACACAAACAGATCTTTGTAAAAAGTTAGCCATGTCTCAGGTAAAAAACTCAAAGAATAGCTGAATCACCATGACAATCTCAAGTGAACTAAATTAAGGTTACCTGCTCAGACAGCAGAAGTCTTACTAATGATTTCCATTCATATGCTAAAAGGATCTTTCTAGAGCTATTTTTGGAGACTTTATTTAAAAGAAATGTTGGCATACCAATCATAAAGTGCATTCCATTATCTCCAAAAGGTTTAAGATTCTCTCTTTTTCCTTTTAAGGTGGATTTATCTAAAACAAAGGTTCCCAGAACGGCCATTACAATCCCAAATCATTTAAAAGTTCACTCATCTTTTCAGAAAGGCACAAGAGCCTAATCCGAGGGCCAGGTGGAATCTATCTTGCCTTTGGATTCCCTGAAACATCTTCCAGAGATAAATTAATTTTCACTCTGCAAAAGTCTCAGAGTGTTAAAAATGACTTCTCAAATCGGTAACCACGAGGAGCCCTGTTTTTCAAAAGCTGTCCTAAAACACTGTAGAATCATGTTTTCCCTCCTTTTAAACAGGATAGGTGACTGACCAAGAAGGTTCAAGAAACAGAGACATTGACAGAACAGAAGGAGAAAAAAAAAACCCAGAAACAGAACAGAAAACAAAGCAAAAAGAACCGAAAAAACCCAAGCGTGCACAATAAAGTAGGAAGTAACACAAAGAGAGTGACGTTCAGACCCAAGGGACACTCACCGGGAACTCTGAGGTCCGCTTGGAACCGGCACCTAGTTTGCTCTCTGGCCTTGGGGCTACAAGGGTTCGTCTTCTGTGGGTCACGCTTCAGGCATCATCAAATGCCACAGGTTCAGAAGTTAACAAAATAAACCCAAGGAATCACCAACTAGTAAAAATTGACTACGCACACACCAAAAACGCGGCTTACAAACTGAGAGCAGAGCGTGGAAAGAGGTGTCGAGCCCCCACAGCAGCTTATATAGTGAGAAGGCAGTGCGTTCACAGCGGCTGGTAATTAAGCTAAATTAATGACTAAACTGGTTTTGCCTGTGCAGGGAAACTTCAAGACTGGTCTCCATTTGCTTTTGGTTTTAACATGACAAAGTCTGTACCCTGTTTTAGGAGATGGTCTCAAGCCTGCCCAGATTTAAAGGGAATGGACACAGACCACATTTTTCAAAGGTAGGAATGTGAAGGAATTGCAAGCTTATTTCAAAACCACCATAATCTTGCAGACTGTCCTAGAAGCAGCCCCTGTGGAAACATGGAGACTTTCTAGGAGTGAAAAATGACCCACAGTAACCCATGCAACTCTGCTCACAAGAGTTCCCCCTACAAAAGTAGGAACGGGGTAAATTATTCTGACATCTTTGCACAATTCCTTTACCTCTAATCTTGGATCCCAAAGTGCATCCAGGGGTTGTTTCTTTTGTTTGTTTGTTTTTCAAAGGAAGTGCTTTTATTTTATTTTATTTTTTCAGGGACTGTTTCTAATAACAAAAAGATTTGGGATGATTAAAAACTGCTGGAGCATCTGCTCTAAATATTCAACCTGGGACAAGACTATCTTTGGACTGCAAGACAAGAAGAATAAAAGACGGCTTTTTAAATGAAGGCTGAGATTGCGCTGGGGAAGGTCACATGTCCATTATTGCCCAGTTTAGCTAGAGGAACCTAAAACTCTTGGCCGCTGGGCTGATTTGCTCTCCCACAAGATTCTTTCTCCTAAGAAAGTCTGCCTGAACTTGGGATAGCATAAGCCATTTCCCTGGGGAACAGACTCAGTGCAAAGATTCACATGTTAGAACTGTGTTGGGGGAGTGATTTTCCCCAACAATACCTGCAAGGGAAGGTGTACTTGTTTCCTTTGCTGCTGTAAAAAATTATCGCAAGCACTGGCTTAACACAGCATAATATATCATTTAATGGTTCTAGAGATCAGAAGTCCCAAATCAGTCAGCAGGGCTATATACCTCCTGGAGATCCTGCAGAGAATCTGACTTCTTGACTTTCTCATCTTCTTGAGGCCAACTAAATTCTTCGGGTTGTGGCCCCTTCCTCCATCTTCAAAACCAGCAGCACAGCATCTTCTCTCTTCTCTGACCTCCTGGTTCCTCTTAAAAGGATCCTTGTGATTACATCTGGCCCACCAAGGATAATCTCTTCATCTCCAGGTCTTAACTTAATCACATCTACGGATTTCCTTTTGCCATGTAAGGCAACATATTCATGGGTTCTGGGGAGTAAGATGTTGACACCTCTGGGAAGCCATTAATCTGTCTACCACAATGGGAAGAGGGCAAACTGGGCAGAGGGAGAAGTTGAACAGTGATGTAGGTACAACAAAGAGCTCAGCCAATCCCACGGAGATTCTAAACCAGGCATGTTCTTGTCCTGGCAAGAAGTCAGGCCCTTATACTCCTCAAATTAGCCAGTCAGTGAATACGAGTTCCCCCAGGGAGGGAACATTAATGAAAACCTGGCAGTTCCCTTCCACTAAGGGCAATTCCTGGGGAGGTGCCCAGGTGTCATCCAAGAACTGGGACACTCTCAGTAACTGGGAGAATAAATGTTTGGGTCCTGAGGAGGGTATCTGTGCAGCACACCACAGAACCCACCAGAGTTCACCCTTTGCCTGTCCAGATCCACTTGCTTTGTAGTCAGACCATCCTGGAAGAGCTGCTCCAAAGTTCTGGCTGGTCCCTTTTCCTAGAGAAAACTTACAAGAGGAACTTTAGTGTGACAAACTCTATCCCCCGCACGGCAGCTGGTTTCAGAACGGTGACGATACTAACACTCACCCTCCTCCACCATCCATTCCAGATTCCCCATAGCAAGCACCTCTACCAACTTGGGTAAACTAGAGCCACATCCCTGAGGGACCTTGTTCATCCCTGGTCATCACGCCCTTCATGGACATGGCTGCTGCACAGGTCTATTTATCACCAAAATTGAGCAAGGGAGAACCAAGAGATGCCCTGAGAATCACTGCATGCCAAATGTATTTTTCCCTTTCCCAGAAGTCCCACCTCCTCCTGGAGTTTCAGATCGGTTGCCCCTGCCAGGATGATGACACTTTTCCTTCTTGCTGGTCTCTTAGCCTAAGGAGCCTGGAATGACCAGGACTCTTGCTGGACCCCACAGCAGAAGTACCCCACCTTGGGAATGAGGAGATCTACACACACAAAGCCCTGAGTTGCAAGTTGCAAGGGCTGGAATCACTCATTTCCCAAGTTACATAAGTGACGGTAAGTGGGTCCATTTCTACTTTCATCCCATCCATCCCAGACCTTTGTGTTCTATTAGGGACACATACAATAATCTGCTATGGTTTCCAAACTCCCCTTCTTCCACCTCTGCCCCCTACAATCTATTCCCAAAAGAGCAACTGGACTGATTCTTTTGAAATATAATGCAAATCTTATCTTTCCTCTGTTCAAAATTCCCCAATTTCCCATTTCATTCTGATTAAAAGCCAAAGTCCTTACAATGGCCTTGAAGGCTCTGCACAACTTGTCTCTCCCTTCATTACCTTTCTGATATTATCTCAGGACCCTCCTGCCCAGTCTGCTCCACACACCTCTAAGCTGATCCTCAAACATGCCAGGTACACTGCTACCTACGGGCCTTTGCACTTGCTGTTCCCTCTTCCAGAACCCTGTTATATTAGACAGAATAAACTAGGCAATGTTGCAATAATGAAAAACCCACACATCTCAGGGTTAAAGCAAGAGAGATTCTGGGCCAGTTGTTGGCTCTGGCCCACACGGTTCTGATGGACATGCAACCTGGGCCTTTCTATCTGGACTCCACTGGCTGAAGAGAAGGAAACTAACAAATCATGGCTGGACCCTTATAGTCCTTTACCCACCACCGTTTACATCTCATTGGCCAAAGTGACTTATACTCAAGGAGATACAAAATACAGTCCTCCCACGTGGCCAGGAGGAGGACAGGAACTTTAATGAACAGTCCTGAAGACAAACTTCTCCCCAGAGAGACCTCATGGCCCCTCCCTCACTTCCTTCTGAACTTTGCTCACATGTCAGAGTCTCAGGGAGGCCTTTCCTGATCATTCTGTGTAAAATTGCAACCATGTCACCTACCTCCTTCTCTATCCTGTTTGATTTTTCTCCAAAGCATCACACACACACATTTACATTTTGTTTGTTCAATTTCTGCCTCCCTTCACCAGAACAGAAGCTCCATGAGAGCAGGGATAAGCTCTCAATATTAGCTGGGAAAATATTCGGGACCCACTTGGCGTCCTATTCCTGTTTGTATTAGGATTTTGAAAGACTAATTGATGGTGGTCATTTGTCTCCAAACTTCTTCTGACCTAATTTAACAGACAAGGACAAGAGCAAAATAGTAAGGAAATGGGGGCCCATTTCTATGCCCCTCTGATAGCCCAGGCTTCATGTGTGAGTCTATGGTGGAAAGAATGTGCAAAAATGGTCCTAATTCCAACAGGTAGGAAATGTAATCTTTCTAAGATGTATTAAAATGTTTGTCTCATTAGTTCCAAAAACTCATTAGTTTTTCTGACTTACAAGTTACTGTCACCTAATGTAAAGTTATTTTTAATTAAATATGAATATCGTTAAAATGTATCCAGGGAATCACACAATAGAAAGTAATTCTGAAGACTATTAATGTGTATCAGTCCCAGGCACAGTGCAGCGTCCTACTTAGCAGGAGGACTAGCGGGCAGTAGTTCAGATAAATCCCTGCTGTCTGGCACTAGGTTACTTTCCCACATTTTCTCTGCATGTGATAAAATCAAGAGAAAAAAATCCTAAATGAAAAATCCAAGATGTCAATATCTACACTATGGGAAATTGTTTTCTTTTAAAATGCTATATGATCATTATTAGGATATTATTAAAAACATTCATACTATTTTATCTAAATAACACTGCGAATGGCAACGGTTGTTAGTATCTTGGACATGTGACTCAAGAAGCATTTTACTTAGGAATTCAGATTTGATTAATGATTAGGTGGGCAACTCATGGTAAGTTTCTGGACCTTGTTTTCTCATTTAAAAATTGGAATAATTATAGTGGTCACCCCCATGCAGAATGTCTTGTGAATTTAATTAATGATCCCAAAGCCCCTCAGGATAATATGGCACTGTATGAAGCTGGGTCACTGTTTTAGTCTCCCATAGGGGCAGGAACTGACCTGTATCTGTTTGAGGCTGCTTTGTGTGCCCCACAGCACACAGGCAGAGCTTGTGCCAGTGAGACCTGGTGGTGACTGAGCAGTTGCCTGATTTGAAGACACAGTGATGACTGTGTAGGTTTCACATCTCTAGCCCAGCCAGCCACATGGCTGAAAAACAGATTTCAAAATTGCTGTAAGAAAGAAATATTTCCAATGTATGTTGCCTTTGTTTTATTAAAATACTACAAAGGGTATTATCAAACATCATTATAAAAGTGTACCACCTGTTTGAGAAAAATGACTTACAATAGAAGTGTGATATTGTGAGCTGGATCACTCACCTTATATGAGCTAAAAATGAACAGCACTGATGTCAACCAGTGATAGAGAAAAATAAACAGAAATGAATATTTTCATAGGAAATATAAGAAAAATAAAGGACTGTCAGCAATTTTGTAAGAACATGTGGGAATGTATCAGAAATCTTTTGGTTGCACATGACAGATAAGCAAAGTCAAATGGTTTTAAACCAAAAAAAAAAAAAAAGTGGGAGGAGGAGGGACCATAGAAAAGACTTATCTGTTCACATAACTGTAAAGTTCCAAAGTACATTGATTTCAGGTGAGGCCTGATCCAGCAGCTGACCAAAATTATCAAGGACTTACCTTTCCTCATGACTGAATGCCCTTGTACAAATCCCTAATAATTTTTAAAATTTGTCTAGCTTCCATTCTCCACTCCTAATTAGAGCTCAATTTCCTTTTGGGGAAAGACTTCACCAGTGTGTTTAATCTTACTGAGACAGTAATTGCAGGCATCTGTCTCATCTCTATCGAAACTGAGATAAACAGATTTTACCCATCCTGTGCCCTTCCCTTCCCCAGTCCTAGGGCCATGGGCAGACATATGACCTAAGCTTGGTCAGACAGATGCTCTCTCCTGGGACTTTAGATCTGGTCCAAGGTCCACAAGGATGAAAGGCCATACCAGACTTCTTAATAAACATTTGCTGCACTTCCCAGCCCTGCAGCACAGACTTTGCTCCTCCCACTGTCAAACCTGGTTCACCATATCAACTTTGGGAGCCCCCAAAGCGTTCCCCTTTGCTTAGGATGCTTAGGTCCTGTTGCTTGATTGACAGAGTGATGAAGACTTTATAGGGATGACCATGCAGAGGAGAGCCTCCTCTCTCTGTGTCCCCATGGCAACGTGTACAGTATCTTATGATAGTCCCTTTTCACATCACACCACTGACTTATACCAGAGAGTGCCAAGAACAGAAACCTTATCTATGCTTAGCCCAGGGTCTAGTTAATATTACATATTTAGAATAATGTGTTGAATGAATAGATTGACAAATGAAAGTCTTTAGAGAGAAAAGACATGCTGGTATTAAACAATTCTAAAATTTAAGGCAGTATATTATCAAGCACAAATCATAAGGGCTCTTTACAAAGTGTGGAACTGCCAGAAAGAATATTTTTTAAGGCTGTTTTATGGGGAGTTATTGCACATTCTTTGAGGATCTATATACCTGTCAGGACTAATCTTGTTTCAACCTTGAAATTTAATCTGAAGGCTTCTTAAGGGCAGATTGATGTCTGTCTAATAGGCAATAAATATTATCCATTTTGCCACCAAGAAATGCCTCTAATGTTTTGGGTCAAGCCTCTTCCTAAATGAAAAAAAGTATCCAAACCCGCAGATTGGTTTCAGCCTGCCAGCATCACTTGGGGCACGGAGCCCTGGCTGATGACCCCCTGCAGCCAAAGATGTACTGGGTCCCCAGTGTGAGCACTGCTCAGTGGGCACCACCCCTGCCCTCCCCCATGCGAGTACTGAGTCCTTCACTCTGTAAACCAAAGGCTCAGCCTCACTGCAGGGTCACAGCCAAGTCTAGCCCAGCTGCAGGTGGACCTACGGGACTTGTGGTGGGCAGCAGGGAACACAGGAAGCAGGGGCAGTGGGCAGCACACCTAGTCAGGGTCTGCCTCTTCCTTGCCCCCTTCCCCTTCCTTTCCTGTGTCTTCTTGAGCCATGCAGCCTAAAGCCAGTATGTGAGGCGAGTATGTGGATATATGCCAGGCGCCCCTAGCAGGATGCTGTGCCCACCCAGTGGGAAGGTGGCCCCAGCACAGGGCCTGGATGGGAGTCAGAGCCTGAGCCTGTGAGGAGGGTGCTCCTCAAGGGCAGTGATGGCCTGGAGGTGGGAGACTAGGTACACAGAGGGGCATCAACCAAGTAAGGCAATCGATCAAGCATGATGTAAACCAGGTTTCTCACTGTCAGAAAATAGAGTTAGAAATACGGGAAACCCTGCATTGGTGGATGGGAATTGGGTCTATCAATCTGAATCTGAGGTGTTATAGATGTTAGAGATATTAGTTTCCCAGGGCTGGTAAAACAAATATCACAAACTGGGTGGTTTAAAACAGCAGACTGGAAGAAATACAAATGATCAATAGGCACATGAAAAAATGCTCAGTATCACTAATTATCAGAGAAATGCAAATCAAAACTACAATGAGATATCACCTCACACCAGTCAGAATGGCTATCATTCAGAAGTCCACAAAAGACAAATGCTGGAGAGGCTGTGGAGAAAAGGGAACCCTCCTACACTGCTGGTGGGAATGCAGTTTGGTGCAGCCACTGTGGAAAACAGTATGGAGAGTCCTCAAAAGACTAGGAATAGACTTACCATATGACCCAGGAATCCCACTCCTGGGCATATATTCAGAAGGAAACCTACTTCAGAAAGACTCCTGCACCCCAATGTTCAGAGTAGCACTATTTACAATAGCCAAGACATGGAAATAGCCTAAATGTCCCTCAACAGATGACCGAATAAAGAAGATGTGGTATATTTATACAATGGAATACTATGCAGCCATAAAAATGACAACATAACGCCATTTGCAGCAACGTGGATGTCCCTGGAGAATATCATTCTAAGTGAAGTAAGCCAGAAAGAGAAAGAAAAATACCATATGAGATCGCTCATATGTGGAATCTAAAAAAAAAAAAATACAAAACAGAAACAGACTCATAGACATAGAATACAAACTTGTGGTTGCCAAGGGGGCGGGGGGTGGGAAGGGATAGACTGGGGTTTCAAAATGTAGACTAGATAAACAAGATTATACTGTAAGCACAGGGAAAATATACAAGATCTTGTGGTAGCTCACAGCGAAAAAAAAATGTCACAATGAATATATATATGTTCATGTATAACTGAAAAATTGTGCTCTACACTGGAATTTGACACAACATTGTAAAATGACTATAACTCAATAAAAACGTTAAAACAAACAAACAAACAGCAGACTGCTTCTCTTGCGGTTCTGGAGGCCACAAGTCAGAAATCAAGGTGTGGGAGCAGATACACTACAACCAAAGGCTCTGGGGGAGAATCTGTACCCACCTCTTCCAGCTTCCGGTGGCTCGTGTGTTCCTTAGCTTGTTACTACATCACTCCAACCTCTGTCTCCTCCCCTTCTCTGCGTGTCTTGTCCTCTGGATGTCTAGCTTAAAAGTATACACATGATTGCATTTAGGGTACACCTAGATAATCCAGACAAGCTTCTCCTCTCAGATCCTTAATCCTTTTTTTTTTTTTTTTTTTGCCATTTAAGGTAATATACATGTGTTCTGGTAAGGACATGGACATATCTTTGGGTTGGGGGGACTGTCATTCAACCCACTACAGACAGATACACACACACTTCCACTTCATAGCTCTGTCCACAGTGAGGGCCCAGGAGCAGTGACACTCAAACAGCAACAAGCACATCCAGGACCCAGATCTTGGCTTCTAAATACTGCTTTCCACTAAAAGGAAACAGCTTCCTTGACGAAATGCCTGTTTATGGGGCTGGGGAAGGGAAAATACAAGATGAGCCGGGAACATCTGGTTGCCTGGGAAAATGAGGAATTACAAAAGAATGATAGAAAAATGTCAAAAGGACCCAGAAGCCAGTTTGATCCAACTGAGGGCAATTTGAGCATCAAAATGAATAATGGTAATAAAAGAGGTAGCCCATTGACCAAAATAGGAAACCATGAGTCCAGAGAGAGCAAATAAATTAATGAATAAACCACAAATGTAATGAGGAATGAGATGCTTACATAGTTTCAAAAACTACTTCCACACAAAATGCTTATAAATTACACAGGGAAATTATCAGGAGAAAATTAACCAAAGGACCAAAATGAACATCATTAAAAATGGGAAAGGTTGAAAATGTGCAGCACTGGGTAAGATGCGTGAAGAAGAATGCATCAATTCTTGATTCCCTGCCCAAGGTGCATAGACTCACCCTGGTTACAAGGAGACATCAGACAAACCCAAACTGATGGTCATTCTACAAAATAACTGGCCTGGAACCTTCCAAAGTGGCAAGGTCACAAAAGTCAAAAAAAGACTGAAGACTTGTTCCAGACAGAAGGAGACCAAAGGAAGATGACTACTGAAGGTAACACAAGGCATCATTGGAGCAACCGGTAAAATATAAATGGGGTCTGAGGACTAGTGTTAATAACATATTAATGTTAACTTCCTAGTAGAATGCCCTGATTACACAAAATTCACATTCAAATATTTGGGAATACTAATAGGTCCTCAGGCTGGCAACTTACTCTCAAATGGTTCAGGGAAAAATGAGTTCTTTGTATGGTACCTCCACTTTTCTGTAAGTCTGTGATTGTTTAAATACACACACACAAATCAGGAGTGACCTTCAGTCTAGTAAACGGTTAGGAACTGCAGGATACAGCTTGAGAAGCTGCCCACCACCATCAGCTAGTTGCCATATACATTTATCATTTGTTTCATCCTGATTAGAATGATTTACATTTTTGTAGCACATTCACTTGTTATTTCTTAAAACATGACCTCTATAAAGTCAGGGACTACATTTATTTCACTCATCATTTCTTTTATCCAATGACCAGAACAGTACCTAGGACACAGTAGGCACTCAGTAAATAGGCACTGATTGAATGAATGAAACAATGAAGGCAGGCTGGACTAAAAGAAGCCTGGCCTTTGGAGTTTCACAGATCTGGGTAAACCTGCCTCTCTCTCATTTTCTGATTGTGTAGTCCTGACTCCCCTGATCACCTCTCAGGCTAGCTGACACAACAGCCAGACTAACGGGTTTGAATCCTGCCTTTACTCTCTCCTAGCTGTGTGGTCTTGGGCAAGTTTCCTCACCCATAAAATGGGAATGATAATGGTCCCCATACTTCATAGGGCTGTGCAGCATGTTATGATGGCTCAGATGGTTCCACTGGAGAATTCTAGCAAATGTTCAAGAACACCAAATCTAAACAATTGCTGTAGAATATAGAGGGGACACTTCCCACTTCATTGCATGAATCTTGACACCAAAAACAAAGACAATAAAGAAAAAGAAAAGAAAGAGAACTAAAGATCAATATCTCTCAAAAATACAGATGTAAAAATTCTTAACAAAATATTGGCAAACAGAATTCAGCAACATATAAAAAGAACTATACCCCATGACTAAGTGAGGTTTATTCCAGAGATGCAAGGCTGACTCCACATTTGAAAGCAATCCTTGTGCTCCAGCATACTGTTAAGCAGGGGCGGTGGCAGCCAGAGGCCTCCAATGAGTAGCGCCTGGATGATGGTGGGGCCAAGAAAATCCTAGGAAGTGAAAAAATTGGACTCTATAGACATGGCTTTTGTTTAAACAAAATAAAAGGCTGTACTCCATACGCATTAGGTGACACCTCGCTTATACACCAATGCTTGTCCATCTGAGAGCCGGGGCCACTGGAGGTGCAGGAACAAACAGGAGAAAGGCTGGCCTGAGGCTCCAGGTGCTACATAGGACAGTCCAATTTCTCAAGATCAGAGTGGTCCCAAGAATAGTGTCCAGGAGCAAGGAAGAGCAAGAGACCCTCCAAGCAAGTTGGCACTCAAAATGTAAGAAAACCCATTCTGAATTTTTTGCTCAGGAACTCTTTATTTAAGCTTTGAACCCCATCTATTTAAATTTGAATTTGAATTTAAAGCATTGACCTGGCAGCTTTCATAATCTAAACCAAAGGTGGAGATAGAGGCTGCTAGCTAATAAAGTTCATTTCTGTATGCAATACTTTGAATTACCAAGCCCTCTGTCTAGAATTCATCTCCTAAAATAAAAAGACTCCCAGCTGCCTCTGATGTTCAGAACAATAAGTCTTCGGACTCTCGGTGCCTTGCCTGCATCTCCTGGGCACTTACCATCCCAGCTTTCAGCACAAGCTGACAGCATCCTTGCCTCCTACCAAGGCAAAGCTCTACCTGAGAGCTCACTCTTGTCCTGCAGTGCTGAGGAGTTCATGCTGGGGAGCAGCCCTCAGCCAATGCAGGGTGGGGATTGGAGGGTAAAAACCCCAGCTTCCTTGTCTCTGGAAGGAATAACTCAGGCTATTCTTCACAAACTTTAATGTTCTTATGACTCACCTGGGAATCTTAATAAAATTCAGATTCTGATTCAGCACATCTGAGGTTGAGATTCTGCATTTCTAATGAGCTCTCAGGAGATGCCAATGCTGTTGGTCTGAGGACCACAACTTGACGCTACCGGTGCTTTCTGCAGTTTTCTCCCAAATTAACTGCTTGCTCTCAAATTCCTGTTGGAGGCTCTGCTTCTAGGGGAAGCATTTTTTTCTGTTTCGTCTCTTATATTTCCTGCTCCTTGTTCTCAGTTTTCTCAAAGCCTGACCATTACCTTGCCATGTGACCCTAGAGCAAATTATCTCATTTCCTCATGTCCAGAATGAGGGGGTTCGACTGTCTAGCTTCCTTCCCTCTCCAACATTCTAAAGATGTTCTTATTATTCTAGTGATTACCATATTTTCCACACTCTTCTTGATCAGCTTTCCTGCTCTTGTGCATGAACCTCTAAAATCAATCTGGCTTCACAGCCTGCTCATTTTCAAAAGATGTCTTGAAACAGAAATGGAAAGTAGAAGCTTTTCCTTCAAACAAAATAGCAAAAATCCTTTATAGATAAAGGATATATCACATACAGATGACATTTTCATTGTCAAAGAGGAAAAGAAACCATTCAGAAAAAATAAGAATAGTAGTTTCAGGCAGAGGCTATGAAAATTCAAAACCAACAAAAGCTATGAAACCATAATCAAGATATCTAAATAGAAGATAATACATACAACACAACATGACAGTGACTTTGTATACTGTGTCTGCTTTTTGATCAAACATCCCTAGACATACATATACAAATTCATGCTGTCCCCTCCCAGATAATTACTTTGGAAAGCTACCAAGTATATGTATAAACCAAGTATATGAGCATTTACACAATATTACCACTTTAGTCACTGTTTTTTATCCAAAACAACACATACATTATTTCAATAACTTAATATATTCTCTAAAATATTAATAAATGAAATTCACACATGTTAACTGTCAGTTATTGCTGTGTAACAGTCTCTCCATCACAGTGACATACAGCAGTAAGTAACTGTGTCTCATTCACAAGTCTGCATGTCTATTATGTGGCTCAGCTTCAGGCTGCAAGTCTGCAGGTTGGCTGGAATGACTCTGCCATACGAGAGTTCAGCCTGGCACTCAGACGCTAATGGGGCAGTGGCTCAGGCATAGCATCTTCTCACTGCGGAGATCAGGTGTTCCTGAGAGCAGGAGCACGTGGTACCTCAAAGAGCTCAGTTCAAACTGGCACCCTGTTACCTCCCCACATTACATTCCAAAGCAAGTCACATGGCCAGGCCCAGCATCAATAAGTGCCTCTTATGGAGTTGTCAATAGACAGAGTGAACATGTGCTGAACAATGATTTCATCTGCCAAGATACTATTAAGAACTCAAGGCAATTTCCAGTGAAGAATGCCAAAAATGATATGTATTATAACACTGTCATTGGAATTACTGTATAACTACGTAAAAGAACCATCCTAGGAGCACAAGTTTTAGTTTATTTGTTTAAAAAAAAAGTCATTTTTTATGCTTTTTATAAAAAAGTCAAACTTCATACTTACCTAACTGAATGCATCCAATTTATGCTTCTATGGGATGGAAACCTACCTAGAGGATCCTGTAAAGTTATCAAGTCCGTGTTTCCCTCACTCCTCTCCTCCATTAAAAAAAAAAAAAATCTTTAGAAGGGGAAGCAAAATTACCAGAATCTGCATTTTGATGTCTCATATGGGGCTTGGTAGGCCATCTACATAGAGATGAAAAAGCAGCACCAATTTATTGGAGTCAATTAGACTTTATGGTAAGTCAGGAGCCCTGAGTTCAAGCCAAGTCCTCTACTACCTTAGTTCCTGTTACATCAGCTGCCTGCCTGGCATGTTGCTTCCTCTCAAGGCTTCCATTTCTTCACCCATCAATGCAGCCAGCCCTAACAACATGACACCTGTGGCTCTATAATATGCTGGAGGTTTCCTGGTGCCAAGTTTCCTTAATGGGAACTGCTTTGTAAGTCATTGATTTCAGCTCTAGAAAGTTTAACAGCTTTTATGTGCTAAGTTTAACAACGCAAACTCTCATTTAATGTTCTAGAGTCAGTCTGTCATAAAGAAATTCTCTCGGGATTTGCTGGGCTCAATTTTAAATGAGTTTCTAATTGTAAATTCTCTAGGTTGAAGCCTTCCCTTGTTGGGTGACTGATGTACCTGCAAACATCAGCACTTTTTCTTTTTTCTTTTTTTTTTTTTTTTGGTTTGTTTGGCAGTTGGGGGTGGGGGTAGTTACATAACAAAGTGATGAATAACAGTGGTTTTTGGAGCCATTATAATATCCTAAGAATCAGAAGGTGGATTTTGAGCTGAGGGGGGAGGAGTGAGTACCCACCCTACTTAGGAGTTAACAGCCAGAAAGAACGAAAAGTCAAATACTCTAAAAAATCAACTTCTAAAGCAAAAGATCTGCATTCTCTGGACAGCATTCAACCAATTAATTATTAACTCCCCACCGCCTGTCAACTCTTCAAACGGACAATAATCTCACTATTCACTTACTTGGCAAACACCTACAGCACCTTAGCCAAGCCCACACTGTGAGTTTCCTACATTATCTCATTTAATTCTCTGCAGTCCTCTGAGGTAAGTACTGCTATCCCCCTTCACAGGTGGGAAACTCGGGCTATTCCCAGCTATGCCACCTCGATCGCCCCAGATGCAGCTTCTTCTGAGACAGAAGAGAGTTGCCTTTCGCCCTCCTCACGATGTCCCTGGCCCCTTAAATCTCACCTCCCATTGCACCGAGCAGCCCAAGCGGCCAGCAGGGCGCGGGATGAGCGGCCGGGTCGGGCGGCGGGGCGCCAGTGCCCTTTGGAAAGGGCGGGCCCGGTGGTGGCCCGGGCGGAGGCCAGGCGCCCTTGCCCCGGGGCTTCGCACTCTCGTTCCGTCATGGAGGGGTCGGCGCCCGGAGAGGTGCGCATGAGCCAGACCATCCAGCCCGCGCACTCCAACCCGCGCGGCGAACTTAGCGCCGGGCAGCTGCTCAAGTGGATCGACGCCACCGCCTGCCTGGCAGGTAGTGGGGCTGGAAGGGGAGTGCAGGATGCGGGAGACCCCGGGGTGCCAGGGGTCCGGAATGTGAAAGGCCTGAAGGGGGCTGTGTCCGGCGTATGTGTCGGGGCGGGCTGGGGTGGGGTACGGCGGGTGGTATCTGGGAGCTAGGAAGCCAGCTAGGATGTGGGGATGCGGGATGGCAGAGGTCAGGATGTGGAAAGTTCCGGGATGACCGGTGCGGGATAACCCAGCCCGGTGCGGAAGCCGACGCCTGGGGTTCTAGCCCGCGCCAAGCCAGGATCAGGGATCGTGAAGAGGGAGAAGGAGCGAGAGGAAGGTATTTACACAGTCTTAAGCCCCGTGCGGCTAGTACGTAATAACTGAGATTGTTCACCCAACACAGGGATTGACCTAGACCAGCGGTTCTCAAACATTTTAGTCTTAGGACTCCTTTACCCCATTAAATAAGTAAGGCTCCTGGAGAGCTTTTATGTAGGTTCTTTCTTTCCCTGTATTTACCATATGCGAATTTAAAAAAAAAATACTAATTCATTTGAACAGAACAAAAATCCATTACATATTTTTATTGAAAAACAACTATTTTCAACAAGAACAAAAATGTAGAAGTGGTATCATTAGAGAAAAGATACTGGTTTACATTTCTGCAAATCTCTTTAATGTCTGGTTTAATCACTCATTCTTGTATCTGCTTCTGCACTCAATTTTGTTGCCTTCCACGCCCTCATGTAGTCTCTGCACAGGACCTTTGCACTTGCTTTTCTTTTTGCCTTTACACTCTTCTCTGGGCCCTTTCCATCTATTCCATCTCCACTTAAATATCATTTCTAGAGAGCAGTCTTTCTTGACCACCTGTTTTACATTGACACCCTTTCATTACTTTTATCACAAAACTCTTTCTGACTTCCTTTACACCACTCAGCACAATCCATAATTATTTTGTGTATTAAAATGTTCACCTTTTATTTCCTGCCTGGCCAATTAGCATGTAACTAAAGCTGGTTCTCCAGTGCTCAGAAAATATGAAATAAAAACCTCCTGATTATATGGATGGGTAGCTGGATGAACAGATCCAGAAGTTGGAATCTCATTTCTAAAAGGAAGCCAGGCATTGCATAAGGCGCTTACTAGACTCAGCAAATGTACATTTTAAGTAAAATACATTAGATGAAGTACTAAAGCTGGAAGGAGCTTTAGATCATGTATGTTAGGACTCTTACTTTATAGAGGACAAAAGTAAAACTCAGATGATTACAAAATCCTGCTTTCCTCAATGAGTGTTCATAAAGTTTCTAATCCCCCGTGTATTAACCACCGGCAGAATTCAGTCATATAGCCGATGCCAGTCTGTTTTCTGTTTGTTGATAGGTCTGTTTGATTTCTGTCGTAACAGTTTTTATCAGGATTTGAGATCAGTTATAATAACATATAATAATGGAGACATGAATATAAAATTCATTCGCATGTAAGAGAAACAAGTATAGAAAATTTTGAGGTTGCTAATAATAATGATGCCTATTGCCAAGGTAACTGATTTCATTATGTAAATTCTGAAGTGACTTTTAAAGTTACCTCATTTTGTGCTTCTGTCCTATAATGGAGAAACAGTTGCCCTCCTGCAATTGTCATAAAAATTTCTATGGTTTTACCTTTGGAAATTCAGACCATAGAAGGATTCAGTTGATAACCAATTACTCTGGATCTTAATAGTTATATTACTAACAATACAAAATTAAAGAAGCCTTTATGATAAAGTGGTTTGGAAACATGGCTAAGGCATGTGTTAAACACTTCATGGTAAGAAAAACCTCCACATAAGCAGAGGACATTATTTAGCCAAGGTGTAACTCAATCTTAGGCAGAGAAATGCTCCACCATGGTATTTTATTTTATACAATAGGAATTAATCCCAAAACTGGGTTTTCTGGCATTTTTCCAACCAGAGTTCCTCATTGACCAGCACTTCTGTACAGGCACATTACTATGATAAATAATGACCACAGTCATGGCCCCAAGGCACTTCCATGACCACCAGGTAGTTCTATATTGCCAAATCCCTTCTCAATATTTAAAGAAAGATTAAACACATCACTATCATTTTGGCATTAGATCATTAGCTCTCACTTCTGTCACTTAGGGCCCATTATTCTTCTAGTCCCTTAATCCTAGAGCCATCTATAGGTCATTCTCTACCCTCCATATCCATTTCTTATTTTGAAATATCCCAGATTCACATTTCCTTCTCTATTTCATTTGTGAATCTTTTCCAGGGTTCATTCTCTCAGGAATGGCACCCAATCCATCCATTTATGCAAGTAAAAAATCTAGGAGTCATCCATCCTAGATCCTCACCTTGCTTCTCCCTCCACATATCTGATCCATGAGCCAAGTCTTAACAATGTGACTTAAAGCAATCACTCAAACACAAGTACTTTGTACGCCTCCAACTGCCACCTCTAGTCCAGGATACCATCATCTTTCATGTGGATTTCAGCAGTGGTTTCCAAACTGGTCTTCTCCATTCATTCTGGTCTCCTCTCCACACTGCATCTAAAGTGCTTTCTGAAGCTGCTTATCTGATCATGTCACATGTTCTGTTCATCTTTCTTCACTGTCTTCCTTACCAAGGGTTATAAGGGTCTCTCTTTCAGCATGGTATCTCTATCAGAAAAGCTCTCCCATGAATAACAACTATAAACTCTGAGAAAAACAAAGAATAAAAGCTACTTAAGGCAACTAAAATTGAACAAAAGCAGGCTTAAGAACACTTGGAAATAAACACTTGAAGGAACAGAATGGTACTGGCTAACTTTGACTTTTTAAAATATATATATATATATATATATATATAATTTTAAGCCTAAAGAAAGAGCCCAGGGTGCTCCCAGCTTAATCTGATGGAAATTAAGACAGACTTGCTGATTTGAAGAGTAAGAAGATTTGGGGGAAATACAGCTACTGGAATGTGAGGAGGAAGACTGAAGAAATCAGAGAGTCAGAGAGGTAGCCCTAAAATATACCCACAGTCTTTGCTCAAATCTCTGGTGACATCTGAGTCATGTATGTATAGGACAGACTACCAACTTCCTAGCTAAGGCCAAAAGAAATGAAAAGGGCTGGTCCCACCTCTAGTGAGACAGAGTTTTATACTGTGAGTTTAGCTTAAATACCTAAGTGAAAAACAAAACAATACTCTTCAGAGGATCATATAAGAACCTATATTTTCTACAATGTATCCCTCACAATGGCTAGGATACAATCCAAAATTACTTGGTATACAAGGAAACAGGAAAGCATGGCTCATTCTTTAAAGACTATCAATGGAGACCAATCTCTAGATGACACAAATGCTGGAATTAAGCCTCAAGGATTTTAAAGCAGCTATTATAACTCTGCTCAAGAACATAATGAAAAATATAATAATGAATGAAAATATAATATAAATCTCAGCAGAGAAATAGAGACCATAAAAATAATAACCCAATGGAAATTCCAAAACTGAAAACTTCAGTATCTGAAAGTAAAAATTCACTGGATAGGATTAACAGAAGAAAGGAGAAGACAGAGAAAAGAGTTATTAAACATAAAGATAGATCAATAGAAATTATCCAATCTGAAGAACAGAGGGAAAAAATTAATTTTTAAAATGAACAAAGTGTCTGAGATTTATGAAAATAATATTGAAAGGTATAACATACTTTTTATAATTGGAGTCCCATAGGAGATGAGAAAAAGTACAGGGCAAAAACAAATATTTGAAAAAAATAATGGCTGAAACTTCCCCAGTATGATAAAAAGACATACATTTACTGATTCAAGAAGATCACAGAACAGCAAAGGAGATCACACATAGGTACATCATAGTCAAACCACGATGAAGGGAAAATCTTGAAAACAGTTAGAGAAAACATACTACATGATACATAGGAGAATGGCAATTAGAAGCAGCCACTAACCTCATCAGAAACAGTGCCATCAGGCCAAAAGATGGTGAAACAATATCTTTAACACTAAGTATTATAAAATTGTCAACCAAGAGCTTCGAGGCCCTGTGCATGGTCTATCCTCAACCTTCTCTTCCCTACTCTCCTTTCTTGCTTTCTCCATTTTAGCCACAAGAACCTTCATCAGAACCTCTGTAGTCACTGTTCCTTCTGGCTAGCATGGCCCCCTCCCTCCGCTCCCTCCTCCACAACATTCCTTCTCATCCTTCAGATCTCAGTTCAAATATCCCTCCAAGTGGATGCCTTCCCTGACATCCCATGTAGGTGTGCTTCTTCAGTTACAGATCCTCATAAAACCCGTATTTCCTTCAGAGCACTTACTCATTTTGTTATTGTGTTTTCATTTAATTAATCTCTGGCTCCTCCACCAGACTCCATGAGAACAGAGATAGTGGCTGTTTTATATTTCCAGCTCCTTACATAGAGGCTGGCATAGCACAGGTGTTCAGTCAACATTAGTTGAAGGAAGGAATGAATGGAGGCACCACCATTTTTATCAGGCATCATACCTGGATTGCGTCCACTTAGCTACTGTTCCTCAGCTTCTCTGATTCTCCTGAGGAAATCAGAAATAGCTTTAGGGTTTCTCCACTTTTACTGGCATACTGCATGGAGGACGATCAAAATCAAAAAGCACAACAAGCTGGTCCTGTTGAATTCATACCTGTTACACTTGTAAAAAGAAGATAATCACATTGCAGGTGAAAATTGTGGCCCAATGTTGGTTCCCCACATTTGTAGTTTTTCTATTTTAATTTAATGGCCCTTGAAAAAGTCTTTAACATAAAGCATGGCTCCTGAACCCCTGAAGCCTATGCTTACCCAAGCTCTCCTCTAGGGAGCATGTCTTGGTCTTCTCTTTTCTCAAAATTCCTATTGCTTATATAGTCAAAATCACTATTTACAATAATGTATTTGATCTTTCTATGCCTAAACTTCCTCATTTGTAAAACAGAACTAATAATAGTATCAACCTCATGCAATTGATATGCACAAATACTTAGCTCAGTGTCAGGCCAATAATAAATTCTTAATAAACAATTATTATGATTATGATTATGTTTCTTTATGATCCCTAATGCAGTCTAGTATAGTACTATATATACATAATAGACACCCAATATATACAGTAAAAATTAAGTCTTTTATTCGTTTTTGCACTTTATCATTTAAATCATTCAAAACTGGTAACTCATGTTGGTGTACATGGTAATACTTTATTAACAATAATAGTTTAATAAACTCAGCATCTCATTCCCTTATGCCAGGTAACCAGAATGAATGCCTATTAGATACCCATTCGTCAAATTTTACAGCATATATTTGCAAGGGTCTCAATAGTTCTCTAGAAAACTTAAGCTGTAAAAGGACTCTGACTATGGCTAGATCTCTGTCACTGAGTGGACTCATTAAAAGATAGGTTAGAGTCAGCTCAGTGTCTGGCAATCAGTGGGAATTTAACAAATGTTTGATACACTGAATTAAACTAAGCCCAACCTGATTATTTCTAGAGCCTGATACTTTTACATTCTTTCCCTCTCACAGAACTTTGCAGATGGGAAGACTATCCTCCCCGCTCCATTACTCACACACAGAGTTCCACTATGGTTAGTTTTCTGGTAGCTCAGTTTATGTTATGTGCATATTTGGAAGAACAGTTATTTCTAACTAATAAAACCAGAATGTCCAATTACCTCCAGAATTAGATCGTAGAGAGGAATGTTTTAAGTACTCACTCTCTGGAGTATTTCCTCACATCTCTTTACCTGGGACTATCAATTAATATATATTTCAGTTACACTAGTCCACTATACACAAAGAATACAAATTTTGTATAGCTCACTGTCTCTTTTTCATAATGTGGCACCAGGAGTGAAGTCTCCAAAATTAAAATGGAAAAGCCAATGCAGTCTGCTTGGGTTTTAATTGATTGCTCCTCAGAATCACATTCTGGAAAAAGCACATGTCAGAATTTTTCCTGAACAGAATAAATTCTGATATTTTTACATACAGTAAGTCAATAATCAAAACAAACAAACAAACAAAAAAAAACTCAACAAATGCGGATGGGGAACATGGAAATAACTGGACTCCTCTCTAACCTCTCTTACCCTACTCAATAATTCCCTCCTCCAGCATAATTAATGCATTGTGAATTTTGTATGAATTTTGTAGTAATAAATAATAAATATTGATTAAATACCTACTCTGAGCCCACCTCTGTTTCTCTGATGCCCAGAGAAGTTCCTCTCTGATTCCAGGTATGATCTTGGGTTCTTCCGTACTGTTCAGTGCTTACGCTAGTTAAGTGGTACATACTCAGCTACTGGCTATGTGGGATAACAGATACAGTTTTGATGCAGTTTTTTAAACAAAAGAAGGGTAGAACCTTACAAAATATTTCAAGTTGGCACCAACTTACTAAAGTTGCTATTTAAATAGCCAGATATGCTGAATGTTGGTGTTGAGTTTCAAATCAAAGACAGTGTAAGTTAAAACTTAGGAGACAGTACAGTCACTTCCATGCGGTAGAAAAATAACTTCCTGTGCAAAGGAACTGTTACCATTACAGCTCATCCAGAAGTGTGGGCACAGTATACTGAATGAGAGGATGAGTTACTAGAATAAATCTACTTGTTTTATACCTTTTCCCACATGCTGAAATATTTAAACTTAACTACTAATGCAGCCCATTTTTATCTATTTTTTGAAGCTGAAAAACATGCTGGGGTTTCCTGTGTTACAGCCTCAGTGGATGATATACAATTTGAAGAGACAGCTAGGTAAGTGGCATTGCTTTATCATAGCTTTCTCCTGGGCTTTTTGGTTCATTTGCAACATGTATTTGTGGCACCTAAGCTTACTAATTTAGAGTCAGTGATCCAATTTGTTAATAAAACAAATAACATTTGACCCAACTTAAATCAGTAGAACTAATAACAGCAGAACCTACTTTTAGTAAATACTCAAGTGTAAATTTAGTCCTGATTTTGTTGAGAAATAGCTCTTAGCATTAGATGCATTCTCGTATAAAGCATAGCAGGATTTCTAAAAGCTGATTCTTAATGGCTCCTTCCTCTACTAGAAGAATAGTTAATGATAATAGTATCTCTATGATGGTGAATTTCATCATTAGGTTGTTGGGTAAACATTAACCCATCTGAGTAGAGATAATAAATTACAAAAACATTTTATGCGTGTTAATTTATAAAAACATTTTATATGTGTTTTACCATCTCTTATTGAAGAAAATTTCAAGATACACAATCTTTCAACCACATACAAAAGTAGAACAGCATCACGTAACCCCAGGGAACCAACACCTAAGTACGACAGTAAACAACTCACGGACACTACTGTGTTATCAGTTCCCCTCCATACTCCCACACACACCTGGATTATTCTAAAGAAAATCCCAGATATCATCTGTGAATGTTTCAGTATATATTTCTAAAAGATAAAGGCTCTTTTAGAAAACATAATAACATAATCACAAAACCATTTACAAGAACTATCATGCCAATGATCTCAAAAAATGTTGTTTTAATTTAAACAACTGGTTTATTGAATCAGGATCCAGTATGACTGATATGACTTTAACATAAAATTTTCCCTTTCTTCTTTTCTCTTGCAATTTATTTTTCAAAGAAGCCTGGTCATTTTTCATACAGAGTTTACCATGTTTTATATTTGCTCACTGTATCCCTATTTAACATGTTCTTCTGTCCTTTGTATTTCTTGTAAACTGATAGTTACATCTAAAAATTGATCTGATGAAAGTTTGATTTTTGATAAAAACTAGTTCCTTTCAAGAGCATATAACACCTAATGATCATTATCTAGAACCATTATTTCATTAGATTCTGATAAAATGATAATATGCTAATTCTATCATTTCTTCATTTACTTTCTGAATATTTGTGTAGAAAGACTATTTATCTCACTAATTACTTGGCTAATCTGAGGCAAAGTTTGGGGAAAAACAGACTTCTTTTCCTTTATTTAGTATCATTATGAGCCCATGGATTTTAACATATTTGATGCATTTCAATTTTGATGTGATTATTCTTATGGATGCTCAAAATACCCCATCTTTGGACAGTGGGAGCTTCTTCAGTTTGGTTCCTAAGTCCTTTCGATATAACCCCAAAGTTAGAAGTCTTTAATAATTCCTCTGCTTTCTGCTGTGACAAGCTGGGCTCATCTGTTACATTTTCTCACACAAACTTAGAAATTTTTTTCAAAAGAAATGGTAAGTAGTAGAACGCATAATCTGGGCAGGGAAGGTGCTCATTGATACAGGATTGGTCATTATTTCTATGTCTTTTCAGTGGACGGAATTATGAATTGTTTTTTTAAAGCGTTTATATTAATAACTGTTTAAACTAGGATTATATGGTTTTACTTAATTTCTTTGATTTTATGTTTGTACTCTTTTTTTCTTTCTGAATGTCTTAATCCTTAACGACATAAATATAACTTATACGAAAAAGGGAGAGAGAAGATCATCTGTTTCCAGTCTGGGATGGTTCTCAAGGTGGGGTATTTGCCACCAGTTTCAAACCCTAAGTATTCTTGTCCAGTGAGATGCCCAGTTCTTCTCTCACTGCTCACACTCTGCCTCATGCTATTACTGTAAATCTCTGCTAGAAACTTTACCAAACAGAGCTAGGAATTCTAGGAGGAACAAATTTAAGGAAAAAAGAAAACTGGTTTCGGTTTGCACATGCTTAGTGTGGGGATTAAGTTAAATTAGGTAATGCGTGTGGAAGCAGCTAACACTCAGCCTGGTAGAGCCTCCATAACTATGAATTGAACCTGCTGAGAGAAGCCTGAAAATGTGGCCCCGAGTTTCAAGAATGAGGTTCAGGCTGAAGATGTAGATTTGAGAATCATCTCTATAAAGATGACAGGATCATGGAAGAGAATGAAGTCTTTCAGGAAGAAGGTGAAATGAGAAGAGACTAGAACAAAGAACTTAAATTTGGGGGCTCTTGCCATTTAAGGGATGAACTAAGGAAGGGAAATCAGTGAAGGAAACCGAGAATGAAGAGAGAATAGTGTTTTGGAAATCAAGGGAAGAGAAAGTTTCCTGAGGGAAAAGGCTGACTGATGCTGTTAAATGAGAAAAGACCTTGAACTTAGCTGCTCGGAAGTGACTCTGGAGAGATCACAAGTAAGACATGGAGGCAACAGCTAGATTTGAGTGGCTAAAAAATGAATGGGAGGCGAAACCCCCAGACTTCTACATTGGACAAAAATCCTAATCTTTGAAGATACATCTCAAATGTTACCTCTTCTATGACTCCTTCCCTGACTTTCCAAACGAGTCATTTCTGGGTGCCTTTGCAATACTCGATCCTTTCTTCTTTTCAAAAAATTTCATAGCATTGCACTTCGTCTGTCTACATTCTGGTGTCAAAAGTGAAGACCTGTCTCCTTGATGTCAGCAACCT
Source organism: Vicugna pacos (assembly GCF_048564905.1). Lineage (NCBI taxonomy): Eukaryota > Metazoa > Chordata > Mammalia > Artiodactyla > Camelidae > Vicugna > Vicugna pacos. The sequence continues at coordinate 66,652,877 of NC_132989.1, forward strand.
TGTCTTATTAGTCACTGTATCCTGAGGTCTTAGCTTAATGCCAGGACTAGTTGTAACTCAGTAAACATTCGTTAAATGTGTGAGTTTGAAAAAGAAAAGATTATTTTAGGAAGTTTGAATTTAGAGGAATATGTAGAGGAGGGGAAAAAATCTTGAGAAAGAATAAACTTGAAAGATTTTTAGAAAGGAAAAGCCTTCAACATTTTCATAGCTTGATCAGGAGTCAGGGAAGGGGCAGCAATTGAGGGTACAAAAGAGCTGTCTAAGCTAGGCCATGGTAGAGGAGAGATAACAGGGGGTGGGACCAAGGGCACAGGTAAAGAGAGAGATCTGGAAGAGATCTATCTTTCTTCCTCTGAAACAGATGAGGGAAGAGAAGTACAGTGAGAATACAGTTCAACTCTGAAAGTAAGGCAGAAAAACTGAGGAAGCTCATATTGGGTAAACCCTTATCTTCCGCTAAAGTGAAGGGAAGGAATTAGAGGTGACTGAGGGGCCTGAACCCAAAGGCTTTGTAACAACTTCAGGTTACGTGACCAGAGTTCCAGCAATAATGAAGAGTGAATGGATCATCTAGCAGCAATGAGGGCTCATGTAGCTTAATGAAGCTGATCAATTTGTTTCCTTGCTTGCTTGCATGTTTATTTATTTGTTAACAAACATTTTAAAAATATCAATTGTATAGGTTTGCCTGTATGTTTAACTTCTTTGAAGGAAACAGCTGTGATACAAAGTATCTGCTGCAGATTTGGAAGTCATTCCAAAGTCCCTCTTCCATTTAAAACAGAGGTAGTCAGCAACATATGTGTGGTTTACAATGATCGGTTATCTGTTTTATAGCTCTGTCTTGTTCTGTTATCATTAACCTGTTTTTCATGCATGAACATTATTGGCATGATAAGGTAGAACTACTCTGAGGCACGTGTGTTTAAGTGAATCTTCACATCTGAAATGAGATGTGCTGGGATTACCGAACTGTTTGTTTGTTTTTTTCACTAGAGTTGGACAAGTAATAACCATCAAAGCGAAAGTTACTAGAGCGTTCAGCACAAGCATGGAGGTAAGAGGCTCCCTTTTCTTACTTCTGCCTGTTGGTGATCATCTTTTCATTGTTTACAGAAGGCAGACGAGGAGGCCTGGAAGAACTTGGAGATCATGAGATTCTGAATTTCAGAAGGCCCCTGAATCTGTAGTCAGGTTCACAAGTGAAGAATAAGGAACCTGTGTTTCCCAGTCAACCCTGCTACTAAAACTAAATGTGATGCACTATCTTCACATAGAAGTATGCACAGAAAGTAAACGTACAAAGGAAAAGGGCACTCTTTTGGTTCTTTGCTAGGTATGGGTTTTATTTCTTAATTATTCTGACTCTATTATTATTCTCCATCTCCTCACCCTTAATGAAGACTAGCCTCATAATTAACTAGTTTTTAAAAGGCAGAGGAGAAGTTTAGATTTTTCTTCTTCCTCTACCTGATTTTCTTTTCTTTACCATAGTTATGAGTACAACATTCTCAGGGGCTTCTGAAGTCTCCATCCAGGTTAAATTAGCAGCAGAGGAGTTACTGGGTCCCCTGTTGCAACTTCTAGGTTGGTCAGTAGCAGTCCCTTTGATCTCTGGGCAAAAATGACAGGTAGGGACTTCTGTTTGTTTTTTAGGGCTACTATTACAAAGTTTCACAGATTAGGTGCATTAAACAACAGAAGTTTATGGTCTCACTGTTCTGGAGGCTAGCAGTCCTAAATCAAGGTGTCAGTAGGGTTGGTTCCTTCCAAGGACTGTGGGAGAGAATCTGCCCACATCTTCCTTCCTAACCTCTGGTGGTTTGCTGGCAATCATGGCTTCTGCCGCATCACCCCAATCTCAGGCTTCACCTGCACATGGTATTCTGTGTGTGTGTGTGTGTCTCCAAATTTCCCCTTTTTGTAAGGACATGAGTCATTCTGGATTAGGGGCCCATCCTACTCCAATACGACTTCATCTTAACTAACTACACCCTATTTTCAAATAAGGTCACATTCTGAGGTGCCAGATTTGGTGAGGAACACAAATCAACCCATAACAGAACTATTTTGGCAGTAACTACACTTATGGTGATGGCTTTACCCTAATTTAGTCACTTTCCTCCAGTATGTATATAACAGAATACAAAATCCTTGAAGAAATCAGAAAGGCAATAAAAACCTGTGGATAAAACGAGCTCTGTCAGTGTCAGTTGTGATGGTGCCTTTGGATCCTGATTTCTCAACACTGGGGCTCTTGACCTTTGCCACACAATAGCCTCTGGGCTTGGCCTCTCTCCGGAGAGATAGAACTCTCCTTTATATTTAGCCCATGCATAGATAAAAGTTCCCTTTCTTTTCTCCTTTTCCTCTTATACCCTGAGACCAGCTAGAATTTCCAAACGAAGTTTGACCGAAACTAAAAAAAGAAAAGAACTCAGGGAGCTTGCAAGCACAGACTTCTGACCTAAGAAAAGTAAATGCTAACCCCATTTAGGGCTAATTTAGTCCCTCTTCCAAGATGTGGTCTTCTGAGGTCTCAATGAATGTGTTGTGTATTCAGTGGGGTCTGGCTGGAGGGAACACCAAAGACTCCTAGCTCTCATGAGCTCTTGGAACTGTTTACATTATAGTAATTGTTTCTTCCTCAGAAGTTGTTCTTGTCTGGCCTTTTGAGATTTTATCCCCTACATGTGCTCAAATTGGCATCAAACCCAACACCCAATGGGAACAATATGCATATATCCGGAAGTCTTTCCTTTTGTAGCTCCCTCCTCTCTGGGATAATCTCAGCCACTTTGATCTCCTTGATTTCTGGCTCCTCAATTCAGTAAGAGTCAGTTTCCCTTCCTTGGTCATAGTCTAGGAATTACCTTCAAGTTGAGAGCCCAGGAAATGCAAGTGCTCCCCTCATTTATCTCCCTTTCCTCGGAGATCACAGGTCTGTGTTGCCTGCTGTACTGTGTGTGAAAATAGTTCCTTCCTATACTTGGACCAGTTTTCTTGTTGTTTGCACAGGATGGAATTCCAATCTGACCCATTCTGTCATGACACAAAGTGAAATTTCCCCTGCTATGTTTTTGAGATGTTTGGTCATCAAACATAACGAAGTTAACTGTTCTGATAGAAGACAATGTTCGGAACTTGTTTTAACTCTCCAGAATTGCTGCTTTGTTTTTTTACTGTTAGTTGTCTTATTTTATTTTTCATTTGCCTATTTCTGAAAGTGGAAAGCTATGTAGGGTTGAGAGTTGTTGGGGGTTGAGAATGGATAGTTTAAATTTGGTTAATCACTACCTAGTTAACTTATGTTTACCATGCAAATACTAGTTTACTTTTTTAAGTTAAGTGAGTCGTGGAATGTTGATTATTTTTGTACATGATGTACTCGGTGAAGATGTAGAAATAGATACTCTTTATCATTGGGAACACAGTGCTGAACTAAGATGCCCAAGGTTGCCCACTGTTTCAAGAAGGTAATATTATTTATCTAGGGAATGTTCCTGATCTTACCTACACTTTTACAGAATTGTGATCACAAGGACCAGAGTGAGCTTCAGAGCTCTTCACATGGGGAAATTTAGTCCACCACCGCATCACCATAAAGTGTCACAGCCACCTTCTTGCTATTCCTGAAAAATAAAACTCCTGTAAGAGGAAACAAAGCTGCAAATAACATGAATGCAAATAACACACTGTCCAGGTCAATATAGTTATAAAACTCAGACTAAAGATTAAAAAAAGTTACAGTACATCTCTCTGATGGGCAATAAGCATTCATTAATATCTTGTTTTCAAACACATATTTAGTAATAACGGGGTTAGAAAGTGCATATCACATAATGCCAAAATTTTTTAAGTTATATAACTGTAAATACAGTATGATAATCTTTTGTGTGTGAATGTATATACAAATATACATATATATACATTTCATATTTATATATACAACTGGAAGAAAATTTCTAAAAGGTTAGTAATTATTAATCTAGGTGATAAGATTACTGATAATATTTACTCTGGATAGTCAACTTTCATTTTTATAATTTATCTATTTTTATATTTACCAAATTTTCCATGGTAAATATATATTTTTCTTTAATTAGAAAAAGATTTTTCCTATTTTACAGAGAATCATTGAAAAGACAGTATTACTTAAAAGTAAATTAAAATGCTGGTTTCATCAAAAAATAAAACAATGATGAAGTATGTAAATGAATTCTGAATGTTACAATCACATCTGTTGTCTGGATGGCTGGAAATTTATGAATTTATTTTTCTTTCCATTTTAGATCAGCATCAAGGTCACAGTACAAGACATGTTCACTGGCATTGAGAAACTTGTTAGTGTGGCTTTCTCTACGTTTGTAACCAAACCAGTTGGAACAGAAAAGGTAAATTTTCTGTATGAAGAAGGATCTAGTATGTTTATTTGGGGACAAGTAACATAAGTATCAGCATCAGAATTATTATGGAATAAATTTCCTTTTACCATGAGGTATGCTTTCCCAAGATTTGTTATTCACCAATATTTATCTTCGTTTTCACCAGTATTTATGTGGTAATATCACAGTATCAACTACCTTAAAGAAAATGAAAGATGTTGCCAGTTTGTGAAAGAGAGAAAACCACTGTGTTTTAAATGATCTGAAAGTCATATTAGTTTCTCATAAATATTGCTTAGGGATTTAGTTCTTTTCTTTTGTGGTTATATAACTCAAAATTTAGTTAAAAAAATTTTTTTCAAAGCAAGAGCAATTTAGCTAGCAGTTGCTTGTTATGGTCCAATCATTTTTTTCATACCTAAAGGAAGAATATCAAAGTTGCCGAGTTACTGAAGTCTAAAAATAAGCTTCAGGGCATATGGGGTAAAAACACCCGAAAAAGAAATACATTGGCCTGATGTGGGTGCCCAGTGGGCTTGCCTGGCCATTGGCCCACAGCAGCTCATCCCTAGTCTGCTGGGAATTTACTCATGATTTCTTGGCTTTTCTTTTTAGGGTCAGGGTGCCTAGAGGAGGGTCCCCATTTAGTCTAAGTATTTTTAAATGTAATAATTCAATTTAGAACTTAAATATTTCATTCCAAGGATCGCTCCATAGTGAACACAGTGGCTTCTCCAAGCCCCACTCTGAAGTAACAAGTACTTCTCACTACGAAAAGTGTTCTTCCTCAGAAGTGCCTACAACATCAGAGCCAGGACAAAGCAATGTTTTCTCTGTGCCCAACAGAGGTGACAACAGGGCCACACTCACCAGCTAGCTACTGCTCATTTGGGCCAGGAGGCACAGAATGGGCGGGGGCTGAGTTGGCCTACCACGGTGCAGAGTTTTGTACACTGGGACACTTTTCCCACTTTCTGCCCAATATTAAACAGGCCACAAGGCAAATTCTCATTGCCCAAAAGGCATTGTTTTTCAAAATTATATTACAAAATGCAGCTTTCTGGGCTGTATCTCAGACCTACTGAATTAGTCACTCTTATAGGAGCTTGGAATCTGTACTCTGAAAAAGTATCCCAGGGATTCTGCGTTCACTAAAATCTTTGAGACATTGAGACAGGTCTTACCAACTTCTCTTTTTCCTGGAATCCCCCCTAAATCTCCAAACTTTTGAGAATGGGAGAATATGGGGAAGGGTGCAGAGTTCTGAGATCAGAGAGCAAGTGACAGAAAGGAGTCTACCTACCCAAGCTATTCCTTCACATGGGGGAGAAAATGAGGGCCATCATTTTTCCCCTCCAGCTTCAGGCTTCTTGCTCCAGCTTCAGGGAGTCACGAAATAAGAATATAATAGTCAAGGGGGAAGGGTTTATCTCAGTGGTAGAGTGCACGCTTGGCACACATGAGGTCCTGGGGTTGATCCCCAGTACCTCCACTAAAACAAATAAATAAACCTAATTACCAACCCCCCCAAAAAATATAATAGTCATACAGTGGTCCAGTCTCTGCTGAGTCTAAAGAACTGTTTCCAAAAGCGTTTCTGGGAAGTCAGGTGCCTTAAGAGCTGCCATAATTGGTACAAGCTCAGATAATCTTTATTGTAAAGCACCTTTCCCAGACTAACATATTTTCCAGTTAGTAACATTCTTGTTCAGTAGCACATCATGAGGAGAGCCATGAAAAAAATCAGTGGTTTAGTTTGAACCAACAGGCCTACCTGGATCTCTATCCAAAGTGAGTTTATTCCAGGATGAGATGAGCAATGATTAACTAGGCCTAGTTCAAAAATGGCATAGGCCAGATTACTGAAGGCCTCACAAGACTCCATAGGGTATGTTCATGCGAGGCCTTACTGAAGCTAAAGGAGCTGGCACAGCAGGAGAAAGAAAGCACAGCAAACATCAGAGAGGTCCAAGACTTCCAGCCACAGGGTCCTCTTATGGTCCTCTTCAGGCACACAAAGTGTACTTCATCTGCAGATAAGAGCGCCAAGGCATTAGTTTACCAGGTCTTTTACACCCCTCTGGTCACACAACTGAAATAAGGCTGTGTGACTAGTTAAACCAGTGCAAGTTACTGGTTTATACATTCCTAAACAGATTACACAAGGTGTTCCACGGGTGTCTACCTTTAAGCATACATGAGAAATCATTAGCTATTTCATCCTTATCTTGGTCAAGGGTCAGCAGCAGCCTTTACGCGTCGTGTAAATAAGCACAGAGCTATCCCTGTCCAGCTGCAAGGTGACTCACACACACAGGTCAGCACTCAGGCATTTCTGGAGGAACCTCAGCCCTTGGTTCTGTTGCATCATTCTTCCAGGTTTTTGGAGGTCAGTTAGAGCCTTATTCTGACATATTGATTCTTTCAGTTTGCTTATTAATGTTTCCGAATCATATGATGAAATTTCGAAGTTGGAAATATCTCTAGGTACATGATAGCTTTCTGTAGAACATCTTTACTCTCTCCTTTTGATATCTTAATTTTGCAAAAGATAGATAACACTTTAGTGGAGTCAAAGTCCCTTTCCTCATTCATTAATTTGAAGAATTTCTTATTTTACAGTTTTGTTGACAATTTTTTAAATCAGAGAAAATATTTGGAAAACTTTTTAAGGCATGTAACTTACTGTTTGAACAAATAATTATGCTTACATTGATTTCTTTTTTAGTTTAAAAAGTATTTTAAGAAAAAAATTCAGTCAAATAAAATGTGTGAAAGCACCCATAAATGCTCTATTTACTTTGAGTTAGAAAACAATATAACATATCATTTGTTTTTGCAAAATTCATGCTGTGTTTTTATAATTGAACAAGGCAATGAAAGATACGTGTTTTTCTTTTTCCAGATTCATTTAAAACCAATCACACTTCTAACTGAACAAGATCATGTGGAACATAATCTGGCTTCTGAAAGAAGGAAAGTTCGATTACAACATGAAGATACCTTTAAAAACTTGATGAAGGAAAATGGCAAGTTTGATGGTCAGTGAATCTACTTACAGGAACTTTAATTATATGACTATGGCCTAGCACGTGATCTATCCTAAGAATGTTCCATGTGCACTTGAAAAGCATGTATATTCTGCTGCTATGTTGATCCTTTCCAGTAATGAGAAAGAAAACCAGAGACGGAATAACCTCAACTCAGGTCAAAGTTCCTGACCTGAAAGTGTGGGACGAATGTAAAACTGTCCAAGCAGAATGATGACACAATACTTAATGAGCATCCAAAGTACAAATATTGAAATTGACTGCCAGATGAGTATGTCCTATTTGGAAGCCTGAAGAAAGGATGAGGTTTGTTTACTGTACTTAACATGGGTTCACAGCCAGAGCTGTGAGCCTGAATTGGTCTGTAAACCTGGGAAAGCCCTATTTCCCCCATTGACTGGCAATTACCTGTAAACAGGCATGCTTCTGGACTGATGTCCTCTATACTCAATGTATCTCTGCATACATGCCACAGCTGATGCTTATGTACACATGACCTGCCTGGAACCCACCTCTGCCTGTGCCAGTGTATGCCATGTATGTCTTCATAGGAATCAAGCAGCTTTTTCTTTAGTTATCCATCAAAAAAGGAGAAGTTGTCTTATACTGGAGTCTTACAATGTCTGTCACATTATAAGGCCCTCTTAATTTCTTATTTTATATTGGTAACACAATATTCAGACAACGGTGCACCTTTTTTTTCATTTAACAATATGTTTTAGAGATAGTTCATATTAATTTATTTTGAAAAAAGTACCATTTGAATAAGAGAAATTAACCTAAAAAATACTAGTTTGGGATGTTTATAGAACATTATCTAACAAAATCAGTACTTAAAAAAAGACAGAGCAAAGTTGGAAGAGATTTAAGATTTCATATGCTTTTTAAGGATCACTTTAGGAAGCAGTCCAATTCTGATTACAGCAATATGGTGGACTTGGAGTCTGGAAAAATCTATAATTTCTGGATAAAATATTTACAAACATCTCTACAAACACATCTCAGCAGGCAGAAAAATAAGATAAAGTTTTAAAGTCCACAAATGATTAGAAACACAAATGCAGCACTGTGAGGAGACATTAAGAGCTGGCATTTGCTCAGGAGGATCCTGTAGTGCTAGAAAACCTGGAGTTTGTTGTTTTAATGGGCCTGCCAGGGCTCAGGAGACAAAGCCATGTAGAAGGCTGAATCAAGGAACCACACCTGGAGCTCAACTCCCCCAAAATGGGTCAAGTAGAAAAATCCCACTCCTCAGAGAACACCTGGTAGAGATGCTTTCCACTTAGCCCTAGGTAGGATGGAAAAAAACTGTTTCTCTTCGAGGATTCAATCATAAGTGTGTTCTCATGCAGATTTGGTGTCAGAATTTACATAACTTGTTTGGTCTGAAACAGACTAAGTGAAATTTAATGTGAAATGGTATTGTGTTACGTACTCACAGGTGATCTGCAACCACAAATGCAAATCCTTTGTGGGGAGAAGTGACTTTAAGCCCAGCCCTCAAGATTTCCCACAAATAAAGATCCAAGGAATGTGAGCTCCTTGTCAAAAATCACAAAAACCCAGACAAAGCACTAGACAACAGAATAAGGTCCACAAAGAATACAGATATTGAATTTATCATATAAAGAATCTTAAATAAGAATATTAATATAGTTTAAGAAATAAAAGAGTATAAAAAGTATTATGCAGAAAAAGAAAATGACCTAAAATATTTGACAAGCAAAAAGAATTTCTATGCAGGAAGAATATATAATAATTGTTTTTATTATTTTATTATTTATTATTTAATTATTTTAATTATTACATTCTGTAAAATTCAATGAGTAAATTAAACAGCAGATACGGCAGTAAACTGGAAAAATAGATCTAAAGGAGTTACCTAGAATTTAAATGGGTAGACAAAGAAATGGGAAATATATAAGAGAGATTAGGAGACACAGAAAATGGAGTCTAACAAGCATCTAATCCAAGTTCCAGAAAGAAAAGAGAAAAATAATGGAGAGAAGTAACAATTGAAGCAAACAACGCAGACATTAAGAGGTAACAGGAAAGTTTAACATACATATAAAAAGGTGTTGGACATCATTATTAATCAGAGAAGTGCAAATTACAACCAACAGGAGATACTATTTCACACTCACAAAATTGGAAAAAACTGAAGAGTCCATAATACTTTTTAAGTGAAAATGGGGAACAGTGGGAACTCTAATAAACAGGAGACAGAAGTATAAATCGGTACAATCATTTTGTCACTTAAAACTATTCTGTTAATAGAAAGGACTTGAATGCAGAATAAATCAGTAAAGATAAGTTAATTTATCCATTCATTCATTCAATAAATGTTTACTCAGCCCCCACATTCTGGAATTATATTAGAATAATAAAAAAAAAATCAGTCCTTGCCCAGAGGAGCTTAGGATCTAGTGGGTCAGATAATCAAAGATCACACAGATAAACATAAACCTATAACCATGAAAGAAAAGTGCACGTGATAGCTCATAACTGTGGGGTTAGCTGTGGAGGTCAAGGAAGGCTTTCCTAGGAAGTGGTGACTGAGATGGGCCAGGAAAGAATAGGAGGTAAGTGGAAGAAGGTGGTGGTGGTGGCCAGTGGAAATGCTACTGACAGAGGGAGCACCATGTGCAAATGCCCTGATGCTGAAGACAACATTTAGTTACAGGAATTGAAAAAAAGGCATTACGGCTGGAACAAAGGGAGAGAGAGATAGAAAGAAAATATGATGGAGGAGGAAGGGGTACGAGTAGCAATCAGACTAGGTGGGGCTAGAGAGGTTGGCATAGGCCGCACAAGGAAGACCCATCTAGTCTTAGGATCATGGGAATGATTTGGGTTTTTCTAATAGGACAAGGGGAAGTTACTGACATGCTTTCAAGCAGGGGACTGAAATGATCAGTGGAATGAAGAGGAGAAAAAGAAAAGAAAAAGACTATCAATTAATTAAAAATAGAAAAATAACATTAGGAAATTAGAGTTAAAACTCTCTGTAACCACACTTCTCTGCTCACTTTTCTGTGACTGTGCCAAGAATGGCTCCATTCCCAGTTACCAACAGCAGCTGGGCATATCTGGGCTCTTACAATGCAAGCTCAGCTTTGCCTCTGACAGTACAACCAGGATGGTACCCCTGATTTGTAATTCCTTCCCCCACCTCCTCAACAGTAGCACGTGAGATTTAAGCCTAGCTGGTGATTCACTTGATGACTGAGGAAGTATAACTGAATACATTTTACTGCTTTGCAGCCAGAGTAAATGATTTCTCCATTGTTGGGAGTAAAAACCAATTTGTCAGTAAATGAAGTAGATATGATTCAAAAGAAGCAGAAAGACACTAAGAAGTACAATGTATTGTCTTTTCTGTTCGTGACTACATTCATTATGAAACAATGACCACGGAGGCCTCATTTCCATTCTGAAGTTTCTACTACAGCAAGCTATTTCAGATTCCCAGTGTCTGTGGCCCTTTATAGCTCAAATCCCTTTCTTTTTAATAACTTTACTGACATATCATAAATGGTCCATATTTATAGTGTACAATTTGATAAGTTTTGAGACATGTATACACCCATGAAACCATCACCACAATCAAGATAAAGACATATCTATCAATTCCCAAATTTCTTTTTGCCCCTCCCTTCCCTGACCTGCCCCTCCTCCACCTGAAGCTACCCAAATTTAAATTTAATCATTCTTTTAATCGAACTTCTGCTTGACACGTAGGACAGGTTGGAATACAATCTCTAAAAGGCCCTTTCTGATCTGTTCTCTTATCCAGTTCACTGTAAACATTCACGATTCAGATGAAAGTCACTCTGTAGAATAAAACTTATTTATTCCCTCAAGAATTTTAATTCTTTTGTAATTCTCATTTTTCTAAAAATCTCGTGAGCTGAGTGTGCTGCTGGGAAAGAAAGGCCGTAGCCTCGGGTTCTGCGGTTAACTCCACTATCGCTTACATCCACTTTTCAGATCCCATTTGTGATGAAGAGGAAGGAATGGTTTCCACGAGGGACACCTCTGTTCAGAGCATTGAACTTGTCCTCCCACCCCATGCAAATCATCACGGAAATACATTTGGTGGCCAGATTATGGCTTGGATGGAGACAGTGGCTACTATTTCTGCAAGGTTCTTGGCTGTGACTTTTGGCTTGTGATCTTGGGACCAGTGGTGAGAGAACTGAAAGGGCGAGTCAAGGAAATAAGGAGAGGGCAGTGTTGCCTTCTATCAAAATAAGAAAATAAGTCATTCTCCTATTTACCTTAGAATTATTCAGTCCTTTTGTTTGAAAGTGAATGTTTAAATTCTTGGTTCAAAAATAAAAATGAAATGACAGTTCTTATACTTTATTCTGAATTATGAATGTTGATCTTATGACATGCAACTTCTTGTAATGATAGTTACGACAAAGTAGATGCAGAATGAAGCAGAAGACAGCATTTACACTTAAAAATAGTCAAGTTACAGACTTTTTAAAAGGCAGTTTATAATTAGGTCTGACCTCTGAAGGTGCTGGTTAGAACTGTTATGGCTAAAGGATTAACTGAAAAATAAGAGGAGTGAAAAACTTGGAAAAGTACTTTTAATGCTCCTGAGTTTCAAAAGGGTTGCTTTATTCTTAACGGAGCCATGTAGATAATCGAGCAGCTTTCAAAGAACACTGTATATTCTGAAAATGCATTTGAATAGGATCTACCTATTTATTTTTATTATTGTTCATTTTTTATTATTTTATTATTAATATGTCTATAGTTATGACTATAACTAGAAACCTGTAATTATCCTTTCTATAAATTATGAACAAATATAAGAGCTTATTTTTAAAATGGCATTTTCATTCTTAATGACAATAAAGCATTTGAACCTGTTGTACTGTAAAGGCTTACAATATAATTAACTATAGCAGAGTCTGTTCACTTATTGTTGGCACAATTCTTTAGAGTAACTGAATGACTACAGTGGGAATCCAAAATGTAGAAATTATGGAAGTAACTTTCTGAGATTAAATACCATTGATAGAGTTTCAAAAGTTTGCACACACAAAAATTATAAAATTTGTGGAAAAAAAAAAAGGCTACGTTATAGCCTTTCAGGCTTTTGTCCAACAACCCAGGTAATTTTTCTGTGGGGAGAAGATGAGTCTTTGGATTTGTGGGTGAGTTCAGGTAACAGTGAAGCCACGAACAAATGTGAACGGCACCTGCTGTCCGTTCTCTTCTCCCTGCCTGCTCTAACCCCGGAGTCACGGCTTCCTGTGACTGTGGTCATGAGCTGCCAGGAGGAATAAAACCCTCAAGTCAGAACAAAAGACAGTGGTTGGCTTTTCGGGGGCACTTCCACAGGGCACAAAACAAGAGCAGGACTGTCAATACAAGGACAGAAGCTCCAGCATCTTGGTAAAGAGCTCACAGCTTAGGGACATGGCATTTCCCAGAATATCTGCAGGAATTGTACAGAGGCCTTCTCAACACACACAATCCAGTTATTTACTTCCCTCTTGAGTTGAAAACGGTGTTCATTTAGAAAGAACCAGGAACACTGGTCTATTGCATTTGTTAAGCAAAGCAGCAGTTTCTCAGAATATTTTGGAGAATAGTCACTTTGTTCTCTCTCTCTCCTTCCCTTTGTTTCATCAGCCGCCTGTGTCGAGTGCATCCCCTCCTGAAGTCTGTGGACATGTTTAAGTTCCGGGGACCATCTACAGTTGGAGATCGCCTTGTCTTCAATGCCATTGTCAACAATACATTTCAGACCTGGTAAAGTGTGTCTCTTAGGCTGCTATAAATGAATTCAAACTTGCGCTTAAGTGATGTTTTTCGTTTTATTTCAATCTGGAGGTGAGTATAGGGACTATTTTAAAGTGACTAAGTTCCTTCTAATTTTTTTGAAACTTCACTTAATCTTCAAAATCCATAGACAAACTTTTTAACCCTCTGTTCCACTTGAGGCCTCCTTACACTGAGTACACTATGATAAGTTGGTTTTTAATCTCATAATAAGGGTGACTGTATGTCCCACTTGATCCAGGATGATCTTGGTTTACAACTGTCATAATTATTAACTCTTCCTTTCACTCTCAAGAGTCCCGGTTACTGTATAGTCAGTCAATTAAAGATGGACCTGTCATTTAACACCATGAAGACCAAACCACTTCCCAGTTATTTTTATTATTCTTGACACACAACGAAAAGCTTTAATTTAGTATTTTTTCTTTTTAAATGTAAAAAGGAACATCTGTATTTCCTATCCAACTTCAGTGTTTGATGCTTCTTAATTATGGTATTGTTTTTAGGAGAGAAAACTTGACTTTGGCACAATTTAAACTCCTGCCTCCTATTACCAACATATGTTCATGAATGTATATAAAGTTCCACTGGCCTTTTTCCCACTTGGCCAGGGGAAAGTAAAGTGGAAGTACTCCTAGGGGCTTGCAAGTCAGATCCATGGACCTGATGAGATAGATTTTATCAGCTGCATAGATTGGCAGATGACAAAGAAACAATGCAGGGCCCTCATTCTCTTCCTTGCCTGGAGGAAGTGGTGGGGCAGTGGGCAGATGCCTGGCATGGTCAGGTTCTCTGCCCACTGTCCTTGTCACCCTTCTGCAGTGTTGAAGTGGGAGTGCGTGTGGAGGCCTTCGACTGCAAGGAGTGGTCTGAGGGCCGGGGCCGTCACATCAACAGTGCTTTTCTCATTTATAATGCTGTCGATGATAAGGAAGAACTGGTCACATTTCCCAGAATCAAGCCTGTGTCAGAGGTCAGTTATGAGCACATGCGGTTCAGAAATCAGATCACTTATTCTGGGGGAAGCTGTGGGTACAGAGCTCTATCCAGACTCTCTCCTTGCACTGATAACAACCTCCGTGGCTATTCCCCTCTGGTTTTCTTTCTCTTCCATGTCACAAAGTAACATGGGCTTTTTCTTCTTTTTCCAAATCACTCTCATCATTTATTGGAATGATGGAGGCCCTGAAGACCTCACCTCTGCTCAGCCACATGCTGCTATTGGAAGCATATCATCTTCCATGTCCCCTTTCTAACCATTCTCCCACTTTACACCCAGTTCTCTATGCTGCGCCACATTCATTGGAATTAAGTCTTTCGGAATAAGTTGCCTTATTGCAACTGTGACCTGAGGATAGTTCATGCAGAGGCTTCTTGTCCCAGTTAGACTTTTCAATTGACTTAGAAGGTAGAGAGACTTAAGGATTGCAGCACTAAAACAGTAGAAATTTCTTCATTTTACTTTGTTTTTTATTTAAGGATGATTTTAGACGGTATCATGGAGCTATCGCTCGCAAGAGAATTCGCCTAAGCAGGTAAGGGACTTAGGTGTAAGGATTTTATGGAATCTCCCCTTATCTGACAAGCTACATAGCAAAGAGCCCTCTCTGGGTCTCTATTCCCATATAATGTTTTAAAGAGAAAGTCTAATGTTTTCCTCCACAGGCTACTGTGTTGAAAATTGTTCTTCCTGATCGTTGAATAAAGTGTAGTTATTGCTGTGTGTTAAATGCAAGAAAGAAAACTGTCATTTAACTTTTTTTCCAGAAAATATGTTGTTTCCCACAAAGAAGAGGTTCCACTTTGCGAACACTGGAATATTGACAACCAGGTGACAGTTTTATGATTTGGAGTTGTTTGTGTAAAAACGCTCATCATTTAACTGACTCCCATGTTGTGCCTATACAGGTTAGATGAAAAGGTGAATTATAGCAACTGGTCATCCCAAAAGGAAACAAACCCAAGCTATCAGTAACTGGTTATCAGCCAGCTGCTTCATTGTCTTGTTTGTATGATATGTACAATTCCCACGTTACAGATTCTGGATGCTCTGTCATCAAATGCATTCAAGCAGCATGGGATATTGAGATTTGATGTCTCACCATGGTTTGTGCTGAATGACACGCCCACCAGCTTGCATTTTATAACACAGCAACCAAGTATTGGTCATTTTAATGTTGTTGACCATAAAATGTAAAGGGAAATCCAAGTTTACTTATTACTTATAGATTACAAATCATACTTAAGGGTAATCTTGTCTTTGTTCAGGACACAAATTATAATGATACTAATATGCTAAGCATACAGGCCTCACATTACTGTGTCTGAATTCTGAATTAAGAGTTTGAGATAGAAACTATGTTACCTGTAGCTTAGCTCTAACCTCAGCATCATCACTTCAGCTCTAACAGTGCCCATTTTCTAAGCAGAAAATACTTGATCACATATCTATGCATTGAACTTATAGCTTTTCAAATATTTGTACTTTAGGTATCCTTGAGTAAGGGCAATGTGGAGGCTCTCAAAAAGATGGCAGCCAAGAGTGGATGGGAGGTTACCAGTGCTATGGAAAAGGTAGGAGGCATCCAGGTATATGCACAACCCATCACAACCCACTGCCCATCACATATGAAAGTTGTC
Organism: Vicugna pacos; assembly: GCF_048564905.1. NCBI lineage: Eukaryota > Metazoa > Chordata > Mammalia > Artiodactyla > Camelidae > Vicugna > Vicugna pacos. The sequence goes on from NC_132989.1 coordinate 66,668,760, forward strand.
ATAGTGGTAGAGGTTCTGCTGCTTGTAATGCTGCTTTAAGAGAGTGAAAAAAAATGGAGAATAAGATGACAGAATATGAAGACTCTGAGTTTACCTCCCCACACAAACACATCAAAAATACATCAACACATGGAACAATTCACACTGAGGGAAACTGGCAGAAAGATTCTTATACACCAGCGAAGGCTGTAAAGAAAGATCCACACAGAGTCAGGAGGAAGGGAAGTGATCAGGTCAGGACCTGTGCCACCACACTTAAAAAACATCAATGGACAGATTATCCAGAAAGAAAATCAATAAATTAAACAGCGATCTTAAATGGCACTGGCACATTAGACTTTTTTGACTTAATAGATATCTACAGAACATTCCATCCAAAATCAGCAGGCTACACATTCTTTTCAAGCACATGGACCAGTCTCCAGCATCAATCACATTTTAGGTCACAAAACAAGTCTCAACAATTTTAAGAGGATAGAAATTATATCAAGCAGTTTTTCCAACTACCCCAAAATCAATACAAAAAGAAAAATGGGAAAAGAAGACATAAGTGGAAACTAAAAAACATGCTACTGAAAAAAAAATCAGCTCAATGAAGAAATAAAAGAGTAATTCAGAAAATATCTGGAGACAAATGAGAATAAAAACACAATCTTCCAATATCTATGGGATGCAGCAAAAGCAGTTATAAGAGGGAAGTTTATGATGATACTTGCCTACCTCAAGAAACAAGAAAAATCTCAAATAAACAACCTAACCTACCATCTCAAGGAATTGGATAAAATAGAACAAGCAAAGCTCAGATTCAGCAGAAGAAAGGTAATGATAAAGATCAAAGAGGAAGTAAACAAAATAGAGACCAAAACTAATAGGAAAGATCAATGAAACAAGAGGTGGTTTCTTGAAAAGACAAACAAAATTGATAAACCTATAGCAGCCAGGCTCATCAAGAAAAAAAGAGAGGACTCAAATAAACAAAATAAGAATGAAAGAGGGAAAACTACATCTGATACTACAAAGATACAAAGAGAAAGAAAAGAAAGAAAGAAAGAAAGAAAGAAAGAAAGAAAGAAAGAAAGAAAGAAAGGAAATCCTATGAACAGTTATATGAAACAAACTGGACAATTTAGAAAAATGTATAAATTTGTAGAAATATACAATCTTCTAAGACTGAATTAGGAAGAAATAAACATTGTGAGTAGAATGATCACTAGTAGTTAAATTAAATTACTAATCAAAAAATTCTAGCACACGAAAGTCCAGGATTGGATGGCTCCACATTACCAAACACATAAAGAAGAGCTAATACTCAAGTGTCCAAAGAGTGAGAAGAGGAGGGAACACATCTAAATTCACTCTATGAGACCACCATTACCCTGATACCAAAACCAGATAAAGACACTACAAAAAACTCTCATGGCCAAATATCTCTGATCAATATACATGTAAAAATCCTCAACAAAATATTAGCAAATCAAATCAATAATATATAAAATATTTGTATGTATCATGTATTTTTTTTGGTAATACACAAAATACAAAATATATACCATGATCAAGCAAGATTTATTCCCGGGATGCAAGGATGGTTCAATATTCACAAATCAATCAATGTGATACACCACATTAACAAGAGGAAGGATAAAAATCACATGATCATCTGAATAGAGGCAGAAAAAGCATCTGATAAAATTCAATATCCATTCATGATAAAAAAAAAACAACTCTCATCTAAGTTGGTACAGAGGAAACATCTCAACATAATAAAGGCCATATATGACAAACCACATCATACTCAACAGTGAAAAGCTGAAAGCTTTTCCTCTAAAATCAGGAACAAGACAAAAGTTTCCCACTCTAACCACTCCTATTTAGTGTATTAGAAGTCTTAGGCACAGAAGTCAGACAAGAAAAAGAAATGACAAACATCCTAATTGAAGGGGAGAAGTAAAACTGTCACTGTCTGCAGATGACATGATACTATATGGAGAAAATCCCTAAGTGTCCACCAAAACTATTAGAACTATTAGAATAAATAAAGTCAGTAAAGTTACAGGATTCAAGATTAACATGCAAAAATCTGTTGCTTTTCTATACACTAATAATGAACTATCAGAAAGAGAAAACAAGAAAATAACCCCATTTAAAATTACTTCAAAAAGAATAAAATACCTAGGAATAAACTTAACCAAGGAGGTGAAAGACCCATTCTCTGAAAACTATAAAGCATTGATGAAGGAAATTGAAAATGATGTTAAAAAAATAAAAATAGAAAGATAGCCCATGTTCATGGATTTGAGGAATTAATATTGTTAAAATGTCCATACTAACCAAAGCAATCTACAGATTAATGCAGTCCATATCAAAATATCCATGAAATTTTTCACAGAACCAGTACAAAAAAATCCTAAAATTTATATGGAACCACAAAAAACTCCAAATAGCCAAAGCAATCTTGAGAGAAAAGAACGAAGTTGGAAGTATTACACTCTCTGACTTCAGAGTACATTACAAAGCTACAATACGGTATACAACATTGTAAACTGACTATACTTCAATTTTTTTAATTTTTAATTAAAAAAAAAACAGTATGGTACTGGCACAAAACCAGACACACAGATAAATGGAACAGAATGGAGAGCCCAGAAATAATACCATGCACTTATGGTCAATTAATCTACAAAAAAGGGGGCAAGAATATACAATAGGGAAATGACGGTCTTTTCAGTAAGTGGTTCTGAGAAAACTGGACAGCTACATGAAAAACAAATAAATTAGAACATTTTCCACACCACATACAAAAATAAACTCAAAATGGATTAAATACCTAAATTTAAGATTGGAAACCATAAAAGTCCTAAAAGAAAACATACAGAATGCTCTTTGACATAAATTGTAGCAATTTTTTTGGATCTGTCTCCTAAGGCAAAGGAAAAGAAAGCAAAAGGAAACAAATTAAACTTAAAAGCTGTTTTTTGCATAGCAAAAGAAACCTTCAGCAAAATGAAAAAGCAACCTACTGAATGGCAGAAAATATTTGCAAATGATATGACTGATAAGGAGTTAATATCCAAAATACACAAACACCTCATAAAACTCGGTATCAAAAAAACAAACAACTTGATTAAAAATGGGCAGAAGATTTGAATCGACATTTTTCCAAAGAAGACATACAGATGACCAAAGGCACAAAAAAAGAGAAATGCAAATCAAAAACTCTGTGACTTATAAACAACTCATACCAGTCAAAGTGGCTATCATCAAAAAGACCACACATAACAAATGTTAGCAAGGATGTGGAGAAAAGGGAACCCTAATACACTGTTGGTAGGAATGTAAATTGGTGCAGGCCCTATGGTAAACAGTATGGAAGTGCCTCAAAAAACTAAAAATAGAATTACCATATGATCCAGCAACTGCACTACTGAGTATATATTCAGTATATATCATATATATTTATGTATACACACATTCTTCTATACAGGAGTATAATCTATAAAAATTACTGAATCACTACATTGTATACCTAAAATTAATATAATGTAAACCAACTGTACTTCAATTTTTTAAAAAGTAAAAACTTTTTTGGGGAAATTTCTTAAAGAGTTAAGTATCTTTCCAGTCCTGTCTCTACAACTCCATGCTGGCTGATCCGAGGTCCTTCAAATTGCCCTGCACATTCTTACCTCTGAGGTTAGTTCTCATATTCCACGTCTCTGTCCTCCTCCTTTTTATCTACCCTAGTCCTACCCAGTCTTCAAGACCCAAGGAAAATGCTTCTCCATAAAGCCTATAACCCCTGAATGAAGGAACATATCCCTCTAGGAACTCCTTTAACAATTACTTCTTTAGAGTTAACTTGTCAATTAACTATGCATTACCTTGTGACATTTCTTCCATAGCCACACTGAATTGATATTTAAGCCTTACACAGCAATTTAACTTTCTATACATGGTCTTTTTCTCCAACTAGATAAATTTCTTAAGAAAGAAGACTTGTCCTAACTTCTTTGTACCTCCCTAGCACCTTTTACAATGATTTGCATGTTATTAAATTTGAATAAATATATATCATTTGTATTTTAATTTTATCTAATTTCAGAGGTATATTAGGAGACTCTTTTGATGCTCACACTAAATAGATCATAAGCTCTCAGAGGACCGTTTTGCTAACCACTGTAGTCCTAGAACATAGCAGTACCTGGCACTCAGGAGATGCTCAACAATGCCAACACTTTGTGCTCATGTTTGAGAGGGCACTGTTTTTCATCATCAATGAGCAGTAGCCTCTAAAATAGGATTGCTGTATGTCCTGGCTTTCCTGAGACAGTCCTGGTTATCCCATCATAATCATTAACAGTGCCTAAGTGTTCCAGTTTGCTTAATAAATTATATGGTCACTTACCCTGAAATGGAAGCAAACTCAGATGCTACTTCACTGATGGTGTTCAACTCTGACTTTGACCTCCTCTGCATGTTCTGGTTTTGGTTGTTTGCTTTTATTATGTCTTGGGCCTCACTTCTGAATCCTTTCAGGGTCTTCCTTACCCTCTTTGGATCCAGTTAGGTTTTCATCTATGCTTGGTTCAGTGATACAGAAACACAAGTTTAACATAACAAAGTTACTTGTTTCTCTTTATGCCTCATAAAAGCTGCTTCTAAACTTTGTTTTCTTTCACTAATATGAAATCTGCTTCTTGCATCATTGCTGGCATCTGAGCATTCATGAGTAGCACTGGAAATGACAAATTCATGTCTGGAGTGAGGGACAAGGACATATTTAGTAAAGTCATATAACATTAAAATTTCAGTTCTTTAGGACTTTGGGGCCAGAAACCAACCTAAACAAGTAAATGTGTATTTGTTAGTGTCTAAGGAGAGCCATCAATAATTCTTAATTTTTATACAGATACTTATTATAGGATATTATATAATTAAGGAAACATTCTCACGTTATGTCTGTTGAATTTGAAGCCCTTTCTTTTTAAGATTGTATTTATGATAAAAGATCTAGTGTTTTCCTTTCTGAGTTATCCTCCTCTTCTTTTCCACTTTTTAAAGCTTTTATATGCTTTATTTTTTTTACCACCTTCACCCATTATATGCTTTTAATTCTGAAATACAGCTAACTTATTTTTTTCTGTCACTTTTTAGCTGAATAATTCTTACAACACAACTGTCTGTTAAGGATTATACTTATGTTGGATTTTTTAAATCTATACTTATTTTGATATATTTTGATAGATGTAAAAGTCTAAGATTTCTGGTATTTGTAATGAAATTGGGCAGTACTTATTGTTTTAACCCATATTTCATTTTCAATATAAGTGATGGAATTAATAATAGCAGTAATATAAGGAGCAAAAGATCTACCCTCAACTTAAAGGAGCTTATAGTCTATTTCGAAGGCATCACACATACACATACAATAGCTGAAGAATAATTTAAGGTAGCTTATAAGCAAGTTAGAGGTTGCAGTATTTAAACTGTGAAGGTCAGCTCTTAGGTAAAGTCAAAGAAGACAGTTGCTTAGACACAACTTTGGGGAGATGATTCTTCTCTCCTTGAAGACAGTGTAAGGATAAATTGCTGGAGGAGTAAAGGAGCTTTCTAGGCAGTGAGTGGCTTGACCCAAACCTTCCTGGTGGCAATTAGCATGGATGGGAGACTAGCCTGGCAGGAGTAGTTTTTATTTAGGGAGTAGCTGAGAGTGTACTATAAACATTGTGGTGGAAGCCAAAATGGCAAGGATCACGTGAAAAACTTTACCCACAGGAAACAAACCAGAGGAGCTATTCTCATTGAAGCTGGGGAAGAACTGGTCCCAGAGCTCCACCTAACTAGGTCTCCTCCCCTTAACCCCTTAACCTCCACTGCCAAGGAATCTACCCCTCTCCCCATGACTCTGTAAAAACCAGTTTTGCCCTCCTTCCCACAATATAGTCTCAATAACGTATTTATCAACAAACAGTATAAAATTCTAAAAGTTTGAGTTATTTCCCCTTGTGCTATTTGTATAAGATCCAAATCTTAGTAGAATGAAAAAAGGCAGTATCATTCAATATCATTAATAAAATATTAGCGAGCTCTAGCAGATTTTGAGCCTACTTTAAGCTTCATTTCATAGAATAAAATTCTCTAGGCACCAAATGATAAAACGTTTGAGTTGGTTACAAATGGAAGTTAACTTATATTCTTCCAAGCACGAAAAGGAACTCATTTTTTTTTGGAAAGTTTGTCTTGGAGAATTTTTTCACTAAGCAAAAGTTGACTTTCCTAAAATAGTAGGGTTTAAAGAGAGCCAACACCAACTGCTGCCTTTCCTTGTCTGCTTTGTCTGCATCAATGTCATTGATTCTGAGAACAGAGTGATGAGAAGGACTTCCTGCTACTTATACCTTTGGGGAAAGGATCAAAATATCATGCGTTCATCCAACACTGCACTTGGCACTGGATGAGTCCAGTGAGCCCTATAAGGGCAGAATTTAATGGTGGCTACTTAGTGTGATGTTTGCTTTGTCTCCAGGTTAGGAAGCAGCAGCATGTGTCTGCAATGTGGGGAGCAGCTTCCTGGAAAAGCGCTGTGATACTTTCCTAGGGCTGCCATAACAGTAACACAGACTGAGTGGCTTAAACAACAGAAACGTATTGTCTTGCAGTTATGGAAGCTGGAAGTTGAGATCAAGGTGTTGGGAGTGTTGGTTCCTACTAAGGGAGTGAGGTAAAATCTATTCCAGGCCTCTCCCCTAGCTTCTGGTGGTTTGCTGGCAATCTTTGGCATTTCTTGGCTTGTAGATACATTACCTGCCCTCTGCCTTCATTTTCATATTGGGTTTCCCCAGCGTGTATGTTTGCGTGTCCAAACTGCCCCTTTATGTAAGGACACCAGTCATATTAGATCAGGGGTCCATTCTACTGCAGTACAACCTCATCTTAACTAATTATATCTGCAATGATAGTATTTCCAAATAAGGTCATATTCTGAGGTACTGGGGGTTAGGACTTTAACATATGAGTCTAGGGGCACAAAATCCAATCCTTCACAAGCACTCACCACAATAGTACATTCCACTCCACCCTAGCTCCACCCCAAAGCCAGCATGACCGAGGTGCTGGAATTCATTCTGGCCACCTACCCCTGCACACCCAGAGACTGCAGAGCCCCGGCAGGCTGGCTTAGAGCCACACAGCCACCAGACTTTGATAAGGTGGCCTGCTACTCCTGCTGTGCAGGGCGCTAAGGCAGGCACGTCGATCCTGGGGTAAGTCTCAGCCACCCTCCAGAGCTGCATTCATGGTTTTCTTTCTGTTTGGTAATTGCCCACACTCTAGGTCACATCCTCCTTTGAGGGCTCAATTTAAAGACAGGCTTGGCACTGAGGTCAACTGAGGAAGTAAAATGGCATAAACAAATAGTTAATTTCTTTCCTTTCTAAGCTGCTTTTAGTCAGTTTCTCATTTCTTCATTCTCTTCTTGAAGATATTTGTGTTTAAATAAAGGTTTTCTCCCTCACAGACTGAATTTTCCATCTGCTTGATTCCTGCAGTAAAGTCTTAACCCTACGTTTGCTTGTCTTCTCACAGCTAGTTGCTATGGGAATGATTCTAAGATGGCAAATTTCAACACTAACTTCATAGCACCCTGAAAGAGATGGAGAAAATGGGCAGGACAGAAACGTGTTCTTAGTTGAACACATACCTCTGATTATTGGCAAAAGTAGGAGTGTTCAGAGTGATAAGGGATACAGTAATGTTGAGCCTAAGTCAAACGGTTCCTCAAGATGAGTCCCCTCTTATCTAAGCACTGGAAACCAGGAAGTGGCCTCCCAGGAAGATGAGCCCTTATGATTCACAAATGAAGGAATTCTTTCTTCTGCTGAAGAAACAAGATGCTTCAGCGGCCCTGTTGAGAGGTTGAGTTGGTTCTAGGGGCAGTTTGGCTTACTTCCTGGGTCCCCTTGGCCTACTTGAAGTCACACCTGATATCCTGGGAAAGTGTCTTAGGTTGTAGTCTTGGCTCCAAGGTCTTAGGGGGAGATGAAGCACCGACTTACCCAGCAATCTGGTGATATTTTCTGTTGTTCCTGGATAGACGTAGGGAAACATCCTAAAGAGAGAAAGAGAGAAAGAGAGAAAGGCTAATGTTCTTAATTTTTCATAAGAAAAACTGTTGCACAATAATTAATTAACCCACTCTCAAGTCACATATTGTTCAGATGACACAGGAGGATAGCATCCTGGTTTGAGCTCTAGACATCCAAGTATTTGAAGTGAAATTGGCATCATTTGGCTTCATTGTTATCCGGGTACCAAGATACCTTACTTAGCTAGTGCAATCAGCCTAGGACTATATATATAGGTTTGTGGTTTTTAATGTAAAAACATCCATTTTTCTTTTGTAATTAATTTTTTCTTGCTATTATCTTTTAGACAAAAATATATACTCTAGAAGAGGACGATATTTTATCTGTTTGGGTTGAAAAGCATGTGGAAAGACCAGCACACTTGGTTTATCATCTCTTGTCTGACTTTACCAAGCGACCTTTGTGGGACCCTCATTACATGTAAGAATAAATTTAAAATATTTTTAATCAATCCTGACATCCTGTAAAAGATGACCACTACACTGCATTCCATCTCCATTGCCCAATAAATGACCCATTGTTTTATTAATTAAAGAGGATATTTTAAGGCTTGCTCTGCATGGAAAACCGCATCAGGTGCTAATGAGAGACACAAAACAAAAATTACTATAATCATTTATTTTTCATCTATATTGAGTTGACATGCTTTACCCCATCTGCTATAATCCTATCAATAACTCTTCAAGGTTGGTATTATTCCCATTTAATGAGAGGTCCCAAGACTTGCCAAGATTACACAGGCAGTAGAGCAATGGAACGTGAATTGTAACCCAGGTCTACCAGGCTCTGAATTCCATACTCTTGTACTTTAATACACAATCTCATTGCTCTTAAGGAAGTGACTATCAAATTGTCCTTCCACCTTCGACTCTTGATATTTAACTGGTAGTGCTTTCATTTTCTGTGAAGCAGCATTCCCTGGTGAGAAGCTGAGAGAGGAAGCTGTGTGCGTACAGAGGTGAAAGGTCCCATCTTTCCTGCTCTCCCTGTCTGTTCAGGGACCACTCCTGTCAGCCTATATTTCTTCTGCTACTTCCTGTTTCCAGCATCCTTAATCCAACCTTCTCCACTCTCCCTCCTTTCCTCAAATGTGGAACTGTGCTCCTTGTCAGCCGCACTGTCAGGGATTGAAAGCACTCAGGTCACACCCCCTTCTCCAAGGAGTCCCAGCTACTGGGCTACAGGGCTCAGGCCTCATGAATCCCTTGCTTAATGGAAAGGATTGGTGAGATGGGCTTCCTACTATGTTCAGCATTACCATTTACTTATAATTTGGATGGCATTTCATCTTTAAATTGTCTAAATCTCACTATGATTAATAGCATGTAATAGACAATGTACTACTACTAAAGTGAAACATCCGTGGATTCATGTGTTACATTTGCATAGATACCAGACTGATACCTCCAGATTAATGCTATCATAAAAACACTCTAAGAGGAAACACGTCACAATTTTCTTGCATCAATATTTGTACAAAGCTTTTAGCAAGAACAGTGCCTAAACTTTGGGGTTCTTTTCAAATGTTTTTCCCACTATTTTCTATGTCACCTGACATTCCAGCCAAATTGAACTTGAATGAATGGAGGAATGAATGAATGATTATTCATCTTCTTTTTTTTTTTTTGCACAGCTACCATGACTCAGGTACTCTGCCAGGTGTTTTCATTTGATCCGCACAATAACCCCATAGGTATTATTATCTACATTTTACAAATTTTTTAAAAAGCGACTTGCCTTATATAACATAGCTGCTAAGTGGCAATCTGGGATTCAAAGGCAAGTTGTTTGATTCCAAACTTAGTACTCTTTTTCAATATATCACATTCCCTTACCTAAGTGTCCTTCTTGGACTGTCCATAAAATTCACTAGTCTTCAAATATTACTTTATCCTAGAGAAAAATAATTTTGTGGGAAACAGAGAAGTATCCTTCTCTGTAGTGTTGAGGGTAGCAACCTTAGAGTCAGATGGTCAGCATTCTCTTACCACGTGCAGAATTATTCCTTCTGGGCAAACAGCTCTAAAGCCAGACTTCGAGAAATGATGCTGGCTTTCGGAGAATTGTACAAACCAAAGGGCGAATGTGGACACCAATAATGAAGTTATGCAAACAAGCAATAGAAATGAGTGCTTTATTCTACCAGGTGGAAAATGGAGACTTCCTATCACTGTTCTATTTACACAGGTCCTGTGAAGTCATAGACTGGGTGAGTGAAGATGACCAGATATACTATATCACTTGTCCTGTGGTGAATGATGACAAACCCAAAGACTTGGTAGTGCTTGTATCACGAAGAAGGCCTGTCAAAGATGGGTGAGTATATGCAATTCAAGCGTTACAGCAATGTTTTATAGCACAGAGTAGGGAAAAAAGGTGATATGAAAATAAGTCAATGGAATAAGCATTTCTGGTCTTGAATGATGTTCATATAAATTTTTTTCTAGATGGGACTTTTAGTTATCATTAAAAAAATAATTTTCTAAGTGCCAGCCATATGCCAGTCATCATACAAGATTTCTAGAGCAGCTCCCTTTCCTTTTGCTATATGCAGATGTAAAACTGGTATTTAGCAAACCTTTAAAACATTCCATCATTGATTAAAATGCAGCGAAATAAATAAAATAAATAAAATAAAACACAAGGAATTGGTTTGGGTTCAGAATTTACAAAGGCTCAACTGTGCTAAACACCCCAAATGGCTGGCTGTCGATCAGAGTGTCTGTTCATGGCTTCTCCATGGGCACTGGACTTCTTGGAGAATAGTGTCTAGTTTCTAAGAGGAAGGGTCCCAAGAGCAAATGTTCAAAGGGATAAGAAGTGCAAGCTGCCAGGACAGTTACAGTCTGCCCTTGGAACTGGCCAGCATTATTTCTGATGTCAAAGTGGCAGAGTGTGTGCTTAGCATGCACGAGGTCCTGGGTTCAATCTCCAGTACCTCTGTTAAAATTACTAACTAACTAAATAAACCTAATTACCTACACACCGCCCCCCCGGGGAAAAACAAAACAAAACAAAAACAAAAAGAAAAGAAAAGAAGAAATAATCCCATACATGTGGGATTAATGTACATGGATGTTCAGTGCAGTATCATTTACTATGGAAAAAGATATTAGAAATAAACTGAATCTCCATCTTACAAATTATGGTAGAACCACAGTACAGAGTACTGTACGAGCATTAAAAAGGATGAAATAGTTATAAAGGCACTGATACAGACATACCTCCAAAAAGTTACTGTTAGGTAAAAAAATCAAATTATAGACCAATAGTTATAAAATGATTATATTTATGTAAAAATCTACATGTGTCCATTCGCTTACATAAATGTTATATATTTATAAAGACCTGGAGGGTCACAACAAAACATTAAGAGCAGTCATCTCTAGGATAGGAGTGTATTGCAGCTAGGGTGGACTGAAAAACTTCTATTGTCTAATCTACAGAGTTCTCTATTATTTGAGGGTTCTTTAGAACAACAGTATTATTTTTTCATTAAAAAAGGAGAAGAGACTGAAATTACACCCCATTAGGGTACAATAAAACCCGTTTGGAGGTTGACTCCAGTTTTGTGGAGCTATGCAATGTATATGTAGCTCTCAGGCAGAAAACACCCATGGCCCTTATTACTACTTCCTGTGCTTGAATGTGGCCATGGGGAATGTTTTCTAATGCACACATACCTCTTGTCTAGATGTTGGTCTCCAAAGTTCTACTTCTACTATATAAACAAATTGCATTAACTATAGGAGTTTATTTTCTAACAACTATTCTCCATTTCTCTCAAGAACTTAGAAAATGTCCTTTTATCTTCCAGCAACACTTACACAGTGGCAGTGAAGTCGGTTATTCTGCCATCAGTCCCACCTTCTCCACAGTACGTCAGAAGTGAAATCACATGTGCCGGATTTCTCATCCATGCTATTGATAACAGTTCATGTACTGTAAGTCTGACGAAACATCTGCAGATTAATTTGCTCCTACAGATACAGAGAAACCTTTTACCCAGATTTACTAGTTAACTGTAATTTTGCAATGTGTCCATCCACACCCACCAGGAAATCCTAAGGTCATCCTTTCAGATCCATTCCCAGAAGACTAGGGCCAGAGCTTCCCAACAACAAAACGATTAAGATCCCTCCCTACTTGAAAAAGCTCCAAGGCAATAAGAAATTAAAATAGTGTTTTGTTTTCCTTTGAAACAGGTATCTTACTTTAACCAGATTTCTGCTAGCATCTTTCCTTACTTTGCTGGAAATCTTGGTGGCTGGTCAAAATCCATTGAAGAGACAGCAGCTTCCTGTATACAGTTCATAGAGAATGCTACTGATGATGGGTTGATAAGCCTATTTTAAATTATAAACTTTAAATTACCTGTCATTTGATTTCCCACTTTCAATTCCAAGCACCCTTAGCACTGACACTTGACAAGCTTCTGGGCCACAAAATAATTTAATATCAGCTTAAGCAAAATGTACTTACAAAGAGGTTAAAAAACAAAATGTGACCCAAGTCAAGTATCAGTGATTTGGGTTAACATTGAAAGAGCTTTAAAATTATGCTTTAGATCATCTGTGACTCTGCTCTTGTTCAGGGACACAGGCAATGGAAAATTTCCCATTTGCAATATTGTGTATTCTGTAAAATGGTGACATTTTGGTTAAAATAATCAAAACATGTTTAGGCCACAAAGGTGACATGTGTTCTGTTTGAAATTTTATAAAATTTTATAAAATCAGAAATGAAAAGTTGGCTAGTTGATTAATGACGTGGGGTTGTTCCGTGTACGGCAGGTATCTGTATGTCAGGAGCACCTGACAAGACGTATTACATGTTTTAGGGCTTTAAATTAGGAAGACATTAAAACATAATGGAATCCAATCAATTTTAGTAATAGGAACTACTTTACTAGTGTCATTTAGCATACATCAAGGTAGCTGACCAATTTAGTACCTATTGCTCTATATACACTCGCAAAGTACCTGCAGAATGTGATATTGTAGAGAAAGAATTAACTGAGCTCTTCTCTCATAACCATTACATTAGAGCTTTATTCCCTAGACTTTGACATTTATTATTTTACTCTGTCTGTGATTTGTCTTTATCTCATAAGACAAACCAGCATATGTCAAGCTAGCCTCCTCTACAGGACAACTTGTAAAAGTTGAAGAACTTCTCGATTAAGGTTCAGAGCACTTAAGAGGTTAGATACAGCCTGCTTTAGTTTGTCACATAATTACCTCTGTTTCCCCATTTACTCACCCAATCTAGGTATGGTTGTAATTATTTTTATTATTCTGTACCAGCAATTTTTATTTATATGAACTTTGGACTGTGCCCCAATTTTATGAACTAAAATTTATATACAATAAGAAGAGTGGGTATGTAGATTTAAATGCTTATATACTACATTCCAAAAATAGAAAGATTTTTGAGAATGCTTTTAGATTTTAAAAAAGGTGAAAAAATGTGCATTAAATGGAGTTACATTACACTAAAATTTTGTATGCTAAAATTTCAGGCCCCTTCTACAGTTGAAACACTTCCAACTTGTCTCTCTTATGCCTTTGAATTTATATATTTTTAAAGTTTTTCATGAACAGTAACAGGAACATTGTGAGGCTGAAGGAACAGAGTAACTTTGGCTGGATCACTTTTAGACATAAAGATATCACCCACTCTAACTTATAACACAGGCACAGTCTATTCCAGCAATGTTCAACATGGTAGCCACTAGCCATACGTGACCATTTAAATTAAATTAATTAAAATTAAATGAAATCAGTTCTTCAACAACACTGGCCCCATTTCAATATTATCAGTCACATGCAGTCATCATGGCCTAGGTTGAAAGTGCTCACTTTCAGACTATCGGACTAGAGAGACTTTAAAAAGGCATGACACTGGAAAAGACAGCAATGCATTCAGGCTCTACTTAGGGCATCTCAAAAAGTTTAAAATCTATTGCCTGAAATCATGTCACAACTAAGGCACTCCTGCTGTAAAATTCAACAATAGCCCGTAGGTCTCCATTTCCTCTTTTTAATGGAAATGTGTTTGATTGCTCTTTCATTCATTCAATAAACATTAAGAACCTACTCTGGGTTAGACACTTTTAGACTCTGTGGGTTCAGCAAGGAACAGAAACATACTGATCACATCATAATAAAACAAGTAATATAGAATATTTAGGAGGTAAGTGTTAAACAGAAAAAGAAAGCAGACGAAAGAATGTGAGTGCTGGGGAGGTGTCAGAGGTGGTTGTTCATATTTTAAAGAGGATGTCAGAGTAGGTTCCACTGAGGAACATTTGAGCAAAAACCTGAAGGCAGAGACTGAGTCTTGAGGATCTCTGGATGTAGCATGTTTTTTGCAGAAGGACTCGCCCAGGCAAAATCTTTGAGATGGGAATGTTTCCAGCACTTTGTGGGGAAAGCAGATGCTGGAGAGGCTGGAACAGAGTGAGAGGTGATTAAAGACAGCCTTCCCTGCTCTCTGTGGTGCCCTGGCTTTAAGCAAACATGACTGCTCCAAGGGTAAGCAGCTAAGCTGGTTCTTCAGCCATCACCCTTCAGCCCCTGGAGACTAAGGACAGAGGGAACATAAATATGTAGCTATGCTTATTTTTTTCCTTTGGAGTGTCAAAGTATCCTCAAGGAACACTCAAGATTTCATGACATTCTTGATGGTAAGGGTTTTCAAGTGCTTCTAACAGGACTGAAAGCTTTTTGATTAAGGAAGGAAGCTCATCCCTATTAATTCTTCCTGGATTTAATGCAACTGAGTTTCTGATTTGTACTCAGTTTTTCTATCATATGTTTAAAAGAAATCTAGGGAGTATAGCACAAGAAACTATATTCAATATCTTGTAATAGCCTAATGAAAAAGAATATGAAAAGGAATATATACATATATATGTGTAAATGAATCACTATGCTGCACACCAGAAATACATGGTAAACCGACTATACCTCAATTAAAAAAAATAAGGATTTAAATAAACAGATAAAAGAATTAAAAAGAAATCTAGGGGAAAAACGTGAAAACTGATCTGTATAGTTTAGAATGTAGGTTAAGCTTATATTTACCTTTATACTCAAACACCTCTAGGATATGATGAACAATTTTAATAAAAATGGGAAGAAATCCAGAGTATTTTTATATATACTATCACATGGTTTTGTTTATATTTCTTATTGCACATTTCAGAGATAACTTTGGAAATTTTTTTGGTATATTTATAGAAACAGTTTTGAAAATATATGTTGAAAATATATATACTAAGGAGTAAGTTTTACGGTTTAGAATAAATTATTTAAATGTAAAATATTGAGTTTGTTCATGATTTATTTCACCCATTTGAAGGTAATGTAACTACTGGGACAGACAGTTCACCACGGGCTCAGAGTGGTCTTGCGTGTTCCTGTTGAGGTGCCAGACTGCAAGACTTCATTTCCTAATTCTAAGCAACATCTGTAGCTAGTCCCATAGGCAATTAAGTGGGACAAGGTGACCACAGCATGACTTCAGGGGTAACAGCTCACTCTCTGGGCACAGGAAACTGGCTTGTTTGCTGCTTGCTACAGTGTTTGCAACTAGCCCAGAGTGCTGGGCCCTGGGTTTCTCAGCTGTGACACAAACCCGCTATGTCTACAGCACCCGTCTGCGCCCACCATGTCACCCTGTAGGACTTATGGAAAAAGAGAAGCAACATACTTAAGTTAATACTCACGCATTCACTGTCCCATGAGTAATCCAGTCCTTTGTCTCTGAACCAGGATTCTCGTGCCTTCTGCCAACATCCATGAAACAGTTAACAGACTAGCTTATTAAGAATCTCAGACCCTTCACAGTCCTTGACAGTAACTCATCTTCAGATTCAAAAGTGAGAAAAATATTACAAAACACCTTTCTCATTTTATATTTGCAAGTATAAAATACCATATAAAAATTATACATCTGATGCCATCTTTCCCTTCCTCGTTTTGTGACGTTTTTAGGGACATTTGAAAATAGATTCAAAATTAGTATTTCCACATTTCCAGAGCTCAATATCCCTCTCCATGTCCTCCCTTCTTTCCTTACCTGGCTTAGATTCCATACTCTATTATTAATTACACTCCCTGGAAAACACCTGTACCTTTGCCTTTCCTTCAACTTGTCTGGCAAGCTTACAACTGTGGTTAAATTAAAGTATTTGCATTACCTCAGCCCTGCACCGAGTACCTAAAAATTATGAACTGGTCTCACTTGAAATTTATGACCACACATTTCAAAGGGGTCTGATAATCCTACTACATTTCCTATATGTTTGCTATTTCATACTGCCTTCTCTTCCTTCAAACTTCTCATGTCCCCTACTCTTGCTCAGTTCATGAACTTTAGAAAATATTTCATTGAGGAAAATATAAACCACAAAGCAGGAGTCTTATTATACGCCCATCAATGCACTTTCCACATCTTTACCATCCCTCCTATTATAACGAAGTAAACATCTCTACCTCCTGCAAAGAACCATCTCTCTAACCTTCTCGAAGACTTCCCCCCTTCAATTCTTTTTTCTTTACTTCAGGACTTTTTCCTGGATTATTTCCATAGCCACTACTATCTCTTATCTTAAAACAAAACAACACTTCATCTTACCCCATTTCTTAAAGGCCATCCCATCTCTATTTCAATTATCTACAAATTTGGTCTTCATATCCTTATTTCATTTATCGAATCATATTTCTACCTCACTACTCCACAAAGCCCTCTCTTACCGCTCTTACCACCCATGTCTTCCATATTGCCAGATCTAATGGCCCTGCTCTTGGCTTATTTAGCCTCTGGGCAGCATCCACAACGTTGACTAGTTCTTTCTTTTTGCAACATTTTCTCCTTGTAGCTTCCGTGATGTCACACTCTTGGGTTTCCTCCCACCTCACCAGTTCCACTTTTAAAGCCTCCACTATGGTTCTTCCTCCTCCACTGGATCTCTAAATATTAGACTACCCAAGAGCTCTGTCCTTGGCCTCTTCTCCTCTATTTCCATTCCTCAGTGAGTCCACCCATTGGTATATTTCACCATTTAGTATGTTCGCAGGATATACTAATGAGCAAGACTCAAAATTCCTGCCCTCATGTAACCTATAATCTGGTGGAAAGGGGATAAGTAGTGTTAGACATAAATTATGGAGAAAATTTAGAGTAAGAGAATGAAAAGTTATTGGGATGAGGAAAGAGCTATTTCCTGTAAGGTTGTTCAGAAAAGACTCTCTATTAAGTGGACAGACGCCTGACAGAAATAAGAGAGGGCTGACTCTGGGGGTGCACAGAGGGGAATGTCAAGAAAGAGCAACTTGAGATTCAAGCCTGTAAGCATGGAATATAATAGTAGTGAAAAAAACGGAGATAAGAAAGAAAATTAGTCCTTTTTTTCTCAGGAGAAGTGATGAGATTTAAAGCTACTATGAGTTTGAGGTGTTAGCGGAACATACAAGAAAGAATGTCCAGCAGGCAGGTGAGAAAACAGAACTGAAACCAGAGACTTTAGGGCTAGATGTGGATTTAGGAATCAGTCACAGAAAAGTGAAAGACAAGCTTGTAAGATGACATCTCTAAAGGACTAAAGGAAGAAAAGAGTGCTAATGACTAAGTCTTAGGGGATTCAATGAGGTATTTATAAAATCTAATGAAATATCCCTGTTATTATTTTTACTGACAATCTGATGTGCATTTTTTTCCCTAAGTCTCCTCTCCGTTTTTCAGCCCTATTAGGATGTACATGGCCTTGTTTGTCTTACTCACTGCCACCATCTCAAGTGCCTGAAAGAGTACCAGGAATGCAGCAGGTGCTTGGAAAACATACAATGAGTAAATGTCTGCCTTCCTCTATTAGCATTCTTAGTTAAGAAAATAACTAACGCCCCTCGTTCCTTTCAAGCAATAGTCTCTCAGAATGTCAGAATTTTTGTCTCTGTTGAGTTCCTTTGACAAAGCGTCCATACGCTTTTCCAATGTTACATTCAGCACCTGCAATTTATTTCTAATGATTTCACCGTCTACTTTATAGATCATTGAAATGTAAACTAAGTAACCCAAGGAAGACAAGATGGACACTATTATCTCTGCATTGAAGCCTACATAAAAAACGTGAGACTTAACTTGCAGCTGACAGGTTTTCAACTTTCCAGAGCCTGCTACTCCTACTAGGACAGATGAAATAAATCTGGGTGTGTTCAGACTTAATGACCAGGGCAGCCTTGCTGTCTTTCTCCAGCTGCATGACTTGTACAACTCCTCTCAAATGGAACTCATTTTCTTAAGCTCTGGGATGCTAAGCCATATTCTGTCATGTTTTCCTCTGTCACTGAAAATAAAAGAACAGCTCCTATTAAGACTAGAACTGTTGAGTTGCACAGACATTAAAACAGAGAAAAGTATTCCTTTTCTTATTTGGTAAATATTTTGCTTTTGAAATATCAGTAATTAATCACAGCTGTTTCCTTTCATTACAAACGTACCCAATCAGGTAAAATTTCAAATAAAACACACAATCCAACAGTCATTCCATTATACAGTACATTGGGAACCTTAAGCCTTGCAAAATATATGTATTAGGTATGCATGTATTCATCAAATCAAACAAAGAAACTAATGGATCTCTGATTAGTGTTCTAACTCTATTATGATGATACGTGCATCTCACCCTGACTCATCTAAAACAGGCGAACAAAATGCTATTAAGTTTCACATACAATCTGTTATGTGCCATCATCATTCTGGTCAAATACCCCAAAATGAATTTTGGCTAGAATTTTTCCCTTGAAAATCAGGGGCAAAGAAAGAGCTGCTGTTAAGCTGAG
Source organism: Vicugna pacos (assembly GCF_048564905.1). Classification (NCBI taxonomy): domain Eukaryota; kingdom Metazoa; phylum Chordata; class Mammalia; order Artiodactyla; family Camelidae; genus Vicugna; species Vicugna pacos. Next base: position 66,687,751 of record NC_132989.1, read on the forward strand.
GTACTCGTCTATTTTAACCTCAATAATTTGTAATACTTTATGTCAAAACTAAAATGAAAATTAACCAAAATTTACCTTGTCTAGGATCCATAAAAGATTGCGTTTCCAAAGGGACTGTCACATGGACATTAGTGGACAATGGCTTATTCAATCCACAATTAGGCATTCAGAAAAGTAAGTAAATAGCAAATGAGTTTTTATTAAATATTCTAAAAATACAGATTTGGGGAGGCAATTATAAATAAATTTCTAATATAGTAATAAATTGGTAGTTTGAACCAAGAAAACAATGTAACGAAAAATTCATTTCCAAATGCAAAGTAGTTACCCTATATTTAGGGATGGTTCATATTAGTGCATAATTATATTTTTAAGAAAAAGATAATTGTTACAATCAGGTTTATAACCAATTAATTACACCTAAGTTCAATCTGTTAGTAATATATTCTTTTAGAGAATCCAATTTAAACATCTTAACACCTTTTTTTTTTTTTTGGATTTTCTCCAAACAATGGTGGAAGTACCCCTTGATAGACAGAACTCAGGAAACAGTTTGACCACACCCAGATTATACTGATATCTACAATACAGGACTCCAAGGCGGAGTCCAGCTCTATCTTGTGAACTAAGTCCAGTTCAGAATGCTTAAAAATGACGCAGTAACTAAAGACAGTACTCATCATTATCAAAAATTAACAACTTTAGGTATCTTTGTTTTGGGTTTCTGTGGTTTAGGCACATCCAAAATTTCTTCATAATCTGCACTCATTCCCTTTGCCCAGCGACCAACTGTGACCATTCGATCTGTAAAGAAATAGAAAAGCCAGAATGTAAGAAAAAGTCATCAAATACATCCACCTAGATTGGTATTGGTTTAGCAAAAGAACTAGTTTTGACATGAATAATCACAAAGAGAGAAGACTCCATCACTAAAGGAAAGCGAGCAATTCTGTAATTGATTATAATCCTTGATTTCAGAGTACCACAGGCAATTTCTTGTCCCAATTAGGGAAATGCAGCAACTGCTTTGCAATGCACAAATTGATGAAAAAGCTCTTTCATTCCTTCCCAGAGTTCACCATTATAGAGTCAATGAATTCCAAGAGTCTGTAAACAGCAAGACTTATGAAGCATCAGTTTTAAATGCACAAGATTCCACCTGTGAAATTATAAAACATCTGCTTGTCAGTCTTGTCATTTGGGAAGTGGCAATCCTCCCAGGAGGGAGAATTCAAATTCCACTTCATCATTTCAATCTCACTGCCTACAGTGTAGTATAGACTGACTTCTTCTAGACAAGACTGTAAGCAAGAACAAGCTTTCAAATTCAAGTGGTAGGGGTAGGAAGTAAGAATGAGCAGATTTATTTGTGTGGTACTATGACTATCTGATGTAAAAGAAATGTGCTTTTTCCCTAAGAAGTACTAGTGGGCTATTCTACTGTCTTGTTTTTTTTCACACAGGACTATCATCACTCTAATTTAGGTAAACTAATGTAATAATTGTCTCCACACTTCCCAAAAATTTGCCTTAGATTTTGTGAACAGTTATGAAGTTTTTGATGACTAAGGGTAGTATTTCATTAGGAATAAAATATAACTGACCACATGCTGTGTGAATAATACAATTTTAATATTTTTGCCAGTTTTTGTAACTAACTCTGAATCCTTCAGAGGTTTTAGAGCATACATGAGGATATACAATCATATGAATATTGAAAGTTATTTTCATATTTCTCATTTTAGTGAATCAATACTGAATTAGCTCTATTATTAAGTACATTAGTTAGCTAATATAAATACTTATGAATAAAATGCTTTATAAAATCAGGGTCCTCTGGGGTTTACTGGTCCCCTTTTTTTTCACACCTGAGAACAGCAGCTGATTCTCACTTCTGTGTCTACTACTGATACAGAAATGATGAAGTCATCACTGCAGTAAGAAACCAGGCAGCCTTAAAATCAGTTGTACCTCAGTGAGATATTAGTATCAAAATTCAGCAAAAACACAGAGGAACACTAATCTCACCCCTTCTAAATGGAGACCCAGAGAACGCACCTGAATTCTGACTTTCAGGGCAATCTTTCTTAAAATGTTTCACAGAGCCACAAAGTCTGCAGCAACCACCTACAAAAAGAACAAAGTCATTGAAAACCTCTCAGACTTACATAGGGTTTTTAATGTCTCAAAGCACTTTTATATCTTATTTGGTCTTCATAACCTTGTCAGTTGTAAAGTAGCTGGAGCCAGGTAGGTGCCACTATTCCTATTAATAAACCCATTCTCCATTCCTCCTGACCTCAGAGAGCATTAATCTGTGCCTACCCACCATTTCTTGCACCTGGTCTTCAGGGGAGAAGTGAGAAAGAGAAGTGAGGAATGATGAAAGGTACCTGTCCTCTGGAATGTCCAAGAGCCATCCAAGAAGCTTGGATTTTAACCAGGGTTAGATACGCAGGGGCTTGTGAACTCTGCAAAATTTGTGTGCAAATGCATTTTTTGAGAATGTCCATAGTTTTTGTCAGATTCTCCAATAATTAATGACCTCGAAAAAGGTTAGGAACCACTGCTCTGCTATACAAGTCAGATGGGGGTGAGAAGCTACAAAAGGAATGAAATTAACTTTTGTTTCAGTGCCTTCTATCTGCCAGGTATCCTAACTCACAAAAATGCCTATTTGCCTACTTTAAGCAACATTCCAGGATTGTGAATTATAACACATATGGTTTCTAAAATCAGTCTTTCACTGAATGGTCAAACACTATTGCTTAATGGTCTAGCATATCAATCTTCCTCATAATGTTATGTGATTTAGTCAGAAAAAATGACCCTATAGGACATAAGCCTGGATGAATTCTCATTTCTATGTGGTCTACTCCCCTTCCTATACTTTTTTATATCTAGTCATTCTGGTTGACCGTACAAAGCCACCTTTGTTCCCTAGCCATATTATATGACCTGTTTCTTAAATTCAAAATTCAAAGGTACTTTTGAGCCTTTTCCACGTCCAGGACTCTTCGCTGTTATAGATGCCACAGTGAAATAGCAGAGACACTTAATAGTATGTTTTAATCCTCCATAACTCTTCAAGGTAAAATACCATAATTCGTCAAATCTAAGATAGCCCTGATTATAAGATTTATCATTATTTTACATACCTCTCTGGGGAAGAAAAAAAAACCCTGCCAATTATGTGGCACTCACCAATAGTAAGATATACTAAGTTTAGAGATACAAAAATGTGGAGAAAAAGTGCATTACAGAATCAGTGAAATACAGTTTTCTCATTGCCATTTTACAGGTGAGGAAACTGAGATGAGAGAAGTTAAATAACTTGGCTACAGTCCCATAGGTAGTGAGTGGCAGTGCTAGGTCTATAATAAATGGTCCAACTCCAAAGCTATGCTTTTTCACTGACCTTCTGCAAGGGAACCCAGAACGTGACACAGTAAGTGTCTAGAACATGATGGTACCAGCATCACATTAACAGAAGACAATATCCTCCCTAAAGCTTTAGACATCATAGGCTTTACCGTGGGGACCTTAAGACATCAGCTAAGCTAAAGATAAGAAAGTTACGTGATCCCATACCAGACAATCAAATAAGAAAAACTTCACAAACAAAAATTACTTACAAATGTGAACAGTGTGTATCAACCCTTCTACCCAAAATGGTATGCTAGGCTGAGATTAAATTTATAACACTATTTTTTTAAATCTTACATTAGTTTGAGAAATAATCCCTTTGCTTCTGTTATGTTTAAAAGCAGATATTTATAACATACTCTCACAAATTATGCTGAAGCAAGCACATAGTTTGAAATGTACATGTTAGTTTTTTCCTATTTGATATATTAATATATCAAGTCACATTACGTAAAAAGTCTAGAACATAAATAGTGCTTGATAAAAAGAAATTCTCAAGATTTTGCCACTTATTCAAGAATTTATTTAAGAAGTGGCTAAGTGTACATTAAATCACAACTGCATGATGACTTTCCACTTTTGACATACATGATCAACAGTACTCACCATCAGCGTAGAGTCCTTTGGGATTATCAGGACAAGATCTGGACAGATGCCCCATTTCTCCACAAACAAAACATTTTGCAAAGGGAAATTCACCTATAACGATCAACAGTTCCTGGTGAGTTGGTTATATATATTACAAGTCATGTAATTCATATTATTTTAAAATACTCTGAGAAGAAAACATATTCATTTTTACATAATTTAAAGTTGACTCTCATTTGATTTCAAAATATTAAGTGGCACAGTCATAACAAACCCTGTCAACAGAAAAAAAAAAAAACTAGTTGCCTACTTATTGGCCACTTTCTCCATTAAACAAATAAAAAACTGACAGAAAAAAAACATACCAAGAGCTGGGTCCACTTTAGCCTTGCACTTGGTTATTTCATGCTCTGTGGATCCACACCGATAACATATTCCAGTGCCCATTTCTTGACTCTCAAGAGCAGCTGGGCAATCTGCAATCCCATGGCCAGGTTTTCTACAATGGAAACATACCTGGGAAAACAAAATGTGAGTTTCCACACTGTATAACTACTCTGGCTTTATTAATTCTACTCATCAAAAAAATCTTTAAAACATTTCTCATTTTAAAGTTATCTAGCTCGTTTTTTGAAATCTCCATACTTTATCTGTAGAAAAAAGTTCCTAAACCATAAAAATGTCGTTTCCATCAGAGGATCTCAGTGCTTTTGAAAGCCTTCAATACATAAATCTATCAGTCTCAGACACAAAGTTATAAATGTCTTTGTAGGAGGTAGTTGCTTAAATAAATTAAGCAAAAAAGGACATTTGTTTCACTAATGGGGATGTCCACACCAGAAAAACTGAGTTTTCTGAAGCAGACAGACAATGACCATAAAAATTACCACTCAAAATTAATACTTTCACTTTTAAAGTTCATATGATTAAATGAATTTGGGTAAAATTATTCCATTTAAATTATAATTCAAATCATAAGATATATTTTATACCAGAAAGTACATCTTAAAGTTTTTATATCTTTAATATTCGTAAATAGGCAGAGGTTTCATTTTTAGTATATATTCTCATTTTAAAGGTATAATTCTAAGCCGAATTATCTGGCTTCAACACAACACTGAACAATGGTTTGGTTGCTTTACATACTACTTAGCAATTTGGAGGATAATTTTTACTGCAATGAATGAGAATATCAGTCATAATCAAAGATGGTAGATATTTAAACTATTTTATTTAAACTGAAAAAAATATATATATTTCTTGGATAACAAATAGTTCATCATTTAATTTTTTTTTCCAAAATAAGCACACGTTTCTGAAAAAAGCAAATTCAACAGGCAAAATAAAACAATATTTTGCAACTATATCCTCACTTTTTTTTTTCTGTTTAATAACATATTGGAAAAGAATGAGTCCCTTTATTCTTCATCAACTTTTACATTTAGAATGAGCTGGTCCAAACAAAGAAAATGCATTTATTTGAGAACTGCAGGAAAAGCTACTGCTAAAAACTGGATTACCATGATTAAGAAGTCTTAGTTTCTAGGTGAAGTCAAGGTGGTCTCTAGTAACCTGACAGTTCACTGATTAGGTTTTTAATCTTTAAAGCCTAATCTTTACCGAATAAAATTTCTTGAGTGATCCTTAAATTTAATGTAGACAGGACTGTGGAGAGCGGACTGGCAAATTTCTATACCTTAATCAACTTATTAATAATGAAGAACTGATGCTTAGTGTGAGGTAATAAAAAAATAACAAGAAAACAAGTTGAAGGTAGGTCACAAGAAGTCATATACTATTTAAAGTATATGCTTTAACATAAAGCATTTCTTTAAAAAAAAAAAAGAAGTCTTTCTCCTTTTAATTACAAACATAAAACTTCTCTTAAAATGTCACAACATTAAACTTTTTCCAAAAGTATGCAATTCACCACACTGCCCATGACAATGAAATTATCTTTAAGTTATACTAACATGACTTTAAAATATTTTAAAATAATTGTATAATTCAAGCAAAACTATCTTGATACAAATAGAAATGATTATCTTTTCTAGGAATATTCCATCAGTATCATCTTTAAAAATGATACTGCATAGAATCCTGCAAATAGAAGACACATTTATGAAGGCTGTCACATTTCAAGCCTGCATTGGTGCAAACGGGGCTCTACATTTACTAATCCTTATTTTTTTTTAAAAAGTGTAAAATGGCAACAAATTCTGACTCTTACGTAGTATCCTGCTAAAAGACGTGGTAAATTCAATTAGAGGAATTATACTAAGAATTTCATTTCCTCAGTCTGACAGTTTAAAATCTAGGGCTAGGCACCACAGAAATAAACCTGCAGCTCCCAGCATTCCTCTGAGTGGACATAAGGAGGGACGGAGCAATGACTAGGGAGAGTCTCAAGGAATTTTAACTCTCTTACTCTGCTCTGTTACTAACCAGTGTGTTTCTTACCAGATCTCCTTCCTATGCCTCAGTTTTTCATGAATAAAGATAACACCCTTTCCAACTAACAGACACCACACATATTTAACCAGTTGTACTTAGCCTTCCCCTTTACTTCATCTTTTTTTAAAATGGCTGTTTGAAAAAGGGCTGTTGGAAGGGGTGAGAATATAGGTTTTCAAGTCAGACTTTGTGTTTAAATTTTTTTCCTTTTTTTGGTTGGACTGCACAGATCTAGCAGCCCACTAAGGTTGATATGTATTTAATAACACATATACTCATATAGTGCCAGCCACTATTCTAACTAGTCAAATATTAACACCTTTTCCTGGGTTTGAATTTCACCTCTGCTACTAAGTGACTTTCAGCAAGATACTTAACCTATCTGTACATCAATGTTTTCTACCCATGAGAATGCCACCATTTTTTTAATGTTGTGGTAATTAATCAGCACCTCAAGTGCTCAGCATATAGGAGGTGCTAAAAACAAGTCCAAGTGTTATTACTAGCCCTCAAAAAGTTGCCTTATAAATCCAGTACATAACAGTAATCAGTCTGCTAAAACACATGTGTATGAGTGAATGAATAAGTTTCTAGTCATATAAAATAACATTTTGGTAGAAGTGATAATCTTACCATTGCATTTTTCTTTGCTGCTTGTCTTTTTAATCTTCTTCCTTCCCGACGATTATCTTTCTTTAAAGCAATTGCAACTTCTTCCCTTACTTCCTGACTGTCTGTTGCTATCATCTCCTCATTGTTAACCATCTGTGAGTTTTGTCTTAGGTATTCCATGAATCCATTCACATCTTCATTTAAGTATTCCTTTTTCTTCTTATTCCTTTTGTGTTTTGCTTGGGGCACATCATTTTTAAGGCACAGCCTGTTGGCTTTAAGTTGTTCACTCTTTGGTAGGTTTTGGCTTTTTCCCTCAAAGGACCCCTTCTTCATGTCCTCCCATGATGTTGCAGGAAAGGGTCTTTTGTTATGTGTGGTAGTAACTCGTGCCCACCTGGTCATGGCTTCATCAGAGGTACCTCATCAATCCCTAAGACAAGTATGGCCAGTTAGTTATCATTTAAAAGAAAAAAAAAATACATGCTATATCACACACATGCGTCATGTGTTAAAGTTTTAATTATTTAAAGCAGTTCTTACTTCACTTAGATATCTATATTTAATCCTATAATATGTTGCATAGATATGCCTGTAATGTAAATCTAGCCCTTACCAGAGACCTGACCACTCCAGTAAAAAACAAACAACAACACAACCACGGATATAAATACTTGCTTCAAAGGAGAAAACAATTCATTAAGAAACCAAATTATTCCCAAAATTTAAATCACATAGTAATAGTGAATGAAGTTACTCTTTCCAAATTCTGCAGTTTTCTCAGCCATTTACTTTCCTATCTCTAAGTCCCAAGTCTACTTTCTTCCAATCTTCCTTAGTCTGCCTTTGCATAGCAAGTAAGTATACACAAACCCTGTCCGTGGAGGTGAAGCTTGTCATTACAACTCTTTCTGGCAGATTGACAAGTAAAATATATAAAAGCGTGTGCAATTACGGGATGATACTAGGTCTTCTCCTAGGAATTAGAGTGTAAACTACTTCCAGCCCAGTTGTTTCAAATTGTTTTCAATTAGTAAGCCGCGTCCCTTTTAAGGCAGCATTTCGTGCAACAACCAGTGTAAAATCCTCAGCTCCTGCCAAAATATCCTTCAACACAAGCTGAGGAGCCAGGGAACAGGTGTGAGACGCGGCACGCCACTTCACATCACGCGCGCACACTCGTCGCTGCAGGACCTGTGACTGTCACAGCGGGGACCGGGGCTGTTCAAGAGGAAGTGAATTAGCCTTCCCCTGAGTACATGGGACGTGGGAAGCTCTGAGTACAGGCTTGGCCGGGACCCTCCGCCCGACGGGCCGCAGTGAGGCCGGACCTGCCAGCCCAAGCGATAGCCCCCTCCAGCTGAGGCCGGTCCCCACGCCGGAGCCCTCAGGCCAGCCGCGGAGCCGGGCGCTCCAGCCCCACCTGGCACTGGGCACCCTCAGGAATGTAGCTGCCTGTCCCTCCGCCCTCCTTCCGCCCTCCCCCCGGGTCACAGGGAACTGAAGAAGAGACCCTACCACTCGCCTGCCCCGCGCACAACTTCTTACCACGCATGAATCCTCCAGCGCGACGGAGTTATCAAGCCAGAGAAGCCCGCCCCCTGAGGCGGCGTCCGCACTCGGGAGCGGAAGCACGTCTTCCCTGAGAGCGCGTCATTTCCGGCGGGCCCTAGGCTGAAGGGCGCATGTGCAGCTGACGGGCGCTATGGTCCCTCCCTGCGCCGGTAAAAGTGACTGATTTTAGTGCACGTGGGGTGCCCAGTGTTTGACGGGCACTGCGCTGGACGCCGGAGGCGCGAAGGTGAAGAGTGCTAAATCCGTGCTATTGAACACACAGCACAGTGGGAGGATCCGTGGGGTGGGAGAGGCCTGGAAGGCTTCCTCGAGAAGTTGATCTTTGAACTGGACTTTGAGAAATATATCAAAAATTTGTTGAAACTGGCGTCGGGAGGGAGTTACGTCTTTCCAAACAGACGTGAAGTACAGCTTAGGATCACGGTGATAGAAATCTAAAAAGGACATTCGGGGCTCTGTTGGGTGGAGGGCGGTGCCCCACTGTCCTGCCCAATGCTAGTTAAGCATTCAATTCGAATACATTGTGGAGCCAAAGATTTTCTCTCTTTTAGAGGGAAACCCTAGTCTCTTAAGCAACTCGTCTCAACAGTGCCCCTCCCCCCGCGCCCCCCAAACGCTACCACCAGCAGTTGTGCATGGTGGAAAATTTGGCATCCAAGCTCACCAGGAAAACTGCCCATCCCCATCATCTTGCTTGATTCATTTCACCTCTTGAATATCTGTCCGCTTTTCGCTACGACTACCTCCTTTGTTCCAACTTTCATTATGTCACATCTGGATTACTGGCAGCTCGTCTGGACATCCATTCTTGCTCTACTCCCTCAAATCCATTTTCCCTGCTTTAGCAAAGCGAACTTTTGAAATGCAAATCGAATTGTTGCTCTGCTTTAAACCCTCCCACAGTTTCCCATGGTTCTTAGGATGAAGTTCAAACTTACTCAAACAAGGTGTTAAGTCACTGCTTACTTCGCTAGCGTCACCATGCACAATCTCCCTCTCTTCTTTGAGCTCCATGCAGAGGAGTCTTTCCTCAGTTTCTCAAATAACACATGCATCTTACTATCTCTAGGCCTTTGTATATGCTATTCTCTGTATGGTACTCCTTTTCTTCTTCCAGTTAATTTCTACTCACCCTTCAAGGCTTTTAACATTTTATTTCCAAGTAAGCTTTCCAAAGCCCCTCTTCCCCAGACTAGACCAATTGCTAGTATGCACTCACAGCAGTCTGTAATTCCTTATGGCACTTTTCAAATTTGTAATTGCACAATGAATTGTGTAATAAGTTGTTTATTGTATCTTCATTGCCTGGTATATAGTTGGTGCTCAATATGTTTTGTTAACTAAATGAAGAATATGTATTTTGCAATGCTTGTTAAAACAAGGTGGAAATGGCTCTATTTTAAGAAGAGAGATTAAAGTCAAGGCTATAGGAATATTGGAATTTAGTATGGTAAATATCATAAATACACTAGGTCTTATGGTGGGGAAAGTTTTAAAAGATTTTTTTCTTAACCCCCCAGCTCTTGAAGAGAGGGAGCTTCCTAAAAGAGGTATGATAGTGCTCCTCATACCATAATGTTCTTAACTAGTTGGCTGCAGGTTCTATATAATCTGACATTTCATGAAGAGGTTTTCTTTCTTAGATGCCAGGTACTTGCACATAATGTATACCACTAGAGGGTGCATTCAACTAAAACTTGTCTTTAGTATTGTGCATGATTTGCAGAAGGTTGTTCATTCCTGGAAGTGAAGAAACACGATCTCAATTTGTTTTTGCGGAAGTGTGTCAAATAAAAATTAGTAGTTGAGTAAACCAGCCATAGAACTCCTTTAGGATTCAAAAGCAATTATTACTACTAATAACAACTAACTTCCATTGAACCTATTAGCACTGTGTGTTTAATGCTTTACGTTCATTACCTAATTAATCTACCCAAAATCCTGACAAGAGGTAGGAACTATTTTCTCCATTTTATAATGAAGAAACAAGCTCAGAGAGCTGAAGTAACTTACCCAAGGTCACACATTTAGTAAGAAGCAGAGTAAGGATTTGAACCATGATCTCAGACCAAAGGTGTGAGCTCCACTATGTTGAAATACTGCAGGAGATTGTTTTGTCTGCTCCACCCTACTTTGAAATAGACTTTACTAAGTTATCCTTGCCCCTGGGAGGATTTTGTTTGTTTGTTTAGAATGTATTCACTTTAACAGTTCAAGGGGTTATCTGTTGATTACATTTTTCATTCAGATATTACTGAAAGTGTAAATGTGTTATTTTCATAGCAATATAATCCACAGGGCAAGTGTTAAGTTAGGAGCTAGAGTTTTGGTTATAAAAGGCTGAAGTACCTCATTTTTAGAAAATTGTGAAGTGTGTTATGCATACAGAAAAGGATATAAAACATATGAATTAATTATAAAGCACATGTTCATGTAAACACTGCCCAGTTTAAGAAGCTGACCATTGCCAGATACTGTTTTAAATCATATTAATGTAATTTTCTGCAGAGGCGGTACATTTTATTTTATTTTTTAAAAATTCTTATTTTTTATTGAAGTGCAGTCTGTTTACAATGTTAGTTTCAGGTGTACAGCAGAGCAATTCAGTTATACATATACATACATGTGTATTTTTTTTTCAGATCCTTTTCCATTACAGCTCACTACAAGAAATTGAGTATAGTTCCTGTGCATTACAGTAGAGTAAGTTGAGATGGAGTTTAGTGAATCTAGAAAGGAGGGCTGGGACCAGCTATTACTAAATTAAACTTTTTTAAAAATGCCGAATCAAAATGTTTGCATTTTATCCTTTAGAACTTAAGCAATGAAGAACTATACATAGTTTTTTTGATCATACAGTAGATCCCATAAAGTAGATCTAGAGAAGAAGGTTAGATGTAAAAAAAGTGTACCTAATGCAGGGCTCGGAACCCTCTAGACACTTACTGAACATCATTAGAATATACGGAAAACTAGAACAGGAGAGAGAGTGGAAGAATTGGTGATCCTATTGTTGAAATTGAAAATGAGATCCAGATCAGTGACATTCTAACAGCTTCTTTCTTAAAAATCTTGTGTTTTTTTAGCTGCTTTAAAGCCCTTACAATAAGGCCCATGGATAACAGAATTATGAGTTCCTTCTTTCTTCTTTAAATATTATTTTATAAATGTTCCTTAATGAGCATGCATTGCCTTTAAACTCATTATTAAAAAGTTTTTTAATCCATGGAAGTTTTGATACAGCACATGAGAATTTCCAGTTATATCTAGATTCATAGAAATATAGACCTTTAAAAATATTGTTTTACAGGTCAATAAATGAAGTATCAGAGAAGTGAAGTGATTGCCATAGGACACACTGCTAGTGACAGTTTTATTACCTGACATGCACATGGAGATGGCCCTATGTTTTTATTTTTTCATTTGATTCTTGGTTTCCTCACTCAGTAACAAAGTTACAAGCAGTTCTGCTTTATTTCAAAAGTGAAAGAAAACGGTATGTGAAGTGTCTAACAAGCAGGGGAAACCCACTAGTGGAAGTTGCTTGAGGTTGCCAGGCCATAAGAAATAGAAATACTGTGAAGTTTGTGTTCTCCCCTGAAAAAGCTTGAATCTTTTTCATGTTCTTTGCTTAAACATGAGAAAGAATAGCAATTAATCACGACAATGATGTGGCCTTCTGACTCTCATTCCATCGTCTTCCGGTGTGTCTCTCAAGTTCGAGGTCCTAATTATGCATTTTAGCGGTTAGAGTGTCAAGTGCTTCAAATGAACACTTAGATCTAAATTACAAGTCAGTGGTTAAGATTTGCAAGCTCTCCTCTCTGAAATGAGCACTTCCACCCCTCGTACTTATGTCTGAGGAAACGCTACCTGGTATGGGACTTAGATTGTCCCTTCCAAGGGAACAGGGGGAAGTCTGTAGTTACAAATGGAATTCTGTAAAATAGAGTAGGTGAGGAAAAAGCTTTTTTGATATCCATCATTTGCCAATTCCCCATTAAAGACTAGATCTACAGAAATGACAGTCCTTGCTTTTACACAGCCAACAGCCTGTGAGGGTAAGACGTGGACTCATAAACCACTAGTAAGGTGATAAATGAAGGAATTAACACTGATAGTACATATTACAGATAAATTCATTCTTTCTGGGAGACTTCTGGAAAACTTCACAATAGAATGTGTTGCAGATAACTGGAAAGAGGGATTAGAATGGTGATGTGGAGGAGTCAATAAAGAAAATCTCTAACCACCCTCTCCAATAAGTTGAACTGCTTTGTGTAAATAAGGCCCACATTCACACACTTGCACATATGCATGAGTTTAAGCTAATATTTATAAAAGACCAAAGTGATTATAACCAAGTGGCCAAAATATTTAGAACAGATTTAGTAACTACTATAAGAAATAATCTATCTGTAAGTCTCTGGGTAAAAAGTAATAATTTAAGAGGACCACATAGGAGCAAATAACTAGCCCTCCGAAAAGTATGACATAGCAAATAAATGATCATGGGAAAAGAGGTCTCACAAATATTTTAAGAAATGTTTATGGACCAGGAGAATTTATAAAATCATGTTTGTATTTACCCTGGAAGTTGTGAGTATATGATGCTGAGCTCTATGAAGATGAATTGGGCACCATGCAGAGCCCCAGAGATCTGTAATCTAGTGGAGGAGACAGGGAGATATGCCAGTAATACCCCAAGGAGTAAATGAAGGAGGCAAATGTGGAGCTGTGCCCAGGTGTGCCCAAGGCAGCTCAATATGGAAATCACTAGCAAGTGTTCAAATAGAACATTGGCTAAATGGTGTTGCTTTAGGTATCTAAACTGTGTCTTGCAGCAGGAGAGCAAACCAGACAGAGGGACTTCTTTAAAGACCTGATCCAAACGTACAGTGACAGGGTTCAGGGCAGGCTGCCCCAAGATGTGCCACTCTGGTATGCTGATTATTATCAGCTGAAAACAAGCAAGGTCCAGAGGACTCAGGAAGAACCTTTGAACATCCCCCTTACTACCTTAAAGAATTGAGATAGGAGGCCCTGTCCCAGGAAGGAGTTATCAACATATATAGCAACTATAGTAAGTAAGTATGAGGTAGGTGTGGCAGACAGGAAGGAACCCAGCGAGGCCCATTTGATTAAGGCCCTCTCTGTAGCCCATCATCTTTGGATGGCCCAGCAAACATTTATTTACCAAACGATAACTCTTTTTATCGTCCTGTGCGTTACCTTACTTCCCTTTGAAGTCCCAGACCCCTACCTAGTTCTCCTCCGTCTAGAATAATATATATTCCTCATCTTGCCTTACGGTCTTGGGAATTCTTCATATTTATGAGGATTTTCCTATGCATATGCAATAAATTTCATTTTCTCCTATTAATCTGCCTTATGTAATTTTAATTGCCAGTGTAAACAAAGAAGAACAAAGAGTGTTTTTGTTCACCACCCGATTCTGCAAGGATTAAGCTGTAACCTGGTGCAGTCGCTGACCAACAGTGCTCTCTGAGAAGAAATTAAGATGATAACAGGATGAACCAGTCTGGGGCTCAGACAGAGGAAATTAAGATCACAGGATGCTCTGTACCTTGGACAAGCAAGCCCCTTATACAGTCAGATGTATAGCTCAGGAAGAATTTTAATGAACTCGGATACTTGCATCTTCCCATAGATAGAAAAACACTAAAATCAGCTTGAGATATCTCTTCTTTGTGACTAGCAGTAATCTTTTACCAAGATACATGATTAACTGTACAGATTCCCTAGCCAAAAGTCATATACGTGTGTGTGCGCGCGCGCGTACGCTTCTTCCCCTACCTTTTCAGAGCAGTTCCTCTGGGCTACTAAGAGGCTGTCTCTTGGGCTACAGTCTTCAGAAAAAATCCCTGAATAAAGCAAACTCACAGCTCTTGCTTTGTGCCTTTTCAAGTTGGTACCAGATGAAAGAACCAAGAGGGGAGAGAGACGGAAACTGCCCTCCCACAACAGTCTTCAACCTAGAGGTGTTGCTGCTTTCCCTGGATTGGCCGTTTGTTTTTAAAAATATATTTAGGATAGTGGTGATTACACAGCAGTGTAAGTGTGCTTAGTGCCACTGAATTGCACACTTCAAAATGGTCAATTTTATGTGTGTTTTACCACAGTTTAAAAAAATAGAAAAATTTTATTTGACCTTTTTATGAGTAGTATTTTCACCGTGATTCTCTTGAAGCTTACTTTTTACATCTTTATTTACTATTTAAGAAGCTTTTCTTAAATTTAAGAAGCAGGATGTTATCCGTGTATAATTTGCCTACCTTATCACAAAATCAGTCATCAGTTTCAATTTTAAAAGTGCTATTTGTGGTGCACAAAGCATTAAAATTTTTTAAAATTTTATTTATTTATTTTTTAATGAAGGTACTGAGGATTGAACCTAGGACCCCATCCTATGCATGCTAAGCACATGATCTACCAGTGAGCTATACCCTCCCCTCACAAATAATTTTTTAAATATTTATAGCCACTATTAGTAAGCACCTTATATTCTAAAGCTTCCCAAATGGTTAAGAATGGTAATACTCAGGATACACTAATACTCATGAACAGTAATACTCATTTACACCTAGGGAAAACTAAGATATAGACAGCTTGACTAACAAATTTGTCACAACTGTATCCAGGATTTAAAATGTCTGCTCCCTTTCCTGCAGAGATGTGGCCATGTCACTTTCCCGTGGTTGCCTAATATTTCATTCTGTTACTTGCCAGGCTAATATTGAGATAAGCATTGATACTTGGCAAATATTCCTCTTTCTTTCCCAATTTCACATTCCGCTGAATCTCATAGGAAATCCTATGAGAAAGCACCTGTTTGGAGGTGTCTGGACTCCCCACCTTCCACTCATGATAAATACATTCCTAGAAAAGATTAAAAAAATAGGGGCCTTATTGGCTTATAAAAGTGCTAGAAGCTTAAAAGAGGGGAAAATGACATCTCAGCTGTATAACAAAAAATTTTGGAATCTGAGAATGATTATTTAGTTTCTATTTTTTAAAAAAAGGATAGCAGAAGACAGATAAATCAACATCTGCTTTAATTAAACTAAACCAATTGGCCACTTAAGTGAATGCTGGAGAGGATTAGATGTGCCAGGGAGTGTGTGGAATATAATGTGTTACTTAAAACCTTTAATAACCCAAACTTTTTACCTGTCTACCAGAGAGAGATGTGATTGCACTGTCAACCAAATTGTTTTCATGTGAATAAAATGCATAAAAGACTTGAAAACCAACCCTCTTTTACTCATTAAAGTCTTCTAGTGCTTCATTAATTTTAATGGTATAATCTAGGGCTGATTGAAGTGCACCTGAATGCAGTTAGTGCCTCATCAGTACTGATGAGTTCTAAGTAATTCAGGCCATGTCTGCAGAGTGATCACAAATTACCTGTCTCTATTTACATCCACTCTATGCATGTTTGCCCATGTCTTCAACAGCGCAACTTTTACATTCCAGGAGCCCAGTGCCTTCCTTTTTGATCTTACCTACATTATTTTAAAGCAATTTCTATTTCCAGAGCTGCTTTTATACTTACAACTGAGTTTTGTGCAAACAAAAGGTTTTGTGGAGGTGCCAACATATGGCATTTCTTCCCCAAATCTTCAGACTGAATACTGACATAGCCTATATGAGTCAAATGCATTTTTTGAAAAGTAAGGAATCTGATATGTTAAAAAGTAAATGAATACCAGTTTTGCATTTCTACTGTAACTTTGTTCCATAAAACAAATTTTTTAGGAAAACCTCTTAAATCCTTCTTACTGAATTCCATAATTGCAACTCTCAAACCAGATTTACTCATTGTCAAATACAGCTTTAGCTTACAGATTGGAAACACGATTAATTATGGTGCACCTCTTTAATTCTTGACCTCTAGCATGGGCATTATTGCAGCACTAGATTAAGTGACTCACTGAACGTATGTACCCAAACCAAGAAGTTCAGTCTAACCCCATCCCCACCGTAGGAACAAACAAGAGGATTTGAACATTAGTAACAACTGGGTAGGACTTGCTCCAATGATGCGAAAGGCCCTTTCACCTCATGTGATCTTTCCATCCCCCTTTTCTAGGTTCCATGATAACCATTCACCCTCTCTTCACGTAGGTTTTTTACAGAAAGTGTAAAATGCAGTTAATTTGGCTTACTTTTCTGAATCTTCTGATTCCAGTCTTACAGTTCTTTGCTTTAGTCTTAGATCCCAGGCAGTTCTCTAATTTAGTCTTCCAGAGGCTAATCTCCATTATGTGCAGATTTTTCTCATTTCTCAGATGGCAGTAATATTTATCTTTTTTCTTTTTTTTTTCTGAGGGTTTTGAGGCTCCCTCATATGTGTTCTATTTCCCAATAAAATTGTAAAGCCCTGTATAGTGTATATACATATGTACTTAGCCATAAAAAGAATGAAATAATGCCATTTTCAGCAATAAGGATGGGGAGGGATGGAGGCGAGAATTCTACCACTGAAACACCAATGCCTCCTACTGGGATGGACATAGAAATTACCATACTAAGTGAAGTAAGCCAGACAGACAAAGACAAATATCATACGATATCACTTATATGTGGGATCTTTAAAAATGACACAAATGAACTTATTTACAAAACACAAAGACTCACAGACAAGAGAAAACAAACTTCTGGTTATCAGGGTAAGAAGCGGGGAGGTAAACCGGGAGTTTGGGATTGGCAGATACAAACTACTATATACAGAATATATAGACAACAAGGTCCTACTCTATAGCACAGGGAACTATATTCGATAGCTTGTAGTAACCTGTTATTAAAAAGCATATATACGTATACACGTTTTATGGAATACTGAGAGGAATGTTTTGTATTTGTCTATTTCCTCTCTCAGTTCTGTCAATTTGGGCTTTGTGTGTTTTGAAACTTGTTATTAGATGAGCATATATTTATAATTTTTAAAAGTCTTCTTAATGAATTTATATGTACATAATTGTGGAATGTCCCCCTTTATCCTTTCTCAGAAATCTACTTTAGTAATTGTGAAATACTAAAGAGACTATAAAATAATAGAAAAAATATATATACATATTGCTTTCTGACTCGAGTTCCCGGTACAGGGCTCCTAAAATCCTTATCATTTACTACGTGATAACAGTACAAGGAGCATCTTTTGTCCTAACATTTGGTCTTTGACTTTGGTTCCTGACACAGAGCTCCTAAATCCCTTGGAATTTCTTAGTTGATATGAGTGCTTTCTGTTCTAACTAGGTGACTCTGGGAGGGCTCCTGAATAGCTTCAGGATGGGGGCTGGTCACCAGAAAGAAGAAGGCATGATTAGAAGCCTAGAACTTCCCACCCCATTCCTCCATCCTCCATCCTCCAGGAAGTGGCAAAGGGCTGGAGTCTGAGTTAATCACCAATCATGCCTATGTGAGAAAGCTTCCACATAGAATAAATATGAAAAAAAACACTTAGGCATATCATATGCAAACTGCTGAAAAAAATCTTCGAAGTAGTCAGAGAAAAATGACCCATTACAAACAGAAGAACAACTATTTGCATAGTCATGGACTTTTCACCAAAAACCACGGAAATTAGAAGATGATTTTGGTTTCTTGTGGCAAAAGAACAAAATATTTACAGCTGAAAGGAGGAAAAAAAGGAAGGAGAGAATTTAATGTTCATTGAGCCAGGCAGTTAGGTCTATGCCTTCCAAATTCTGAATTTTATCCCATTAATGTGTTCTGAGATGAATTTAGTGGGTCACAATTAGCATGTTTTAAAACTGCAAGAGAGGAATATATCCTACAATAGAAAAATATTAAAGTGCTTCTCATATGGTAAAGATAACTATTACCACCTAAACCTTTTATTTGGGTTTTACATACATATACATACACACTCACTTGCATACTCATATATGTGGGTACTGGGTTCTAATGTAGAATGTATTTCTTACAGAGGTTACAGTGAAAGAAAAAAATGTTAAGTCGCTGCCTTATATTATTTAATGATCATAAAATCTTTGTAAGGCAAATTATCTCCATTTTACAAACAAAACCAAGACTCAATTAAATAATTTGCCCTTGGTCATATAGCTGGTTAGTGGCTGAGCTTAAATTTAAGGCAAATCTTTTGACCTTGAAAACAATTTCTTTTGGCTGCTTTCACAACACACTCTTTTATGACCTTTGGCCTGAAAGAGAATAGCCAGTTTTGCATAAGCACAGGAATCAAAGGACCCAAGGAAGAGGGCCAGAGAGAGTGGTTTCCCAGCCATAAAGCCTACTCTACTGCAGTCTGTCCCAGATACAAGGAATATGGCAAATTTCAAAAGTCCCATGACACAATACCATGCTCGTTTCCATCATTGCTAGGTCAACAGTGACTGAAGGAGAACTCAGTAAACAGGAACTATTTGCACTTTGGCTGAAAGATACGGCATTCAATTAGAATTTTAATTAATAGTTAAGTCCTTTTATCTCTTCCAGTTGACTCACCTTTTATAAAAAAGATCTTTTCTGTTTTTCACTGTAACATTGCCAAAGTGCTGGTTTCTTGTAGCAAAAGAAACCACAACTTCTGCAAATAGGATCCTATCATTCAAATACTTGGGGATGCTTGAGGAGAAAGGACACTCTTGTATCTAATTTAAGTGCTATCATATGATCTGAAAATTGTCTGAAGAGCTGACAGGGAAAGATTTTTGATGACTATGGAAGATTTCAACAAAAACTGATATGCCGGACTGAGTGTTTAGGAATCCATTGTAGACTTTGTTTAAACGACTGCCTTTAGTTATGAATATCTTGTTCTTACAGAGTAGAGTCACACGGGTACTTTCCTGGTAATACAATAAAGCTCCACAAATCAAACAGCCCCACAAATCAAAGAGTTTCAAAATATGAAAACGAATATATGTATCTATGTGCAAGACTGGGACGTTGTGCTGTACACCAGAGACTGACACAATGTAACTGACTGTACTTCAATAAAAAAAATTTTTTTTTAAAGTTTCAAATGCAGGTAATTTAAAGGTGAAGCACTAACAGTCCGTGGGCAAGCCAATATTGAACGCAAATGTGGCTGTGGTTGTTGATGAGTAGAACTAATGGCTAAAGATGAGAAACAAATTAGATAAAAATACAACAAAAAAGGAGGTATTAGCTGCATTCTCCGTACCTTAGATATTCAGTTAATTCTTGTTAATAATGCTGATAACATTGCTGGGGATGTTGTGGTATAGATTACAAGGCTTGCCTTCTTTTTATATTAGTAGCCATATCATTTTATACTACTGCTTGTTCTTCAGCTTTTCCTCTAAAAAAATTAAATGTTGGCATATGCCTTTATTTAGTCTCTTCAATTCTTTTATGCCTGTGTTTCTTTAGATGTATGTACTTGCCTTCACTTACCACTTATCTCATCAGACCTTTCAGAAGAGGGGCCATCAGTTCAGTTGGTTGCCCTAAAGAATGGTTTTAAGAGAAATTCAGAGATAGATTATTATCATATTATAATAGTGATTCCTTTTTTATTATTTAGCAAGTAAACCCTTACATAGTACTTACAATGTGTTGAGCACTTCTAAGTGAACTTTACAAATAATAATTTGTAAAATGAGAAAGGTAGTATCATTGTTCTCATTTTATACAAAGGAGCCTGAGGAACTTAGAGACTAAGTCAGTCACTTAATATCATGAAGCAGGAGAGTTGGGACTTGCACTCCAGCAATGTGGCTGCAGAGTCAACATGCTTGGCCACGATGCCATTCCTCTCAAGCCTCCATCCCTGTCCCCAGAATGCCAGTCACTGCCTGAGGTTCTGATCCCTCTTTTGTCTATGGGCACTGATTGGCAGAATAGCCTCCACCTCACCCCATTCAGGGTGTGCAGCACGATGTTCTGAATTGCATTGGGTGTGGTTTCTTCTTCTAAATTTCAACCACATACCAATTTATCATTCAAAAGTTAGTATGGTGCCTATTAGCACCAACACAAGTGTATTCTTTTCATACTTTATTTTTCTCAATATAGGAGGGAAGACAAATGCCTATATCAGAGCACGATTTATTTCACTGTAGCATGTACAGTTCTCACAAAATGCAGAACTTGGTCTCATTCGTGCTATTCAGGGTAACAGTATTTTTTTGTTAGGTAGAGCAGTTTTATAACTTGTTACAGAATTGGTTGCTCCCATCTCTTCTGCCACACCTCTTCAGGTTATTGACATCACAGGATGGATGGAAAAGAATAACAAGATTCAAGATAAACATCCGCTGAGGGAAGAATTTGGTTTTCAAACTATACTAAATACACTGTCAGTACTTCAGATAGCTAATTTTGGATTGCTAGGGAGAGACTGACTACAAGTGGACAATGGCCAGACCACATATGACAACAGAATTCTGACCCACAACCTCTGCAGCAACCAGAGCAAGAAGACAAACTACAAGCTCTGAGCAATCGGCTCAGATTTAGGGACTTCCAGTTTCCCTAAATTTTGCCCCTGTTTCCAGTTCAGGGCCAACCAGAGAAAGACAAATACACTTTCCAAACCAGTTACGTAGGACTTAGTCTGCTTCTAGGTCATCTGCCTCCAACATCCCCATGCCTACAAGCCCACACTGAGCACAGCTGAGCATACTCATTTTTTCAAAGGAAGCTTTCCTATGCCTGACTGTGAGTTTCTGCCAAGTTCAAGCAGGTGATGGTGACTGCCTTGCAACAGAAGCTCTAAATAAACAGCTTCTGTTTGTCCTCATTGGTATCATATTTATTTTCACACTTTCAAAAGAAATGAATCTCCTCTTGCTCTATTTGCCAGAAAACTGATTAAATTAGTCCCTCATTTTTTTTCCAACGGTGTCCACAGGGACTTGTTAAAGGGCTGACTATAGTAGCATCTAGATAGTTGGAGGGTTTCTAGACTTATGCATAAGTGGTCTTACAAATATTCATTTTCTCATTGTCCTAAAATATTTTTACCTCCTGCAACTTGTAATTAAATGTGTTTGCCATTGTTAGTGGCATTAAAAAAAAATCAGGGAAACAAACCAAAGATATTAAGGAGAGTTTTATTGTAAAGATAGACAGGACAAACAATTTTACATTTTTCCAAGTCTATGAAAACTCTCAGAGTAGAAATTTCTTTATGTCTGTCACACCAGCAGACAGATTATTTATAAATCAGGGAAGGGAAAGTTCACTTTCTGACAAACTGCGGTAGAGGTGGTGGCACCTTAATGTCTTGGCCTCTCTCCAATTTCTTTTCACAATCCACCAGGTAATTGACTCCATCGATGACTATCTGAACAAGCTCAACCTTTGATAGTGAAAAAGATGAAAGATTAATTTGCAGAGAAGACACATGCTAGGCATTGATCTATAGGAAGAGTCCCAGGACAAAAGAGAACTTGCCATCTTCAATGGACTTTATAACAATTTCTTCTCAGTATTTCCCTGAAGTTTTGTGGGAGAAGAGGTGTCTGATAGTTATCATCAGAGATGGGAAGCAGGGATATTATAGGGTCTCTCTCAATCTTTCTTTAGTTAAGATGGGATTACTACTTTCTGTAAGAACTTTTTTTAAAACATGAAAACCATTAGTCTGCGTCTCAGATACTTTTCTCCCATCAGTCTCTGCTATAAAATAACAATTTGTCTAAAAGTAAAACTACAGAGTGACACCTTGTGATGTTCTTTGACCTGGACCTGAATTC
Source organism: Vicugna pacos (assembly GCF_048564905.1). Lineage (NCBI taxonomy): Eukaryota > Metazoa > Chordata > Mammalia > Artiodactyla > Camelidae > Vicugna > Vicugna pacos. The sequence goes on from NC_132989.1 coordinate 66,710,139, forward strand.
TGACCTGCCGCTAAGCTACCTGAGCACTGAATATGCTATTGTTCAGATATTGTCATTTACACAGTGAATGGCTTTATGAAAATTGTTTAAACTCAAGGGTTTGGCAATTAAATCATGTCTGTACTGTACCAGGTAAGTTTGCTACTTAAAGGAAACTGTGAATTATATTAAGATACACTTAAAAAAATTGCTGCTTAAAAAAATGTTAGAACTTTCATTTACAAATAATGGTTTTTCTTCAACTAGAGTAAATCTACCTATGATTTTTCCCCTGGGAATTGCCTCCCAAACAAATTACTTGTACTGCTCCTAAAGGGACTCAAACTAAGATAGTAAGTAATTACTAGTTAATTCCAGACAGCACTAAAATACATAACTCAGGAATGAACAGCAACAATAGAAGAGATCATTAAATGTTACAGTTGAGCATACTTTAGGCATGATGGCGTCTAGTGCCCTCCCTGCTTCTCTTCATGCATAAGGAAACTGAAGCCCTAAGAGAGGGCTGGCTCAGAAAGCTAGTCATTACTAATAATAGAAACCCATATTTTCTACTTATCCAGTTGACCTGTCTCAGTGTTGATGAGGGTGTGGTGAGATGGGTATCTCATTCACTACCAGTGAAACTCTCTTGGTATAAGTCTTGTGGTAGGAAACTGGGTCAAAAGTCAGGGACTCTCATTTTTAACCCAGGAATTCCTTTCCTAGAAATATATTCAAACTAAATAATCAGAATTGTGAATAGAGTTATGTATAGAGATGGTCATACAGTTACGTAGAGAGATGGTCAAACGAAATCTCAAATAATCAGGGAGATAGTAAACAGATAATGGACTATCTTTACTATGCTGCCATTAAACAATATGTTTTGAAGAATACTTAGTATTGTAGGAAAATGCTCACATATAATACATGGAAAAAAGCTGTTATATCAAATATATGTTATAATACTAAATTTTGTAAAGATATTTTTTGAGTAATTATAAGAATGAAGGCAATTTAGAATAATGTTCACAATGGTTATCTCAGGGTTGCTAGGTAAAATAAATGGTGTTTTTTTTTAATACTTTTTGGAATTTTTCTAGTTTTTATAATGATCACTTATTAACTCTGTTTTTTTTTAAGTGATAACTATCTTGCTTTCCAGTAATAAAAGTCTAGTTGATATTAGAAGCTGACAGGACTAGGCCCCAGATTTTCTTTATTCACTACTTCTTTCAGCAAATTTCAGAAGGTGTGGTATTTATAGAGGCTTCTTCTTCAGATATTTTACCAGAGCTGGCAGCATTCAGGTTGATTTCAATGTTTTGAGTGTTTTCTCCTTCCCTTCCTCAATTTACTGGTAGGGGTACCAACCAGCAATGAAATATGCACAAAATGGCAAGGAAGAAGAAAGGGCACTGATAATCCACAGATTTAATAACCAGCTACTGAGTTATTAAGGGTTGCATGTTATAAGAAGAGGCTTTTAAATGAATGCTGGGCACAATACCTTCAATGGGATCACATCCAGGTAAGCTGGGCTGACTTACTAGATCAGGACTGACTTGGAGTGTGGCTGCAGTTTCTCTAAGTGTGCTCCTTGTGCTTTACCTCGTGCATCACTCCAGGCCTATCTATAGTCTATGAATCCCATTCATCCTGTGCATTCACAGAATCCTAAGCATTCCTGGATGAGCACAATCTTACATGTACTTAATGTATGCCTTATTTGCCATCGTTAGCCCTAATGATAAAATTTTACAAACGATCGTGCATCTAAAAATGTCCAAGTGAAGATGACAATATGTGTCCTTCACCAAAGGAAATTCAGAATCAAGAGAAAAGCCACAATTTTACCACCCTCAGAGAGAGGGCACGCGAGTTCTCGGACTTCACAGTGATAAAAGACTGCTGGCCTTCAGCATAACAGAGCTCCTGCTGCGGAAGATTGCTGGAATAGCTCTCAGGGGCAGGCCAGGGACAACCCTCCCACTGTGAATTCCTTCACCTGCCTATACATTCTTGTACTTACCTTTATGTAGTGATTTCCCAGGGAGGAACAATTCTACAGAATGAAATGCTAACTTGACTCAGGACTCAATGGGGAAAGAGGAGGTCTTGAATTTTGTGAATAAGGTAAGGCTGTGTAGGTTACTTCTTTTTCTTTTAGGCTGATTTTGTTGGTTCACGTTCAGAAAGTGAGAGAGATATTACCTCAGATCGGCCAATTCGATCTATGTTGGAAATATCGTACACGTCTGCCACTGCCGCAGTGTCCACGCCACCTGTGCCTCGCTTCTGAAGTCTGAGGTTCTCCAGGATCTTAGAAAATCGTGGGTCCTGGGACAAAGGGTAACGGTGTCGAAAGAAGCAAAATTGATTCATCATCATTGGTGCACTTAGAAAAGACATAGAATGAGAGGTAATAACAGTTACCATTTATTAAGCATATATTTACTATGTACCAGGGCCCTGTGCTGGAACTTTTAACCTTTACAACAACCCAATGAAGAAGGTATTGCTTTTACCCCCCATTTCACAGATGAGGAAATAAGGCTAAGAGGAATTAGCTTGCCTGAACGTAGAACACAGCTAGAAGGTAGCAGAGCTGTTACCAAATTCTATACCGCTTTTTTGGCACCTGGATCCCAGCTTTGGTGAATTTATTATTCATCTATGTAACTACTAATATCAGTTGCTACTGATATAATTAAAATCATGACATTAAAGCACATCAAATAATTTTCTTCGCATTGGAATCCTGAGTAACAAATATTATTATACTTTTTTTGGCTGAAAGCATATTTTCTAAAACTGTTTTAAAGTATTTGATTCACTTGGCATGCTGGGGCAGAAACTATTAGTTGCCCATTGGAATCCTTCTCCTATTTTCCACAGGTGAGCTCAGGAAATAACCACCAGCTAGGTTCCTGCTTGTGGAACAAACAGAAGTGACGTGTGCCGCCTCCAGGTCTAGACCTTAAATCTTTACATGGACAATCCTGCATGTTCTCTCCCCTCACCACAAGCTAGAATGTGAGGGCTGACCATAACCATGCAAAGGGGACAGTGCTCTAAGACAGTCCTCTGTGAGTGCAGTCCCCTGACCAACAGCAGCAGCATCACCTGGCAACTTGTTAGAAATGCAACTTCTGCAGGTGGGCCTAGCAATGCATGTTTTCACAAGCCTCCAGCGGATTTTGCTGCAGGCTCAAGTCTGAGAACCACTGTACTAGGAGAGACAGAAGGAGCTGGAAGGCCAAGGAGCAGCGCAGCCTGTCTTTCCATCCCGACTTGCTATATGCAGGAAAATTTAAACTTCTTGTTCTTGAAGCCACACCCCTTTCTTACAGTCCCTCAACCTCTTATCCTACTGATACTAGTGTTTTTGAGGCAAACTTAATCTTTTCTCGTCACTTTCTATTATAGGTACAGAAACTAGGGTTAAGGAATAGGCTGTGTCATTTTTTCCTCCAACCAAGCAGGTGATCTGATCTGAGCTGATCCAGGTAGAACCCAACAGGGCCACTGGCTATGTGACATTACCTTGCTGAGCTTGGGGATCTTAACGTGGACACCAGCCCGTAATCCTGTGCCGAGGTTCGAGGGGCAGGTCAGAATGTAACCCAGACGCTCGTTCCACATGAACTCCCAGCCTCGTTCTTGGATTAGACGTTCTACCTACAACAGGGAACAGATGACAAAGCTCTCAGATATCCATTCACTCAGCAGCACATCCTGAACATCAGGGAGAGATGTGTGTACTGTATGTTTGCCATAAATGAAATTTAGGTAAATATATAGTTTTCTTTTCCTTTTTTTTTTCCTTTGGAAAGGAGAAAGTAAAGTTATCTGTAGTTCTATTTTTAATTTACATTTTTTATTGAGAGAACCAGTCTTTAAAATCTATAGTGCTTTATAACTTTCAAAAGTTCCATGCACATGATTTCATATAGTCCTATAATAACCCTTTTTCCCTCTAACCCTAAACTGCCCCTCCCCGCTTCTTTCACCCCACTGGTAGCCACTAGTTTGTTCTCTATATCTGTGAGTCTGCTTCTTTTTTGTTTTATTCACTATTTTGTTGTATTTTTTAGATTTCACATATAAGGGTGAAATCATACAGTATTTGTCTTTCTCTGTCTGACATTTCACTTAGCATAACGCCCTCCAAGTCTAACTATGTTGCTGCAAATGGCGAAATTTCATCTTTCATTCTATAGTATTTCTTTAATAGAAAATTAAATCTCTTCTATCAGAATATTAAAATGGTCCAATTAAATCAGATAAACTACGTAAAGCACTGAACAGTGTACCTAGCATATACTAAACACTCAATAAACGTCAGTTGTTATTATTTTTCCCATGAGCATAGTAGAATAAAGGAATTCTCAGCAAGTAAGGCTGTGGTCAGATTACATAGGAACATTGGTGCATCCTATAGTGTCTCTATGCTTAGAATAGCCTAAAGCTCTGTTAAAGAAATCAGAAAATAACTAATAATTCACAGACTTCTCTAAACCATTCTGCACTTGGAAGGGAAGCATAGGAACTTGCTAATAACAAAAAAAAAGTCATCTGTTTTTTGAAGCACTGCTCCAGAAGCCTCACCCCAAAAGAGTGCCATGATCCTTAGAAAGAAATAAGCCCCATCTTCGAAGTCATCATAGTGTCTCCTTTTAAGAAGGAAAAATAAAGAGATTTTATTTTAGTGAATATTCAGAAATCTCTGATGAAATCTTACCTCTTTCAGTCCACGACAGAATCGCTCAAACACTCTTTTCATATTGCCTCCTTTCTCCATAGAGATTACCCTGGTGTGGTCTTCCTCATTAATCCAGATGAGAAATGTCTTGTCATAATTATGCCTAATGAAGAGAGAAATATGGTGCTGAGTGTTAATTACACTTGTTTCATCACATGAAAACCCCCATTACTTCTGTAACTGGATTGCTCCATTTCACCTTCCTCATTTCTTTAGATGTGGCCCTAATCTCTTAATTGTGTGTGACTAAGTGCCTGCAAAATAATGTTACCTTGACAGAATGAAGAGTAAGACCAACTTCAACCCTCAAAGATGTCATGTTTTTGCCCAACAAGAACTTAATCTCCCTCATTACTGAGACTACGATGACAATAATTCCACCATGATAACATTTGGCCTTGCCGCTAACAAGAGTATTTTGTCTCCTAATAAATTCAGTCAAAATCTTGTGGCACTTAAAAAAAGATTTTACCTGCAGCCCAACATGTTTGGGGTGCAGAAGACTTCACATATGTCTCCTGTAGAGATCCTGCCTATCCACCCACACTGAGCAGCTGCCCCCAAACACTTTGATCTCAGCTCCTTCAGGTATCGTAATAACCTGCCAAGGTACAGGAATCAAAGTGGCCTGAGGACTGTTGGCCAAGATAAAATGTGTGTACACTCAACAGCCACTCTTCCTTGTAGACTTTTGCTTACATCCCCCATATGTATTTTTCATTGTCTGCTCTTTTGTTTTAATGTCATGAAACAGATTCTCTGTGAGGTCCAATAATATGAAGCTAATTTTTTCTTGAAAATACAGTCCTTTTTATCGTGCATAGTTCATGCAAACCAGCTAACATTTGTATACATCTTGGAAACATCACAATACTTACATGTATCTCTCTCACACACAAACACACACACACACACACACACAATTTCTAAGTATTCTGCTTTCTCTATTTAGTTCAAGCTGGGCATGCTGTCAAGTGCAGGTCACAGCAACCTCAGGTTAGGACAAGCAGGTGATCTGAAGGAGATCGTCTGCACACACTGCAAATGTGAAAAGGCTGTGTCCATACCAGATTCCCCTGGCATCTGGCCAGTCACGGGCCATCCCAGCACAAGTTAGTAAAGGGGATACTGGCTTATCAAACAGAAAGTGGTCCTGCAGGCCAAAAAGGACAAAGCAGAAAGGAGAAACTGATGAGATCAGATACCCTCGCAAGTGCTAGGTGGCCAAGTTTCACTCACTAATAATGGCTGAGGTCTCTCGGGCAGTGGTTCTCAGCCTTAGCTGCCCACTGTCATAACCTGAGAGCTTTAGAAAAATTCTAACGCCCAGTTCCCATCCCTCAGAGATTCTGACTGAATTGTTATGGAGTGTTGCCCGGACATCGGTATTTTCAGGTGAGTCTAGCGTACAGCTCAGGCTGAAAACCACTGGCTTTACCCCAGTGGAAATCCTTAATCACTCTGGAGCCTTTCTATCCCACCAACACCAACCCCATGCAGCAGCACAGTGGGCAGTGAGTGAGGGCTGCTAGCCTGAAAAGTGCTCCACATAGCTGCATTCTCCGTGTTTCCAGCATTATTGGTTTATTTATAACTATCATTCCTTTTGTTTAAGAGTTTTAGAGGTGTAAAACAATGATCTATAAATAAAAATAGTCACCATTAATTTAATGCTACGTGCCAGGCTCTACGCTTTGTACTTTTCATTTATTTCCTTTAATGCTTACAATGACACTCTAAGGTAAATGTAATCACTCTATTTGGTAGGAAAAAAAAAAACCAGATTCAGAGAGAACAACTTACCACACAGGACAGATAGGTTTATTTGTCTTTATTTTTAGAGGAGGTGCTGGGGATTGAACCCAGGACCTTGTGCATGCTAAGCACGCACTCTACCACTGAGCTATACCCTCCCCACACAAGATAGGTAGGAAGTGGTAGAGCCTAGGATGCTGTATGACTCCTAAGCTTATGCCTCTAACTACAATATACTACTCTGCATAGCAAAATCAGTGTTCAGAGACTGACATTTTCTTACTGTGTGCACACAGTAAGAATATGAATATGGATACCATATATTCACATATGATTACCCTGATGTAAGAAATCAAGAAGACAGAGGAAGGGAAGTCCTTCTACAATCTCTAAGTGGGAAAGATCAGAGACCTGAGCCAGGACAGGCTTATGGACTGTCACTGCCCAGGAAATAGCATGTCCTTTAAGCTGGAAACCAGAAGTGGTTACTAGAGTCAGAGGGCTTGTTCTGTAACAGGCAAGTGGAGAAGAACTGGAGACTGAGGCATCTTGACCACAGAGTTGGTCCCTCTGGTTTGGAAATGGGGCATTTTTTGTGGCGTTGCATTCTCTGAAATGACAGAAGTTTCTGCTTTTCCTTGGAGTTTAAATTTACTTTTGAAAATGCTATTTTGTTTTAACTGTGCTACAGGGAAACAAGGAAAGGACTTGGGTTTTGTCTACACTTGAGGAAGCCATAGAAAACGTGTGAAGGCAGCGGGAATCCTAGGGGCTAGCTCCAATGTGAGTCAGGGCAGGCCCTCCACCTGGGGGATTCCCTTTCCAGATTCTCCCAGCTTCCTGGACTTCCTGGTAATGGAGGCCATTCTCCAGGCACAGACAGGATTTTCCACATCCAATTGTTTCTACTTACTAAGGAGCCACTGGGATCCTCCATTCTCCTCTACCCACCAATCCCAGCCCACTACCATATTGTTGCCTCCACAGAATTTATCCATAGGCTGACTGTCTTTACTTTTGGCCTGAAGTTTTAAGGCCTGCTCTTCCTTCCTCATATTGACCGGGCTGAAGCCGCAGCAAGCTCCCAACCAGGGCAGGGGGCCTGGGCTCTGTGAGGGGCCACACCATGTGGGTCAGGGCTCTGGGCACAGCCCCGCCCAGACAGCCCGGGATGGAGGTCGGGGGTGTTGGTTTAAGGGCCACTCACGTCGATGAGCCGCTGCTGGTCCTGCTCCGTCATCTCGGACAGCTTGTAGTAGCGACCGGCCAGGTCCCCCTTGAGGCCCTCCAGGGCTGTGATGGCCACGTTCTCCACCTCCCTCCGCTCGGCCCGGGAGCAGGCGGGCGGCAGGCTCAGCCCGCGAATGCTGCGGCCCGTGCGCACGCGAGACGACAGCACGTAGCGCTCGTCGAACTGCCCTTGGGTGATCTGCCGGGCAGAGTGTGGGGTCACCGCAGCGCCACGACCACAGTGGCTTACAAACTGCTGATCAGGGACCCTCAAGGCACGCTGCACGTTTGCATGTGGGACACATTCTGGAACTCGGGGGGCAGGGGTCTTGCAAGTCAAGAGAGGAGCTACTTTACACAGCGCCATCTGCAGTGCTTTACCCCAGCTGGATTTGGGCTGAAGAAAGGAATTGTTTTAGGAAAGGCTTAAGGTTCTCAGCGACCACCACCACCTTGTTGGTAGGAGGTAAGAAAAACAGATTCTGGGACCTTCCTGATCTTCCCAGGGGCCCTCCAGGGAGCATACTGTGGAAGGGTCACCGCAGAGCTTTCAAGGGCATCTGACCCAGGGGCCCTACTCTCAGATGCTCCTTACCCTGAGGTCTGGAGTGCCAGCTTCATGGGAAGGTACAGAGGCGGCTGGGGCCTACCTTGGAGGCATCCAGATCCGTGGGGTGCTTCATCACCCTGGGGTCATAGCCATTGTGCCTCAGCTTGATGACAGGGTCGAAAAGGTCAGCAAACACCTGCAGAAGGGAAGATGCTCCTGTTTCCTCCTGAACTGGTTCATCAACTTTAATTCATTCATCACTTGCCCCTTTTTATCTTAAGGGTCAAAGTTGATGCCCTCTTCTGAAATTCTCAGTGCTATGCAGGAAACAGGTGTGAGATTGGATTGATGGCCAGTAATAATAATACTAACAGTAATAAATATAATAGGCTATACTAGAGGAAGCCTCTTTGAGACACTTTGCCCCTTGGGAGACGGCAGCGCTCCAGAACTCTGTCATCATAACCTCCTCCTTAGTGATTCTGCCAAGTTCACTACCACAAGATGGAGCAAGAAAAGCTTGTGTTTAAGAATTTGAGGGTTTTCCCCAGAAGTCCTTGCTTTCGTAGGATAAAAGACACTGCCAGATCAGAAGCTAAGCAGATTTGTGGTCAAAAGGGAAGGTCAGGTTCTAGAGTTTGAGCAACATAATAAATTTGTGGAAAACCAGCTGCACAGAAAGAAAAGGGCACAGCAGCAATCAAAGTGAAGCAGGCACCTCTTCCCCTGTGAGGACCTTTCCCAGCCCAAACTATCTCAGGCAAATCTACTTTTTAAAAAACCAAAAACCTTAGGAACATCCTTTGGATAAAATAAGGTTAGAAGAAGTCATAACAGAGCACCCTGTAGCCTGTGGGAGCTATGTGAAGTGGGTCCAGGGAGCCAGATCTAGTCTGGGACTCTGGGAGCCGAGAGTTGGACACTGCTGTACCTGAGTGAGCTACCAGTCTTGTCTACTCAAGGTGGCCCCCTCCCTCCTCCTGATGGCTGCCTTTCCAGGGAACTGTCTTCAGCTCCCTGCAGTGGCAGGTGCAAAGGCAGCAGACCTGAGGGAGACGGGCTGGAGGTATTTGCCGTGACGTAGAGGCTGCTCTGGTGACTGAGCTCCAGAACAGGCCATCCTGTGCTTCTGCACCCAGGGTGAGGACGTGGAGACCACGGCATTTCTCCAAGAGACTTAGTGAACTGAATAAGACTACAGCGGGCTGCGTAGTCAGTAATTCCCATACTAAAGACACATGGAACCATCCTCCCTGCTCAGTAAAGTTCAGCCACAAACACATCATCTCCTAATGCCCTGTTGGTGAAAACACATCATCAATACAATAAAAACATTAAGAGATTTTTTTTTTCTGAACCAATTCATCCCCTTGACAGCTCAGAGAGCTGGGTCATGCAACTCATTCCTCTGTGAGGAGGGATATTTGGAAGCCTTGTCCCTGGGAAGCTGTAGACCTCACTGTTCCAGAAAGCACAGCAGGCATTCTGTTGATGCTGGCTTCCCTTTATGGGTGCCCTTCCTGAAGGCAGCAACTCGGCCCCACAGAGAGACCCCAGAGCACCCCCCATCCCTCTACACACACTGCAGAACTGGCAGCCAATGGTTTTACCTCATAGGACTCCTCGTCACCAGCCACCATGCCCACAGTCTTTATGAAGGGGTGGCCAGGGTTGTCCACTCCAGTCTGGATACACTGGTCCAGGGTGTAGCCATTGGGCGTCACCTTGTTGCGGAGCTTGGCGTAGATGGCCGGCGTGAGGCACTCGGCCATGCAGTTGTTGTGTTTGCGCAGATCAGGGTAGTCCGCACTGCATGGGGAGGAGAGAGGCGTTCAGGGAGCAGCCACTGGCGGAAGGGGCCTATGCAAGAGCTTTGTTTCTGGCCATCCTTCCACCAGGCTCTCTTCAGCCACTGAGCAGAGGAACACTTGGCTAGGTCATGGCTTATGTAAGCTAGATTTAAAAAAATAATTCCCTAAACTGTCAGAAAAATGGAATTGGCCTTGCCTAAGGAGTCCACAATGCTGGCTGTAGGAGCCCACAGACAGTGGCTTGTTTATACAGAGAGGAGACAGAGTGAAAATGGTTAGAAAATAAATTGAAATCATATGCAGGCTTTTTTTTAAGCCCAGAAGTTTTGGTAAAATATAACAACTGTATCTTGGTCCCTTGGGTTTGTGGTGGAGAGGCTAGAAACCCTGTAGGTGGAACTACATAGAGATTCATTTACTTTTCTGTCCTCTGTCTATGATGCAAACTCTATGATTATCTGCTTTGTTGAGAACAGTGCCTGGCTATAGAAACAGGCATTCAGTAAATATCTGTTGAAATAATACATAGGAAGAAATCAAATGGGGGTACTTTCTTACCCTGGGGGATGTACTGACTGAAAAATAGGGGACTTGGGACCACCACGGGCTCAAATGCAGATAATCTCACCTCAGGAACTCCTGAGGTGCATGGCGGTGCCGGTAACTCCCTCAGAGATCCTGATTTCCACAAAAGCCATTAAATGTCTGAGAAACATTTCAGGTTTTCCTCATCTCTCCCGTCCACACCCACCTACATGGAATCCCTTAAGGGCAGCACTCCACTCCAACTCTATCCAGTGTGTGGCTTAGCCGAGGCAAGGTTCCAGAGGCTGAGAAAACAGTCCATCTTCATGCCCCTCCTCCACTTCCCTTCTGGAAGGGCCTCTGAAGCTGAGAAGTGCTATAACATCATACTTTCTGGAGGCAATACAGGGTGGGTGAGGCCTGGGTCTGGAATCAAGGTCTATGGATTCGCATTTGGCTGCACCAGCTGTGTGAATCTGGGCACTACTTAACTTTCAGAAGCCTTCATTTCATCACAAAGGGATGCTAAGATGAATAAAATACTATGCATAAAGGGCTCAGCACACACAGAAGTGTCCAACAAATGTTAATTACTATTGTTATTACTACTCAGCGAGACCTTGAGCTCTGGGCAGCAACGATGACACTACAGCCACATTTCCTTGTACTTGCCACAGGTCACTGTGCTTAATGGGGCTCAAAAACGACTGCCAATTTGACTTAGTCACCCTTGCTGACCCTTGTTTGAGCAAGGGAAAGCATATTTATGGCTGGCATGTGGTGTCACTTTTAAAGCCAGGAGGACCTACCTTGGCGGGAATAGCTTGCGCTGCTCCTGGGCCGCAGCACACACGTTCTGCCGATTTTGCAGGTACCCAGTGGTCAGGGCACTGGTGCCCAAGGTAGCAAGTAACAGAGAAGCATTGCGGCCAGTTAGCAGCTTAGAGAAGGTACTGGCCATCCTGCCTCTTGGATGAGTGTCTGGAAAGCAGAGAAGCCGAATTAGACAGAATGGCCCTGAACCACAGGATGGAGACCAACAAGCAGGAGAAAGAACTGCTGGAGGCTTAGCCTCTGTGTTGTTTTTCTCTTTCTTCCTTTCTCCCCCAACCCCCTTCATACTGCTTGGGAAAATCCGGGTGGTCTGAGACACTGAGAATGTCAAACTGCCTGAAGTTCATGCCATTTTCTCCCCTAATATGATATAAGAAAAAAATGGGGGATTTCTACTTCTGACTGCTTGACAGACCAGCTGCTCTTTTGGACTCTGCCGGTGCACAGCAACTAGACTCCGAATAGAATAGACTGCTGGGCTTGTAAGAGGTAGAGGAAGTTGTTACCAAACCAGGCTCATTTTGCCTGATACACAGCAAGCCAAAACGCTGACACACAAAGGTCTGCAGCAAAGAGAGAGTTAATTTTCAAAGTACCCAAAGGAGGAGATGGGAGAACAAATCTCAAATCTACCTCCCTAAGGGCAAGGGGCTTGGGGTATTTATGGGATAACAAATAAGGAAGCAGTGAAGTCTGAGGCATGGGCGTGTGGAGACCATAGCGAAAGGTGATTGGGAAAAGGAGTGGAAATAGTTGTTTTGCGCAGGCATGATTGGGCTACAGGCCTCTGCATGTTCTGCGGGTGGAGTTTTCAGCCTTCCTGTTTCAAAAGGTCACTGAGCTCAGACATTTGCACATGCCTATTTGGAGGGTTGGTGGTCCTACCCGGTCTTAACCAGCTCAGCTCAAACTAGACCCAGACAACTCCATGTTCCTGGAGAATTACTCAGGCAAACATCTTGTTGTTCAAGCTAGGAGCCACTTGGAGGACATGCAAGTCTTAAAATGACCTTGTTTAGTAAAGACAGGTGAAACAGACTTAACTAATCATTACACACAATTTCAAAGTCTCTGAGGACCATTTTCCTACTCCACTCATCCCAAATGAGTTGGTGTCAGTTCAGAGTAACAAGCCAGGAGGTTTGGGTTCTCTGACAGTGGATGCCCATTTGAACACTAAGATCAGGATACCAGCATGGAGGTGGGGAGCTGAGTCTAAGACACCCCAGTCAAGCTAAGGCCCTTGAGAGGGGCTAAAGTGGTCCAATGTCAGCAGCTCCCAACAGAAGCACACTCAGATCCTGTCTGAGGAAAGTATACTCAGTTTAGGCCCTGCTTTCCTACAGATTAAGATCAATCAATAAGCTCTCAGCCAAAGATCACCAAGCACAAAAGAAGGTACCATGAATGGCAGTCAACAGAAGAAATGGCCACAGATTTTTGACCTCCAATGACAGAAGATATTGGAATTGGCAGATAAGAATGTAGATTACCTCTATGTACAACGTTTAAAGACATAAGTGATGGAATCACAACAATGAACAAGTAACAAGAGACTATCAAAGATGATCAATCTGATTTGAAAGGGAATCAGAATGAACTATGGATATAATACAGCTGAAGACAGAATAAATGAACTGGAAGATACAGCTTATGAAATTATCCAGAATGTTGCACAGAGAAATAAGAAAATAGAAAATATGAGGTAGAAGTTAAGAGATATAAAGAATAGAATGGCAGGTCAAATACATATCTAACTGAAGCCACAGACAGGAGAATAGAGAAAACAGAGAAGAAGCCATATTTGAAGAGAAATGGCTGAGAATTTTCCAGAACTGAGGAAAGACAGAAAATCCATGATTCAAGAGGCATGACATAACCCAAGCAAAATTAAAATACTCCACACATATGTAAGCCCAAGCAAAATTAAAATACTCCACACATATGTAAAGGATAGTCAGCTCCAGAATACTGGAGACAAAGATATCAAAAGCAATCAGAGAGAAAAGACAGTTTATCTTTAAAGAAAAAAATCATCTGATTTTTCAACAGTGAATAATGGATGCCAGAGAAATGGCCTTTAAGGGGCTAAGAGACAATAGAGACAATACTTATCAACCAGACTTGGGGATATAGTCAAATTATCTTTCAAAAGTGAGAATGAAAAAGGCAATTAAAGGTAAAGAGCAGATCAATAACAAAGGAACTACTAAAATGTGTACTTTAGAAAGTAGGAAATAGACACCAGAAGGACAGCCTGAGATGTAGACAAAATGCAGAAAACATAAATCAAGATAAATGTTCATATAATATCAACAAGGGATGAAAATCAGATACCCTGCTGTGTCTGCTACTGCCCAGGAATTAGGATTGACAATTAAGCCACAGCATCACCCAGAGGAGAGCTATCAAACGTGGGTTGTTGAGTGGAGGCCAATGGAGCAGGTAACACTCAGTACTCTCTCATTTTGGTCTCAGTGATGCTCAAATAAAGGCTGGTATCTTTTCCCCTAATATTTAGAAGGTTCCTGGGACTCTGCTGCATGATTCTCCAAATGTGGGTTAGGTGGGTGCAAAAAGCCCGTTGAAAGTATGGTTGTGGGATGAAAACCTGGGCTATCAAGTGGATGATAAACTCCTCTAATAAGGCGAGGTTGGCATGGCCTTATACACAATTCTAAGAGTAGCCTTCTGAGGTCCACTTTCTTCCTTGATTGCATTTTGGGAACTGGGATCAGTCCATCAACTTCGTGTTTCCAGGATCCCCACCCGGAAGTCTCTACTTAACATCCTTTTTGAGCAACACTAGGGAGAAAGTTGAACACCTCAACCAGAAGTATCAAAGTCCTTGAAAAAATTTAGGAAGTTATTTCTCTAAGTTAGCCCAGGAAATAAGATTATCAGGCAGCCTTTCCTCTGTGCTAGAGTCAAAACAATGCCTTCAGTCCTAAAGACAACAGGAATTAGTTAAGTAATCAGCAGGCAAGATAAATGGGCCATTTCTTAAAGTTGTTCTAGGGGCTTGTAATGGCCCAGCATTCATCTCATCACAGATACTTCTTTGCTCCCTATTAGACTTGGGCTGTTGTCCCTCTTCTTCCAAGAGGAAGTGAGTGTTCCTCAAGGAAATGCACCCATGTTCCTGGTCTTCAGACACAGCAGGTGACACTAACTTACATCTTTCAGGCCTGTCTTACCTGCTTCCACACCCTCCAATCTGCTTCCTAAGCAGAGAGACAAAACTGTCTTCTCTGAGTTTTACCACAAAACTCACCAGAGTAGAAGCTTTGCCCGAATTCTTCCCAGACTATGTATGGGGCAAAAAATAAGCCAGGACATGGTGTCCCTAAGTTAACAGGAAGTACATTTGTTTCTGAGGTTGACTCAAATATCTTGATTTTCATTTTTCTCTCCTTTATTGGCTTGATCACTAATACATTACAGCAGACATATCCCTTCAGCCACTGATTTTGAAATCCTATCATAAAAGCAGGCAAGCGAGGCCAATAGGCTGTTTTTACTGTTTCCCTGCTCCGGCTCCTAGTCTCTGTGAGCCCCCCGTGAGCCGGGGCAGCCCCGCGCAGGCTCCTGACCTCTCAGCCGTGACAGGCTGGCTGACCCCTGGGAGCTCGCCAGGCCCATCCTCAGCAGTTTTGGGGCTGCCCCACAGATAACAGACGCAGCATTAAGTGCACGCCCGTCCTTCCTCCAGGGATCCTTTCCAGACTGAGCAGGTAGGTCAGGAAGGAGAAGTCAGATGAGGAGCAAGTGCTAGAGGGGAAATTTAACTTCAATCTCCCAACACCAAAATTCCTCCCCATAAGATACAAGAAAGAAAGAAAACAGTTTTATCATTGACTCGGCATAAAACCAGACTGTGAGGCCCATCACAGGCAACTGGCTAACGAGACTGCAAAGAAGATGAAATGTCCCCTCTTCCAGAGCCACGCAGAGAACCCACTCCACACATGTCCTCGAGGTAACTCAGGTAAGAGGACATGACAGCACCATGTGTCACACAGAGTTCACCCCAAATTCACCTGAAAATCGGGGTGGACTTTTGGGTTAGCTAACTGCCTTTCTCCAAAGGGAAAATGAATTAGGATAAAGCTCTACCTAATACCCTACCCTAGTCAGATGAGGCCTCGGTCCCCAGATTAAAATTTATTTGCTTCAAAATACAAAAGTAAACAAACTAAATAAATACATTTGAACAAACAAACAAGCAAAAACAAAGGGAAAATGAGCTTCTCCCATCTCTGACAGCAGGTCACTGACCACCGGGAGCCTGCACCTCAAACTTCCACGTCCCACTGAGTCTGGGAAATTGGGCTGCTAACTTTCTGAACGCTTACATTTGAAAGAGACAGCTCCCAGGCCCTTGAGAAAGACAGCCCTGGGTTGTTAAACTGGCTGGAGACTTAACTTTTAAAAAGATTTAAATGCATCTCAAAGGGACAGAGAAAAATTACAAGTTTTCTAAAGGAAATGCTCCAAGAAAAGAGAGGGGAGCACTAATTTTGTTCTTTCCCTGCCCCACATGCCAGGAAGGACAGTGTCAGGAGCTCAGCAGGGCTCAGGTCAAGGACGAACATCACTCAGAGCCAGTCCCAACATCTGGAAGAGAAAAGACCCAATGACTGTAGGACTGAGTCACAGCTTTTCTCGGTTCTCAAGCCCAGGGGCCTGCACAGGATAGGTTCTCAGTAAATGCTGGGTGAGTGAGTGAATAGTCATAAGGACATTGACTGGGAAAGGACTTAAGAGGACATTTAGCTCAGCTTGAATGCAGGAATCCCTTTCCCTTTGGCCCTCCTTAAATATCAGCAATGCTGGGGATTGCGCCACTTTCTAGAGGAACCCATTTTACTGTAGAATAACTGGAATTATTTAAAATCCTTTTCATATCTTAATAAGGGGGGGGACAAAAGTAGAGTACTTTCAAGGGCCTAGTATTTTCTCCACAACAACCCCAAAGAGCAGATATCTTGCCCCATGTCACAGAGGAGGGAACTCGAAAACAGAGAGGTTAACTGACAGTCAAAGGTCACACAGCTGAAGGGAAATCACATGTATTGAGTTTCAATAGGTACTCATTTAAATGAAGATCCTTTTCTACTTACAAGGTTTAATAACAGACAATATTACAGCATGTTTGGATGGAGTCAACCCCCTCATCTCCCAAGGAATGGAGTTGCCAGGCAGTCCTAGCTGCCTCTGGTTCTTCACGGCCTCTCAGGGATACTGGATGGCTTCTCTTAATCACAGTTTCCCAAAGGGGCTCTAGAGAGGATATTTATGGGGTGAAATTGCCAACCAGCACAGAGGCATTGTTCTGGGCAGCTCTGAGGGGCAGCAGAACCAGAGGGTGCACCCTCAGGGCTTCCTCCACCCGCCAGGAACACCAGTGACTACAGACCTGCAGAGATCATCAGGCAGTGTGGGTCACAGTCACCATGAATGAACTGAATGAATGACACTAACGTGCTTCAGGTCAGGAGGAGCCACAGTGGGCAGCGATGCAGGGAGAAGCAAGATAGGATGATGAGGTGGTGAAGATAGGTATCTTTGCACTTATTTCCTTGATAAATATTGAAGTGCCTACTATGTGGCGGTTTTCACAGAACTCCTAGTCTGAGGGGAAAAGCCTCATGTAGCACTTACTGCGTGCCGGGCACACGGGTCTATGAGCTTTATGATCATTACCTCATTAAGTCCTCACAACAGACCCATCCGTGAGCCAGATGCTCTGACTATCCTCATTTTACAGGTGAGCGAATGGAGGTAAAGAAAGGTAAAATAATTTGGCCAAAAGCACATGGTTTGTGAGTGGCAAGGCTGGGATTCAAGACCAGTGGTCTGTTTCCATAGTCCACGCTCCGAACCAGCACCCCAACTTGGGCAAGTACCAGTCATGTGGTAAGCGTTCTTTGCAGGAAGCCAGAGCCCCATGGGAGCCCCTGGGAGGGCCTGGGATGGGCCCAGCCCAATCAGCTCCACTGTTTGAGGGATCTTGTCTGGTCTTTACTCAGACTGAGGTATTGCTTGCCTCCACCTGCCCTGGGACTAGTACCAGGTCACAAACTGCAAAAGACTGGAGCGAAACAATGACAAGACACCGCACACCCACATGCATAAACAGGTGACTATGGAGGCCCCCCTCTGGCTGGCTGCCTTCCAACTAGCTTCTAGGTGGGAGAATGGCCAGTGCCCTCAGCCCACACCACATGCCATATTCTTAGATTAAAAGGGAAAAAACTTGCAGAGTAATGAATATGAATGGTTCCAATTTTGTAACAATGATTTACATATATATGTATCTGCATATACTTGTATGAACATAAAGTACTGAAAGTTATTCATCAACCTGCAAAAAGCATTACTTCAGAGCAACAGATTTGGGGTAGGCAGATTATTCATTTTCTCTTAATGGAATTCTGTATTGCACAACTTGTAAAAATAAGCACGTATTGTCTTTATGGTCAAAAATAAATAAATTAAAAGTAAAAGACATCAACTGTGAAGGGTGTTAAACATCCAGATTTCTAGGCTCCATCTTTTGAACGAGTAGCAAAAACAGGACTGTCACAGGTGTACTGTGATAAAGCTTCACAATCAATTCCCAAGCCCTGCTGGGTCTGGGAACCCTGCAAATTGGCTACCTGAGCCTCAGCAACTCCCTCTACATAATGAGCTCGATGAGACCTCTCCCTGAGCTGTTGTGAGGATTAAGTGACAGGCCACAGTAGGCACTGAATAAATGTAAGTCTCATTTCCCTAGTGACCCTAAGTGGGGAGACAGTTATCACTCTCCCCACAGCCACCCTGGTTATCCTAGCCAGCACTGGTCTGCCCCTTCTCTGCACGTTTGTTGATTTTAGTTTACATTTTTAGCATTTAAAGTGTTTCATTTAATTGTTTTATTTTGTAATCTCTCTGAGGACAAGGCTTGATTCCAGAAGGAGCACATCATGTACTTTCAGATCCACTCATCATCCTCTGCAAACCAACATCACAAAATGAACCTACTCATTTGGGCTCCCAAGTTCTTCCAGACTCTGATTCCTTGCCCAGGCCTTTCCTTCCACCTGGAAAGTCTTTTCCATCCCTGCACGCCCAGTCAAGCTGGCTGTCTTTTCTTCCCTTTAACTACCATATATTGAACTCCTACCACGAGCCATGCATCATGCAAGGAGCCCTTACAAACACTGTTTTCAGTCTTAGAAACAATCCTGCCAAATAAGCATTATTCTACAGATGGGGAAAACAGACTCAAGAGAGGTGAAGTGACCTGCCCCAGGTCTTGGGGCTAGCACCTTGATAAAGCTCGGATTTGAACTCAGGCTTGTCTTTGCCTTGGACTGAGGCTCCTTGCAGACCACAGCACCTCACAAGCAGCCCTGCACTGACCAGAATTGGAGCGAAACCACCTTTGTGGTAGAGGACCTAGGAGTGTCACAGTTCACTCCACTCGGTTTGGCCCCCGAAGACCATAGAAAATGCATTTAGCACAGCAGCTTCTAGATGCTGGATTGTCACCTCAGAGCACGTGACTCCCCCAGAGTAGCAGAGTATTATGAGTCTGTTCTCTTTCTTTGCCCTCAGGCTTCTGCTGAAGTGACCGAGATGCCAGGTGCCACTTCCCCTACTCCGCTCCAACGCCAGGTGCCCAAAGCACCTACCAGCCATGCTGGGGATGCTGGGCCAGCCTGCCCTTCTCTGAGATGGGGCATGGGCTCTTCTCTTTCCTTCCCTCCTCTGTCCTCTCTCATACAGACGTAAGGATTGCAGGGGTGAGGAGGGAGGAAGTCTCTAGCCCACACCCCACAGAAGCTGTTTCCCTAACTTGGAACATCTCATGACTCCTGATTTAAAAAGCATTGTTTACAGCATCAGGGCTGAAATCTGGCAGAATTCCTGGGCTACAAGCCAGAGAGATTACTATATGGGATGCAAGATCACCACCAAAAATAATGATGTTGTGATTATTCCTACTCTTGCCCTCTCCACCAAAAAACAAGAACCACCATATTAAGCCCTTTTGTCATTGTGCCCAAAAGCTGTATACCTCTTTGTCTCAGGCAGGCATACTGGGTGTCTGGGTCCTGGTTTAAAGGTTTTGTCTGATTCTGTTACATTCTAAAATGTGGAGGACTTGGGTTCTGCCACAGCCTCAATTCTGAGCCACCTGGTCGTACTGAGCATATTGGATGGAGAAGCCAGGGGTGCCGTTCTGCTGACTCAGAGTTATTTCTGGTCCAGCAGTACACAGTGTCCATGTGTTTGAACTCCTTGGAGGGCAGTGGAAGGCCAGGAGGAGGACCATGTGTCAGCTTTCCAACCGGAGAGAGTCACCCCAAAACAGAGGACGTCCTTGGGGCTGGACCAGCTCCACAGAACATTCTGAACAAATTCTCACGATGCCAGTTGTGGCCAGGAGAAAATGGCTGTCCCCTCCAGTTCTAAGAGAACAGAGGGTTCAAGTTACCTCGCCACCACCAGATACCAGCACCCTAAAGGGGCAGCCTTGAGCATCTCTTTTCTATTCATCAAGTAGAAGTCAAAGCAGAGATGTTTACAGTCCTTCCCTATAAAACAGAGGCCTTTCCTAGTCCTCGGTGATAAAGACATATCACCACCAGACTGATCTTTCAAGGGTAAATCATTTTCAAAAACTAGGAAATTAGGAATGATCTAGTCCTTGAAATGCTGTTAAGGAGTGGGAGCCTCCTTCCCTGCTCAAGAGAATAATCAGTCTCGGTGGCTTCCCAGGCAGAAGTGGGTGTGACCTCTAGCAGTCACCTTCAAAACAGGCTCCCTGTGGGATTCCTGGCCGAGTGGGCAGGAAGTCTCAGAATGCTGATGCAAGGTCCCACGTGATTTCCTCTGGAAGACAAATGGCTTTCTCTAAGCATGGCAGAGATGGAGACCCAGTGCCTCTGAGCCAGCGGCAAAGTCTGCCTGAGAACCAATCCTCCTCCTGCCTCTGAACATACAGGACTCCCCATTTCTTATCCCATGCCTACCCCGTTTCCTGGTCCTTCCTCAGCCACCCCTTTAGGAAGACTGAGCTGGCCTATGGTCCATTCTCTATAGATATGATTTAATCACGAAGCTGCCAGAGGCCATGGGTGCATGTGGCCCTCATGCCCTGTGCTGGAACAGTGCCTTAACCCACAGAAGGGTCAACTGTAAAGGACGGTGTTTTCGGGAAAGGTGTCTACAAAGCAGAGGAGGAAGTGGAGTGCTCACACAGCCTAATAACGGCCAGATACCCTCTAAGAGGGCTTGCCAGGTTCGGGTGGTGGTCGTGTTCTTCCCCATGAGCATAGAGAGAACAGGCCAAGGACTCTAGCTCTGAAACGGAGGAATTGTGATTGCGGCAGACAGGAAAAGCGGTACTTCTGGAAACATCTCACCAGTTGAACTAGCATACCTTGTCATGGGGGCACCAGGCCCTGTGTGGGGTCACAGAGCCAGGGCAACGCTCAAGGGAAGGTTTAAAGGGCAGCACGGAGGAGGGCCAAAGAGTTTTGCCTTGTTTTGGCAAATATCACTCTCTACACCCACCAGAGCATTCAAAGGCAGAGCTGTCACCCACTCAAGGGACAGAAACTGGGCTGACAGTAAGCCAAGCAAGCAAGCAAAGAACAGGTCTTTACCAGAGATGAAACACATTTAGGCCAATTCTATAGCATTTTTACGTCCTGTGGAGGTGGGGAGGAGGAGGACTGTTGGCTCATTATTAATAGGTTAGTGATTTTAAAAATGAATCTCTAGCAATAATATTAAACAATTTAAATTGCATCTAGCTATTGGGACGATTAGTAATTAGCTCCTTTCCAGGGCTTCAAAATGTTCGTTTTTCAGTTAGTTTATCCTAAGTCACTGATTTGCACCTCTTTTGATGCTGCTGAGGGAGATCTTTCTCCAACATTCTCCATTCTCTGACACAGTTCCAGCACCTCGTGAGCAGCTGTCCCACGGAATGGTTACCCGCGCCTGGGGTGCAGGGTGGCTTCAGCCAAGGACAGATGCTCTGCTGGCTTCTTTAGAGAGTTACCAGGACTTCCTCACACAGGAGCAATGCTCACAGACCTGACTCCCTGCTCACAAAGCCCCCACCCTGGCACTAGCAATGCCCCCGCTTTGAAGGAAAAAAGCCGGCCTTCCCGGCCTCAGGCCTCACTGACCTTGGAGCCGGAGTCTCCCACGTCCCGCGGCCGCGCACAGCCAAGGAGTGTAGGGACGCAGTGGGCGGGGCCCCGCCTTAAAAGGGCTCCCTGGCGGGGCGGAGTCGAACGGGGCGGGGCCGGGAGGGGCGGGGCCCGCGTCGGACGCGCAACCTGAGCCTTGCCCTTGCCGGCCGGCCGCTGCTGACACTGCCGCTGCGGAGCTCTGGGCTTTTTCTAGCACCTGCCCTTTCACTGAAACGTTTTCTTCCCCAAGTCCAGTCCTGGAGGCTGCCTCTTCCAGGGCTCTGCGAGGCGTTCCTGGGCCCGCAGGCCCCCGGCCTCGGGGTGGGAGGGCCGCCAGGAAACTGCTGCACCTGTTAGGGAATTTGTTGCTACCTTCCCTCAGGAGCCCCATCCCTGGGCCCCAGGTTAGCTGCGGGGAATGAGAGCCCTTCTCTCTCACCCGCTTCCACGCTGAGGTCCGAGAGGAAGAAGATGTCTAAAGCTTCCTCTCCAGTTTCTAGTCAGGCTCTGAGCATCTCTTTCCAACAGGTTGTCTGGGGCCTGGATACAGAGATAATAACAATCACCTTTCTCCTCCAGATCAGGCCATCTGAAGTAGATTGCTAGATAATCTCATTTTCTTTCCACACCAGCTTAATTTACCACACAGAAGGTCCTGCTTAAAAATAGCCCTCCTTGGAACGTCCATCACACACGGTAAAGGTTGACTGTAAATAGCAGTGACCCACCAGGACTTTGGACCACAGCCCTGCATTTCAGAGGGAGCTGCCCAGGCCTCTGGTGAAGGTCACGTAGACAGCTTCTATGGCCACGTGCACATCACCAGCTGATTCCTTTCCTTTCCTTCTCAGGCCAAACCCATGCTCAGAAGGGAGGGTGGAGCAGGGCATGGAGCCAGTCTCCCCCCTGGAGTGGTTCTCTTTCACGTTCCATTTCTTTTAAATATAACCAAAGCCAAACAAATGTGTTACCTTTGCATGGGGGTACTGACTGGGAAATTGCTTGAGAGGGCCTTCTGGGGCTGGAAAGTTTCCTGATTTGGGGGTGGTTGTATGGGTGTAAACACGTGTAAAAATTCCTCAAGCTGTACGTTTAAAATGATTCAAGCACTTAGTAAAGTGTATTATGATATCCTTTCTTCATCTGATATACTCAGCTATTTTCTACGCTCTCCTGTGTTATTTCATTGAACAATTGCAGATTGGAGCCAACCAAACTGATTGCACGGTCCTCTAAAGAGTCAGAGTTTCCAGTGTGCACATTTGGTCATAATGATCCCCAGTCCCTCTGACTCGTGGGGGCCTCCGTTGGCAGAACATGCAGCAGGCTAGAGGTCCATGGGGCTGACCAGCTGCTCCACAGACTGCGCTCTGAGGGTTGAGGAGGGCGGGGTCGAGAAAGGATTTTAGGTTTATTCCCCAAATAACTCCTTTGCACATATGCTGCCAACTCCGTTCAAAGTTCGGGGGCTCTTTCCACATCTAGTGGCCTAGTGGTTCTTGCTATAGGGACAAGAACATAAGTGGTGTGGAACTGCCCTGTCACTGGTTATAAAGGAAATCTGTTGTGAGCTTGTTCTCTTTTCTGCTCCTAAATCCAGCTAGAGCCTGCTTGTAATAGAGCCCAGATTTGACCAGTAGGCAAAGGTAATGCCGTGAGTAATGGCCAAGTAATAAGATGAAAGGCGCCTGGGTTCCCGAACCCCCAGCAAGCCAATTGCTCATTTCAGAACTAGGAAAGGAAGCTAGTGGGACAGGAGGGACCCACACTCTTCCTTTCCTCAGTCCTCTCTTGTGCTCAACAGCTGCATCACATTTTCTTCAGCTCTAAACGTTAGGGCAACTTCATCCACTTGACAGAAGTTAAAGCATTTTCATGCGTATTATTGCATGTAACCACTGTGGTAGTTCTAGGAGCAGATATTTTATAGATGAGGAACTCAGCCTCAGCTGAGTCAGAGCTAATGATGGCTGGGCTAGGTATCCACCTCAGCAGCTCTGCTATCCAGTCTGCTCATGCACCGCAATTAGGTGAACAGAGCTGTGTGAACAGTAATGAGTTCCCCATGCCTGGATGTAATCAAACATGGGCTGGTGATGTCACAGGAAAGAGGTAAGCCTGGAAAGACAGTGGGACTAGGTGACCCTTAATATCTTTTTTGAGGTCCTCCAAATTCTCTGATATTTTGATACCTGCAACACGGGCTTCTTCAAAACCATTTTCCCCCCTGAACTTTAGAAGTAAAACAATCTCTGAAGAAGCCCATTGCTATGAAAGAGACAATACAGAAAAATGCAAAAAGATTCAAATGAAGAGACTAATGAGATTTTTGAGGCTTCAAGAAAGGCAAAGTTTAATTTGCATATAGGCATAACCCACACCTCACCCAGCAAGTGTTAGGCCACAGCACAAACCCCTCTGTCCGAGTCACAAATGTCAGCAAATTTGCAAAGTAACTGGACACAAAGAATATACTTCTCAAAGTAACACATAGGTTTGTCCGTCTCACATACACAGAAATAACAACGAAATACACTGAAATCCTCTGCAAAAGAGAGATGAGGATGGTAATCAAGTCTGGACAGCACTTTACAGATTACAGTCTAAATCATTTTGTCCTCATGACAGCCCTGTGAGGTAGGTAGCATGGGATTGACTTCATTTCACAGATGAGGAAACTGAAAATCAGAGAGGTTTCAGCACTGGCCTAAGGTTTCCCAGCTTTCGATGTCGATCTGGGCCTAGAACTCAGGACTAGGATGCTTAGACCAGTGCTCTTTCACAACTGCCTTTCCAGGGAAATATTAATGGTTGTATAAAAGGCAGTGGTTCAGCATCATTTAGTAGAACTATCGTGTTTTCTTGAGCAGATGAGATCCAGTACAATCAAATCATGTTTATGTTATGCAGTATAATAGCCAGATGAATAACTTTCTGAATCATTCATGTGTTTATATCTACAACAAAATGGTTGTTTTCTACCTTAGTTCTGCCCTGCCTTAATTATAAGTCACTGACAGACACAGAAATATGACACTCTGGTTAGATTTCACTGACTCAAGTCTTATTACCAGGATTCACATAGTGGTGTCTGTAATCAAGTCATTATTTAAACTTACAATCTGTTGTCTTACTGAAATGAAAATGAATCTTATTCATTTATTCCTTCTGGCTGTGGACATTAGCCTACCTCTATTCTTTAGCCGTAAGTAATATGTTCTCTTTTATACAATTTCAATAGCAGTAAAAATGATAAGCTTCACAGGTTGATTTTTAACAAAAACTTACAGTTTAAAGTGAAGAGAAAGGTGCCCCCCCCCACCCCTGCCAGGGGGAATAAAATCAAACTTTGAAAAGAAAAGCTAAAGAAAATCCTTTATTTTAAAATAAAAGTTAATTTTATTGGGAACAATCCCTCTACTGCATTACTCTTTTTAGTTAAGAATTTAAAAGTGGCCCAATCATCACCAACCCAAGGTCTTGCCTTGTATGACACCAGGAGGAAAGAAAAGGTCAGGTGCGTCATCACACACACTCCAGCCTGGAATATAATGGATTTTTCTCTTCCAGGTTATCCAGTATCTATGAGTTTCATTTGTGTTTAAGTGGTACTTTAAGATGAATTTAAATTTAACAAACATTAATGGGGACTTGGTGTGACAGCGACTTTAAAATACTGCAACACAGTAGTTTAAAATTCCCTCTTTAAATTCCTTCAGAGAAACACTAAGGAAAAGTGACAACATTCTACTTCATGCCTGAATCTGTCACATAATATATGGGCTCAAGTTAGAGATTTATTCCTGTAGCAAAACTGGATGTCTTAGTTAATAACCAAAGGCATACCCTAAAAGCCCCAAGATAATTTCATTGACAGTACAAAATGTGGGTATTCATCTGAAAGCATGAAATTGGATTTTACTTCTGACTTTCTAGGTTAATTTTGTAGTAATATAAGGGTTTCCTACTTGGCTGTTAGAGGCTGACCTCCCACCTACTCATAGAAATGGGTTTCACATAATGGAATATAGGCAGACACGGCCAAGAGTGCACACTCAGACAATCAGACAAAGCTTGTAAGGCAGAAGTCGATGGGGGCTTTAAACAATCAAAGGAAACCACAAGTTGCTCCTGGGTATTTAAAAAGTGACCAAATTGAGCTTTTTAAAATGTGCTTTCCTCTCCCAGTTGGCCCAGAAATGATGCAGGTCATCAAAAGCAATTCCCTCGGAGGTGGAATTGTCGCTCTTGCAGCTCCGACTAGGCTTCAGACTCTAGGAAGCACAAGGAGGGGGTGTGTGACCCTCGATAAAACGCATAGACAATTGACAGTGCCCATAGTTGACCACTGGGGGGCGCTTCCGACATCCTGCAGGAAATAGGCTTGCCAGCTTTGTCACTAGTTGAGGAAAACCTTTATACCAAAAGCGGAGGAGCATTTGGAAATTCCTCTAGTTCCTATTTTTCTTTAATAAGAATGTCTGAAGTGCCACTGGATCATTTGGGTCATAGAATTAAGGGTCCAAATTTCCAGGGACAGCACCCACAGAACCACACCCTCCCCTCTGGAAGGCTTTGGGGACTCCAAGAGCAGAATCAGATGCATCGACCTTTCCACGTGTTGTCCTGCCGGAAACTACTGGTCTTTCACTGATTTGTCCTGGTTTTAGTTCACCTTCCAAAATTGTGTTTTTTCAGCCAAGTAAGTTAACCTTTACTTTCCTTTTCTTCTGCAAGACCTTGAGGTGGTTGGTGCAACTGACATAGATTAGTTCAAATCCTTAGTTTCTGAACACTGAGAAATAAATGGCAAGTTATGCATTGTTAGGATCCAAACAACCCATGCTTCTTATCATGCATCAAGATGCATCAACCTCTTATTTGAAACTAAAGAGAAAAACAAGCAACTAGTTTTTGGGTTTTTTTTAAGAAAAATAAAGCATCCGTAAGTCACCTTCCTTGGGTTTAGTGCTACACTGTTGGCTAATATGAGCTACTGAAAATATTTTTGGAATGTTCTTCAAATATTATAAATATTTTCTCTTATTTACTTGATATTTTACTATATACTTATGTACAGAGATGGCCCTTACCATGCAGGAAAAATATACATTCTCCACCTCTATGGTACATTATCAATTCCACTGGGTCTTCTAAGCCAGCAAGTTTAACTTATTAGTCAGCTGTCAGCTCTAACGACATAATTAAAGTGCAAAGGAAGAGGGAAAACAGCCAAACAGATCAATTTTCTCATTGTCAGCATCAATGCACTTCACGCCTCTAAGAGAGAATGCCGGGTGCAACAGGCTCAGATAACAACTCTATATTTTTTTCTTCCTTCTTTTAACGCAAAGGTCTCCCTGAGAAGAGAAGAGGGAGGTAAACGAGATAGCCCTGTTTCTCCAACAACCAACAATCCTGGGAAAAGCAAGGTCACTTTTCCAACCCCGGGTACGAGGACTAACCCATGCATTGGGTTTCCTGACCTAAGAGCTGTTGAGTGTTTGGGCCACTTCCCAAACACTTATAATATTTCCACTCAGAAATATCCCCAAATTTAAAAACAACGATGACTGAGGAAGAACTGTCTACCAGTAGCACACAGAAAGGTGGGTTTTAAAAAGCAAATCCCACTAAACACATTTCTTAAATTAAAAAAAAATACAACCAACGTTCATAGTGAGACTAAAAGTGCTCTGTGTACGTCAGAATAGATTCCCACGTTACCAAGAGTGGCAGGGGTGGGGGGAGAAAACTAGCACAGCCAGGCGCAGAGATGACTTTGAGTGTATCTTTTCACTTAGCACTGAGACCCACTCTTCCCGCAGCACTTTGTGACCTTCTGTCGTACTCCACATTTTTGTCCACGAGATGCAGGAGCATCTTTTTGCAAAGTCTGCACCCGCCTCTCCAAGGGCATTGGCTTCTGGGCGCCACAGCCTCAGGAAGAAGCCCCTCACCCGCTCCCCTACCCCGAGATGGCCACTAGTTGGACTCCTCTGGGGCACAGCTACTGAGTTTTTAATTACGGAAACGTTACATTACAAATTCACTTGACTTCCAATAAGTCTTTCCTGTCCTGTTGCCTAAAGACTGAAAGAGCAGTTTCAGAACATGCCATTCGTCCAACACAAACATTTATAATGCACTGAGAATCATGCACATGCTGTGGACTGAAATTGCTTATGGTGTCGGCCCATCCCTGCCGAGGCAGCCTCCACTCTTCTGGAAGCTTGAAATAAAGGAAATGTAACAGAAGCAGTTAAATCCTAGAAGACTGGGAGGTGCACCAGGCCGGTAAAGTGCCAGCAAAACATCACAGGCCTTTTCCCCAGACTCTTGTCCCCGAGTTCTCACAGCATATGGGGCATAGTTTCAAATTCACCTTCTTATCTGCTTCATTAAAGTGGCCACCAGCACCTCCCAGCTGATACTCCCTTATGCAAATAAGCCCTCCGCTTTACCAGATATCAATCTCTTCATCTTCCCACCCAAGCCTGCAGCATCTGTCTTTGACCCCAGCCAACTGGGCTTCCCTGGCTGGAGACAGAATTCCAGTTTTGTTCTGTCATCTTCGGTGGACAAAGGAGACTGGCTTCGTCCCCATCCCCCCACCCCCCGAACTCCCTGCCCCGTGGGAGGCATGGCCTGCACAATTCTGTCTGCTCTGCTTTCCAAGAAAATTCCACGGACTCGGGGCAAGGCTGGATCGTCACGCAGGGAGCCGAGGTTCAATTTTTAGTGACAGCTCATACAGTGTATCTTCGTCTATGATGAGGGCTTTGTCAAGCAAGTACTGAGTGACCTGGAGAATAAAGGGAAATGCCCGCTTTTAGTTCTTTTGCAACGCCAGTATGTACATTTTCTGAATGGAACCTGACACAATTCAACATTTTCTCCTAAACATTTGAAAACTTGATGTACCTAAAAAATTTATGAATGTTTTCTCACTGCAAAAAAAAAAAAAAAATCAAACACCTCTCGTCCTCTCTCATCTCTCAAGCCCAGGCACTTCCCTCAAGAAGCAACACTGTTAGGAGTTGGCTTGCATCATCCCAGATGTTGTTCTGTCTGTCTTTCTAGACATTACCATGCACTGACAGAAATCATTTTTCCCCTTACAATCGTAAGTGGCATCAAAACGGTACATTTTATTCTGCTTTCATCAAACTAGAAGTCATGGAGAGCGCTTCATGTCAGTACAAAGAGCTCAAACTGCTGTGCAGTATTAATAGTGTGATATGTCAGAGTTCATTTAATGATCTCATACTGATGAGTGGGTTTAGTCGCTGTCAGTGTTTCATTATGACACAAGTTACAGTGAAGTCCTTATTAGCATGCTTCCTGGTGCTCATGTGTGACTGTTCCTCTAGGGCAGACACTGGAAATGAAAGGAAAGACACTGAAATGAACATGTTGGAGAATGGGGTATTTCCATGAAAATATTTCTGTATTTTTATTGAGATACAGTGGACTTCAGTAAAATCAGTAGCTTGATTAGTTCTGACAAATGTAAACACCCATGTAGCTCACATATATAGCATGATAGAGAACATTCCATCGCCCCAGAGAGTTCCCTCATGCAGCTTCCTGATCAGTCTGCTCCCAGAAGCAATCACTGCCCTGATTTCTAACACCATACGTTCGTTTTGTCTACTTTAGAACCTCACGTACATGGAATCACATGGTATGTACTCTTTTCTGTCTGGCTTCTTTCACTCGGCGTAATATTTTGAGATTCACCTATGTTGTGGTGTGTTTCAGTGGTTTCTCCTCTTTCATTGCTGAACAGGGGGTCCATTGTGTAGATACACCACAATTCGTTTATCCGTTCGTCTATTTATGGACACCTGGGCTATTTCCTATTTTGGGCTGTTAATTAAGAAATGCTGTGAACATTTTATACATGGTTTTTAATGGGCATGTTTCCACTTCCTCTTTGGATAAATACCTAGGAAAGAAATTCCTGGGTCATAAGGTAGATGCATATTTAACATTTTAAGAAACCTCCAGATGACACAGTTTTCCAAAGTGGTTGTACCATGTTACTCTCACTAGCAATGTATGCGAGTTCTGGCTACTTGGAACATCAATTTTTAATTTTAAAAGGTAATATAAAATGACCTCTAAAACTTTTGCACCAATAGTACATGAGAGTACCTGTTATCCCACACTCTAACTAATGTTTGCTATTATCAATATTTTAAAAATTTGTCTGATAGCTGATAATGATATCTCTTTATAATTTGCATCTCTTTTCTTATTAATGAAATTGAGCATGTTTCAAATACGTATTGGATATTTTTGTTCTTCTGCGAGTTACCTGTTTATAGCTCTACCAACTTTCCTATTGAGTTGTTAATGCTTTTCTTGAAGATCGACAGGAATATTTTTATTCTGTCTCTTTGTTTCATATGTTACAAATCTTGTCTCCTATTCTACTGCTTGTATTTTGACTTTTTAAGTAATTGCCCTTTGTCATATAGAAGTTTTAGATTTTG
The DNA here is from genome assembly GCF_048564905.1 of Vicugna pacos. Taxonomy (NCBI): domain Eukaryota; kingdom Metazoa; phylum Chordata; class Mammalia; order Artiodactyla; family Camelidae; genus Vicugna; species Vicugna pacos. Next base: position 66,740,291 of record NC_132989.1, read on the forward strand.
AAGCAGCAAACTTTATCAAGCTTGTCTTTTACAGCTTTTGCATTCAGTGCTTAAGAAGGTCTCTCAAATCTGAAGGTCATGAATATTTTATCCTACATCTTATTAAAATAACTTAGTGTTTCTTTTTACATTTAGGTAATGAAATCATCTGGAATGGAGTTTTGTGAATGGTGTAAGATGGAGAGCCAAAATTTCTATTCCATTTACAGGATGGTCGATTTCTTTTTGGCACTTTCTTTAAATGCCTCCTTTAATCCATACTAGATTTTCATATAGACAGAATGTGCACCTGGACTTTATCCTGCTCCACTGGATTTGTATTCCTGTACCAAAATAGTCCTGTTTTATTCACTATAGTTTTAGGATATGTGTCTGTATCTGGCAGGGAAAGCTCTCCCTTACTTTTCTTATTTTTCAAAAAGTCCTCATCTTTTCTTTGCCTATCTAAGCATCCTTATGATTTTCATAATAAGTATGTCAAGTTCCATGAAATAATAGGGAAAACTGGCTGTGAGTTATATGGGATTTCTGTCCTACCTTCTAAATTTTTCTGCAAAGCTAAAATGATTCTAAAACATAATGTCTTAAAAAATGAAAAGAAAGGAAGGAAAGAAGGAAGGAAGGAGGGAGGAAAGAAGGAAAGAAACAAACCAACAAAGAGGTAAAAAACCCAGTTGTGGCTGTGATGGAGAGAGGAAGGGGGTATAAGATGTGAGATGAATCTTGAAGGATGAGTAGGGACCGCATAATGCAAGACTTCTTGGACATATCAAGAATTATTTATTTCCTTATCCTAAGAGCAAAGGGAAGCCAGTAGAATATTTAATGCAAGGGGCAAACAACTTCCACTGTGCGTTTCTAAGAGTTCTATCTGGCTGTAAATGGTAGAACGGATGTTGCCTTCTAGAGTGAATGCAAGTAGACTAGGTAGCAGATATTGGTAGCTTGTACCAGGGGTGGTGGTGATGTAGACAGCTCCACAAGGATAAAGGACATAAAATAGATAGGATTTGATGATGATAAATGGATATCATCATTTTGCCTTCTTTCTTGTTTTTTTTTCTAGTCAGAGTTACCAAAGGTTTGTCGATTTTATTGGTCTTTTCTTTGAGTCAGCTTTTTGTGTTATTGATCAACTCTACCACTGTTTCCAATTCATTAATTTCCCCTTTTTTCTTCATTAAATGCTCTCACAACCACACAATATTACCTTTGGCTGATGGTCTATTCGATAGGAAGTCTGCTGGAACTGGCGTATCTCTCTGATGATGTGTGATATCTAACAGAAAAACAACAATGACAAAAGCAAAGTGAAAGTATTTCCCTGTGTTGCAGTACATTCTACTGGGAGCCCATCCCAGAGCAGTCAGTCACTTCCAGCACTGAGATGTCTCGAGCACCGCCCAATCATGCTCTCAGCCCAAAGCCTTCTTGCCCTTCAATGAGCCACATGAAAAGCCAGCAGCAAGAAGACGCTGAATTCATCATCAGGGAAACAGCAGGCACCAGGTGGCCTCAGGTTAGGGAGGGGCAAGCCCTGGGTACTACTGATGGGTTGCTTGCTTCTCCCTTGGTGCTCAGAACCCAGCTGTTCAACAGAAAGCCGTCAGCATCTATTAGTGGTCAGTCTTAGAAAGCCATCCTTGGACGTTTATTCCCCACCCTCCTTGTCCAGACTGCAAGCTGAAATGGCCCTGCAAAAATTTACTGAATCGGCCAATGTCAGGGATCAGACCCAATGTCCACCACCTCTTCCACCTCAAGATTAAAAAGCAAACAGGGACTTCCATGACGCAGCCTCTTCTTTATAAGCCACTGAAGTCATTGAAACAGGCTGATTATGAAATTTTCACCTACCATTCTCATCTTGGAGAAATTGACAAGGCCTTCCTCAGTAAAGTTTGGTGTTCCTTCTTCAATAAATGCCAGGTCTGTCAGGTACATCCCCAGATAAGGAACGGCAGGGGGGTTACAACTGCAAAATCAAGAGGCACTGTTCTTACCTACATTCACCCAAATGTCGACTTACCTCCCCAGTTTAAACAGGAAGCAACTGGGCTGCTCCCATCAGGAAGAAGGAAGTCTTTCAGTTCCATTTTCAGAAGCATGTTCACAATACGCAGAGTTTAAAATCCGTCTCGCAATAGAATATGATACAAAATTACAGCCCACGCTTGACTATGTGTTTGAGACAATGGCATTTCAAACAACAGGATGTCTCATAGACAAAAACAAAATGTTTGCTAGCGGCATTCGCTTGCAGTGTTTGTCTGCAGTAGTTGTAAATTGACCACACTTCCCCGAGGGATGAAAGCATGTAGGAAACCCCTACGCCCTCACCTCATTGAAGTGCAAACATTCAATCTTAAAGAAGTAGGTGGAAAAATCAATGTGATTAGAACTTGTTAAACTTGTTTTCTGTTTCAGTTAATATTTAAATGTTTTAGAAGGCATAGGCTTAATTAATATCACACCTGTTCACTAAAGTGAGACTTCCTTTGTTTTTTTTGGAAGGGGGATACACTTGGTCTCAAAGAGTCTAGAGACTGAGAACATGGCTTTTTGATCCATGGTGAACTGGGTTTGAGTCCCAGTTTGACCACTTTACTAAATGATGCTGGGCAAACTCTGAACCACAGTTTCCTCATCTGTAACATGGAGACAATAAAACTGATTGCTTTCGTTTGTTATGAGGCTTAAAAGGCACATCAAGCACTTAGCATGAGGCCTGTCATTTAGCAAATATTCAGTGAACAGTCCTTGTACTACTGTTGTTGTTGTTACTATGAGTCTTTCTTTTACTCAGGGCATCATAGGGAAGTATTTTCTAGAGTAAGCCAAGTATGTGCAGTAGATCATAGGAAAACAAGTGGCAGGAGAATAGATTCTATTCTGTCTCTCTCTGTCTCTGTGTGTGTGTGTGTGTTTCTGTGTGTCTGTCTGTCTGTAGAAAGAGAGAATACTCCAGCAATAAAAGGCCAAAAATAAATGTCAATAATCAATAGGTATTAGAATATTTAAATTTAAAAAATCACAGGAAATCATTGTGTTTAGATTAGGAAATAGCAAATCAAGCAACTTTTTGTAGTACAAGATGTTTTGATTTACTGTGGTGACACCTTCTTTTTATTTAGAATGCTCTGAGACCATGAGTATATCCATTAGACACTTACCGTATGCATGACATTCCAAATGAAAAGGAAAATCAGAAAAATATCTAGATGATGGGAGTGGTTGCCCATCTGTTTTTTCTTTTCAAAGCAAAGCAGGAGGTAGGCAACTACTTGTACACAATAAAATTATATGAATGTATTTCTGAATAAGGAATAATTTAATAATTAAGATAGACATACTTTTTAAGGGTTTCTCTGAGATTTTTAAATCTTCCTTCAGATGAAACAGTCTTCTGAAGCTTGTCCATTAGCGCTTTTGTCTAGAAAGAAACAAATAACTTAGAATGTCACAAAAATACTCCTATGGTTTGATAAGGTGGTGAGTTACCAAAAGATGCTCACTTCTCTTCTACAGTGGCAGGTACTGATACCTCTGTCAGACTATTGTGATGTGATATGATTTTCAAAATACAGAGATGGGGCATTATGTTTAAATTTTATGTTTAAAAAGGGAAAGAAGAACATGCGGAGAAGAAAAAGGGGCTACACTATTCATTTAGCCAAAAAGAGAGAAAATGTGTAGAAAGGAAAAACTGTACTGCACAGGAAACTCAGGAACTTAAAGAACTGAAAAGCACACGCTGAACAGGGAATCTTAAAGGAGAGGTCTCGTGTCAGGGAGTTTCCATATGGAATCTTTTTGACTGTTAATTTCCACGTCATCAAAGCACACACTAGGTTGCTTGGCTATGGATGGACCAATACCCTCCAGTCCAAATCCTTTCCTTTGTTAGAAAAGTGTAACTGATAATGACCAAGAAATAAAATAAAATTGTTGTTGACGTTGGTCTGGAGTTTCTTCCACGTACCTGGGAGAATGGGAGGGTGGCCGTCAGAGATGACGACCCCCTGCCGGTAACACCCACAGCCAGGCAGCTTGGCTGGGAGAGGCACCTGGAAGGAAGCTCACGCTGAGGCTCCTCAGCCGACTCTGTCTCAGTCTGGAGGGGGGCAGCATGGCTTCAGGAGAGCTTTCAGGGTGACTCAAAGGGCCACCTTCCCCCTCCTGGTTCCTGAGGGCTCTAGGAGAAGACAGCCAGCAGGGCTTGGGCAGAAGCGGAGGGTTGAGGGGAATGGAACGAGGTCAAGTGGTCTTCCTGCCTGGTGCTGGGCTGGCCCTTGGCTTCAGAGAAGCTGAAGAAATAGTCTGTCCTACAGTCACAGACCAAATGTGGTGGGCTCCAGAGAACATATCCTACCGGGCCTTCTGGATGTCTCCCAGACTGGGCTTGGAGCTGGAGAGAAGACAGCTACAGAGCAGATGGAATCAACAAAAGTGTCTGAAGTAGGGCATATCTGCAACCAGGACCTACCTCCCGTGACCGGGCTGAGGCACCAGGCCCTGCAGCATAGTCCAGCACCCGTGCTAGAGCTTCTGTGAGTGACCCACAGACCTGACTGCACTGGCGTATTCTACTGAATGCCTCTACAGGTAATGTAGTCAAATTTGAAAAAATAACTTCAATATTAGTCTTATCATCTCTATTCCATAGTCAGTTCAGTTATCCCTAAACCTGCATCCTGTCAAAGACGTGAATATCGTTTAAGTCAACCACAGGGAAGGACTAACATTTTGTTAAAGAGGATTGAAGTATCCCTTGGTGCCAACCTCAGAGGAAAAAAGAAATGAGAAGAAGAAAAGAGACGGCAGAGGAGTGACTTACTGACCCTGATGGAGTGTGACATGCATGTGACAGGATAATACGGTCTTTGCATCCAGTGCCCAATGGCTGAGGCCACCACTGCCTCACAGGGAGGCAACACCAGCCACAACCAAGGGGTCAGTGTTCAGCTTCTGGATGCTGATATAGCTGCTTGAAGCTCATTTTTAAAATGGAATTCCAATACCCATTCATTATAAAATCTCTCAAAAAACTAGGAAGAGAGGGTCGCTTCCTCAATTTTATAAAAAGTACTTACAAAAAACCTACAGGTGATACCATCCTTAATGGTGAAAACTGAAAGCTTTCCGCCCAAGATCAAGAACAAAGTCAGAATGCCCTTTCCTCACCATCTTATTCAACATAGTATTGGGAAGTCTAGACAGAACAACAAGGCAAGAAAAGGAAATGAAAGGTATATAAATTAGAAAGAAAGAAAGAAGATTGTTCTTATTTACAAGTGACAAAACTGTCTATGTAGAAAATCCCAAGGAATCTACAGAAAAATTCTTCTAGGACTAATAAGTGAGCTCAGCTTGGTTGTGGATACAAGACACAAAAAGCAATCACCTTTGTATATACTAACAATGAATGTGTGGAAACCAAAATTAAAACCACAATAACCTTTAAAATATCTCCAAAGAAAAGGAAATATTTAGGCATAAATCTAAGGAAACATACAGAACTTTTATGTTGATGATTTCAAAATGCTGATTTAAGAAATAAAGAAAACCTAAAGATATGGTGAGAAATACGGTGTTTCTGGACTGGAAGACTCAATATAGAAAAGATGTCAATGCTTCCTAAATTGATTGGTTGAATGAAATTCCAACGGAAATCTCAGTAAAGTTCTTTAGACATAGTTTTTATTCTAAAATTCATATGGAAAGTCACAGCACCTAGAGTAGCTAAAATAATTTTGAAACAGAAGAATAAAGTGAGAGGAATATAGAAAGAACACTCAATTCTCCAAGGTAAATAAAACAAAGAATCCAATTAAAAATGAACTGAATACATGAGCAGACATTTCTCTGAACAGGATGTACAGATGCAAACAAGCACATGAAACAATGTTTAGCAGCATTAGCCATTAGGAAATGCAAATTAGAACAATGATGAAATATCAAAGTGGGTAAAATAAAAAACAGAGATAACACCAAATGCTGACAAGAATGCAGAGAACCTGTTCCCTCATACATTGCTTACAGGAATGCAAAGTGGTACAGGCTGTCTGGGTGAGAGTTCGGCAGTTTCTTATAAAACTAAACAGATAGTTACCATGCGACCCAGCAATTGCACTCGTAGGCATTTATCCCAGAGAAATGAAAACGTACAGCCACACGAAACCTATACATAAATGTTCAGTGCAGCTTTATTTATAATAGCTAACTCTGAAAATAACGCAGCTGTTCTTCAAGGGGTGAATGGTTTAACAAAATGTCATATATTTATAACATGAGTACTACTCAGCAATAGAAAGGAACTAAGTATTTACACATGTAACAACTTGAATGGCTCTCAAAGGAATTATGCTGAGTTTAAAAAAAGGCAATCTCAAAATACTATATACTGTATGATCTCATTAATAGAATGTTCTTGAAATTACAAAATTATAGAGATGGAAAACACATTTGTGGTTGCCAGGACTTAGGAAGGGGGAGGGAGGGAGGTGGCTGTGACTATAAAAGTGTGGCAGGAGGGATCCTGGTGACAGAACTGTTCTGTATCTTGACTGGAGTAGTGGTCCCATGAATCTACCCCTGTAATAAAAGTGCATAAAACAAAACACACACACACACTCACACACAAATGAAAACATGTAAAACAGATGAAGTGTGAATAAGGTCGGTAGACAGTACCAATGGTTAACTTTGTGGTTGTGGCACTGTCTGTAGTTAATGCAAAATGTTACCATTGGTGTAGGAGATATCTCCTCTTTCTCACAATGGCGTATGAATCTACAATGATCTCGACATTAAAAGTTTTTTTTAAAAAACAACTTTTATAAAAGCTGTGGCTTTTATTTGCAAGGTCTAGGCTCCATTCACAGAAGAAGAGTTTGCTGGTTCTAAGGGCCAAATCTGGGATTCTTAGAGCACTCTAGTTTTACTAAGGAATTGGGGGAGGGATAAAAGATACGACTTTGGCTGGGCTTCTTGCTACATAGGGAAGAATTTAAAAGGCTTGGGGAGAGAAAAGAAGATAGAATACTGTAAGAAGTAGTGCTTTTGAGGGGGGCTTACACCCTCAGAAGGGGCAACAGAAACCAGGTAGTTCTGAGGAATTGCCCACAGAATACATGCTCTTCTTCCTGCCTGAAACCCTGGAGGTGGGCACCCTGAAGGTGCCCTTCCCCAACTGTGGGTGGTCACACAGTGGTCTGTGGAAGAAGGATACACAGAGGGGGCCTGGCATAGACCCTCCTGGCCTCTGGCACCCATGGGACATGGAGGAGCCTAGAAAATTCCCCCAACACCCTGTGAGAGGGCCAAGGTAGTTACCTAGTGATGCAGAATTAGCCCACCCACCAGGGATCACCAAGGGGCAGGGCAGCCTGCCGTCGAGGTAATACACTGAGAACTGAAGGCGAGGGGAGGGCAGCCAAGCTCCCTGGGTGCAATAACCACATCATGTTCCTGGCAGGGTAGGTCCACCACTTGAACACCAGGCACGGTCAGCTCACAGCAGTTTGCACCCAATGACCCATCAGCCAAAGCCTACAAGAGGCCAGTGAGTGCACACAGCCTCTGATGATCTGGAGAAGCCCTCCCCAACACCCACAAACACCTGGGGGAAACCAGGAAGGAAGAGCGGGGAAAACTGTGATGTCACTTGAATCTTGAAATTGTATGAATGAAAACAGTAAGCATGAACACGCTGAGTCCAGTTAAAAGAAAATTAAGAAAGTTACATTTCTTCACATCCCAAGTCATTAGGCAAAAACTCAGCTACATGAATGACAAAGAAGAAGGTGAATATGGAGGCCCTCTGTCCCTGGTTTTTGTCCCTAAGGCATCTGTATCTTTACTTTGAGGAAGAAAGAGTGGATTCTCCAAACATCACCGTGTTCACTTGGAATCAATGTGCCCTCTCTAAGTAACTCAGGGAACAGCTCCCGAGTGTTAACCACATTGTTTGAAGTTGCCCCAAATATGTTATAATGAATGTTTTGGTTTGTATTTTCTTTTCTAAATTAACCACTTAGAAATGCACATGAGTGGAGTCAATTAAGTGGTAAGAACACAGTCAGCACCCAGGCTGGCACCTTTCTTTGGCAACAGAGCTGCTCATTTTGGTTAATTATTTCCTCATTAGTAATATTTATCTTGGCTCAGGTCTCCGGGCCACTCCTCCTCACGGCAGCGGGAGGTGTCGCACGCTGACACTTACCTGCTTGGACACCTTGGCCCAGGTTTTCTTCAGCCGGTAGATGGCACTTCTGTTTAAGGCTGAGGTGATCTCCAGCACGCCGTTGTAGTTGTGCAGGCATCGGCAGATGTCCGCCACCGCCACCCACTTCTCAATCGCGTTGGCTCGGGAGCTGACATCGGCGTAATTCATTATCTGGGAGGCCACCAGGTTACTCATCTGAGACAATGGAAAAGCGGAGAGAGGCCAGCTAAGAGCCAAAGCGACACATGCAGGCAAAATACCTGAATTACCTAGAGAAACGTCAGGGAAGCAGGGGTCGAGGCATGTGGGGATCAGAGCCCATTTTAAATAATAACTTCCTGTCAAGACTAAAGTCTATAATAATAACAATAACCAAAACACTCTCACAAACACCTGCTCATCCTCAGAGTGAAGAGAGGGGCTGTTTGGAATTAACTTGCTTGGAGAAGAGGTGATTTTGTTCATCAGTAACTTTGATGAAGGAGTTATTTCCAATAATTATTGACAGAGTGGAACAGAATGAACTAACTCTTAAGGAACAGCAACTTTTGCAGGTCAGGGGTTTCACTTCTTGGGGCCTCTCCCCATGTTCCTTGGGTCCCACAGTGTGGGAATATTTACTCTAGGAAGGCTTGGTTATCACAGAGAAACCCCCAATCAAATCAAACTCTAACCTATCAATTCTCAAACCAGAAACAACTGAGTGCAGGAAAAGAGAAAATATTTTCACCTTCTTATTTTGCTGAGGTTTTTTTTTCCACCAGCAGTTAAAAGGACATATACTTTCCAGGATAAGTACTGTAATTCTATTTGTTAAAGCCAAGAGAAAAAGAGGCAGCTTGAGAAGGCTGAACACTTAGAATATGGAAAGGAAAAAGATAGAAGAGAATTGATTACTAACAAAGGGAATATGGAGTCCAGAATCTCACATCCATACACTAAATCTGATGAGGGCACCCATTCTATGATAAGTCCATAGGTATTTTCAATCTCACAGGGTCTTGGAATTATCATGGTGCATAATCATTAAAGAAATAATTTTGTACCGAGCACCTCGTACGGACCAGGCATTCTTTTGGGTTGTGGGAACGGCAGAAATAAATAAATCAGGCTCCCTGACCTTGAGTCACTGAGCCCCGTTAGGCAGGGAGGTGAGGGAGGCAAACATAAACAAGTAAATCTCATCCAGTGAAATGCAAAGCTAGGGCTGTCTGGAGAGGAGTGTGGGAAATGGAGGAGCAAGGGGCCTAGTCCAGAGGAGCTTCTGGAAAGAGTCGTGCCTACACGGAACCCTAGAGGATGAGTAGGAGCTAGCCATGCTCTCCATCAAAGCAGAAGGGCATGTGCAGGGGGACAGAGTGGAAGGCATGGGGGACCCGGCAGCCATCTGAGGAGCACAGGGGTCGGGAGAGACAAGGATGACAGGCGAGCAGGGCTCTCAAGGTCAGGCTGAGCAGCTGGGGCTGTATCATGAAGAGGAGGGAAAGCCACTGACAAAATCTTGTCAAAGAAAGTGATAGAATTAGATTGGCCTTTGAGAGAAGTTATGTCCGTGACACTGTGTGAAGAATGGGTTGGGGGGCAGTGAGATGGGGGTGAGGAGGAAAGTGAGTTAGGAGCTCTTGGAGAAAAAGATGAAGGTCAAATCAAGGTTATGGCTGTGGGAAAGTAGGGGAAAAGAAGGATCTGAGACATACGTAGATTCAGGGTTCACTAAAATATTGTGGGGTGAGGGCGGAAGGAATAAGAAAGAGTCAAAGACGACCTCTAGATTCAACACTTGGGCAAGTGAGTGAATGGTGAGGCCATTACTCGAGACCAAGAACAGAGAACAAGCTGAAGAAGCAGGCTTGGCAGGTCTGAGAGGCGATGACGACGCCTTCCACTTGCAACCTGGACACAGTGCAGATGGCCATGCAAGGAAGGACTCTGGGTCTGGAGCCTGGGATTGAACTTCTGATTTGAGTGTCTACTACGGCCCAAGTGTAAGCACAGCACAGGCCAGAAAAAAAGGGCATATGGTCCACAGCAGGGGCTGTGCTTCTCAGAGAGGGGCCTAGATGGTCAAGTGTCCCATCCCTTAGGAGGTAGTGGCATTGATGCTCATTATGTGGTAACAACCACTCTACATGTACCTTGTGCAAAGCACGGTCTTGGGAATTGACACCTTGTTTTGTACTTTGATTCTGGATGACAGATTCCTGGCAGTCTTTTTTTAAAAGAAAAACATCATTATTCCTTTTACTGTGGTTTAGTAGAACACGAAAGGGAACCTTCCTGGATAGGCCTGAAGACACTCCAACATCTGTGGTTCCAATGCAAGACTAAGACCACTAGAAGAGCACCAAAAGGGAGCTGGAGGGCGTAACAGCTGGAGGGGCTTACCACTGGAGGAAGGCAGAGGGAGAGCTGGACTGGCAGCTGGTCCAGCTGCACACAGCCACAGCAGCACTGTGACTGCTCAGCGAGGTTCCCTTCCAACCCTGGAATGCATTTGTGCTGAACATTCAGTAGTGATGAGCAGCAACTGTATCAACCCAACCTGACCAGCACCAGCACCAGCAGGGGCCAGTGACACATGTGCCCTTGGAACCAGTCAATCTATAACAAGTCAATCTATGACCATGAAGAAATATTGATCATGATAAAAACAATAGCAGCTAACTATGTGCTACTGAGCACGGCCCAGACTTGCGTACCTCTTACGTCTGAAAGGTAACTGGACACTATTACATCACTGTGAGCTCTTACAGGAGATTTAAGCTTTTTTTTTTAAACATTCCACCAGTTTTGTTTAAAAAAAAAGACTTCTTTTAATTTAGAGAAGGAGTCTGAAGACCCTCATATTTACCTTCCTGTAACATGGCCCACCCAAGGCTTCATTTCTATGGTTACTCACATCATTGAAGTGTTGGCTGGTTTTCATAATGTAAGGTGTTCTTTCATTTTTATCCAGCTTCATCCACCCCTGCCCCAGAAATTCTCTGAAAGTTCAAAACAAAACACAAAATCAATTAAGTTCATTCAGTGGTGTCTATGAAACTTGACATTGCCCGACACCTACTGCTGCCAACCTTCTCAAATGAATTTTAACTCAATTCTAGCATTTCACCACTTGATGCCAAGAAGAAAAAGATTTTTCAGTTTTCAGCTTTCTCTTATAAATGTTTGGAACTTTGTCCCTATTAGCATCATTATAAAGGCTTTTCTGAAACTGGAAAACGATGACAAGAGGAATAAAGAGGTTAAGTACTGACTCAGAAACTAAGACTATTTTCCCTGGGTCAGCTCAAAAAATTCTTAAGCCTTAGCAGAATGCTTGAAAAATCCATCACTACCAAAAATGTTAATCAAGAACAGCATGTTTTCCTCCACTTTGTTCTGACATTTTCCAGGAGAATGTCAATTCCATGGGCAGGGACTTTCCTTTGTTCTCCCCAGAGCCCGGAGCAGTACACATGGTAAGGACCAAATGAACAAACGCTGTCATTAGCACTTTACAGCCCGTTCATGTGATGAAGGCAGTTACAGTGGTGGAAGCTCAGCCTGGTGGAAGGTCTGTCTTCCGAATAACATCCCTGCTCCTTCACTTCACTCATGAGCAGGTCACCAGATCACAGCAAGCAATGGACCATCAGGCTGGGGTACTGTTCCCAACCTGCAAGACCACTGGACATAAAGGTGAGCTAGTTCCACGGATGAAAATAACTGGCACATGTTCACACCAGCGCAGAGGGGATGAGGAGGAGAGGTGAGAGGGGTCCTGGGAAAAGACCACACCAAGGGCAACCACAGAGGTTCAGGCTTTGCTCTTTCTCCTCCTCCACAGAGGCCATGCTCTCCTTCCTCCCGAACCACACTGCACTAGTGGGTAGTCAGGAGGTGGGGGAAGAGGCAGTGGTCTCTAACTCAAGTCATCAGTAGTCACTGGGTTCATTCCACAGCCAAGGGGCTACATGCCTTTTTTCCCTCTCATGTTCATGGATAGGTCTATGAGTGTGGAAAGAGGGGGAGGGAAAGAGGATAAAATGCATAGAAGTCTGCAGGAGAGGAGCATCCTCTGGTCCTGCCCCTACATCTCTCAGACATGGCTGTAGCTCCGATCACCCACCCTCCTACGCCTGAGCCTCCATCATCATGATGTCCTCTCCTCTACATGTGACACGGACCACACTCATATGTCTTGCCCAGCCCCTCCTGTACCTTCCATTTAGTTACTGTTTCACAGAGGACTTGTGCCAATGGTTGTTATTTGTCCAAACGAAGGCCTTGTTTGTGGAGGTGCTGATTATGACAGAAGGACGGGGCTTAAAGGGTTCCCTTACTCTACACATGAGGCAGTTAAAAGGCAGCAGTGACAGAGGCTCATTATGTGACAGGGCTCACTCAGCATACACTTACTTCACGCGTACTCTGTGCAAGGGACTGTGTGGGAAGTCTACACTGCCATGGAGTCTCGAAGATCAGCCACATCTGCTGATTAATGAAAGTGGGTAAAAAATTGCAGCAGAATTTACAGCATTTATCCAATATCAGGGTTTCTTAAAGTGTAGTCTTCGATCATACAGAATTATCTGGCATTCCTGTTGAAAATGAAGTTTCCTGGACCTCAAACCTACTGGAATCAGCATCTCTGAGGGGGGGTACCTAGGAATGTACATTTTTAACAATTTCCCAAATAATTTTAGGCTGTATGGAGCTTTCTGTGACACGAGGATGTGAGAACACAGAGAAATTCACATTCTATGGGAACAGCAGTACGTACAGAAACACAAAAGTGACCACCTTGAGAGTCTCCAATATTTCCAACATAAACTGGAACCAAAAGACATTCAAGTGGGGCCAAGCCATCGTAAGATTAAGACTCACACCTCTGTGCACACACACCAGCTTAGGAATATGTCAACTGTAAGCCAGCAGGTCCCGCCCGAGGGCAGCACTCACTCGTAGGGAATGCTTCTGAAAACGATGTGGTCCAGGAGGGTGATCTGCTCGGCCAGCTCCATGGCTGACAGGGTCTCAAAGCACTCAGCCTTCGGACAGTCCGCCTGCAAGAGATGAGGGCAGGGACTGAAACACACCTGGAGGCGAGGTGCCCAGCAGCTCACTGCAGTTGCTGGAGGACAGAGTCCATCACAGATTCCAGCGATGACAGAAAGGGCAGAAAGCTCAGAACCAGCAGCCAATGCTGACAGCACAGACCCACCGCGAAACTCCAGGCCACATCGGGTTCATCTCACAGTTTCATCCACAGAATATGCTGTCCAGCACCCAGTTATCAGTCATCGGCACAGTGCTTGCCTTTGAGAGGTAAGTTTTGCATACAGCCGTGCTGGAGAAGACCGTGGCTGCACTTACCAGTTGAATTATATCCTCTAGTTTTAGGTGGATGTCATCTTGGTCATCTTGTGAAAGGGCCCTAGAAAAAAAGTCCAAATACCCTCCATGAGAGGAAAATAGGCATGCCAGGAATTGAATGACAAGGTGCAGTTCAGTTTTCCCTGGGTGGAACGTTGGAGGGTTTGGGTCTGTGAGGCTGTGGAGACGTGAGCTGCAGACAGGAGGTGGGGGAAATGGAAAAACACACGTTAAAGGCACAGAAGGATCATCAGGAGAGCTGACTTCTAACCAGGAGCCTACCTGTTACATGCAAGGTTGTAAATAAAACACCACCAGGGAAGTGAGGCTGAGGGCTAGCTGGTGCTTTGCGTGGCTGCGAGGATCTATGCCATGAATTCGGGCGCCCTGCACTGCTATCAGTAAAGGTCTCTAACAGGCCGAGTGCCCCATCCCCGCTCCTCAAGCCCCCACCCAGCCTTTCCCTGCTGTTGCTGAGAAGAAGACGCAGAGCTGCCCTCCCCACGCATATGTGGACCAGAAGCTCAGGGGAGTTCCTAGGCAGCAGGAGTTCAAATGACGGTAGAAGCCAGCAGGTAAACGTGACCCCTCTGCTTCCCAGAGGGACTTTCCTGAGACACATTTGGTACTGTATCCCCACACTTGGTGTCACTCAGCTCTCAATAAATACTTTTTTTGATCAGTGACAAATGAATAAATACATAAGTTAAAGTGGATGCTGGATTCACAGTGGGAGTGATACTTCATGTCCAACAGAAGTTCAGAGTCCAGGAGGATTATCCTGACTATATAGCTTGCCAGCTGGGCCAAGCATTTTAAGTTTCACAAAATGAAGGCATAATCACATATTAAAGGTATTAAGATATTTAAACAGCGCCCAACCATGTAGCCTGTATGCTGGAAAACATTAGTTTTTTAAAAAATAATGACTCAGCAGTTTCACTCCTGGGTATATATCTGAAATAAAAACAAAAATTTGAAAAGATACACACACCCCAATGTTCCTAGCAGCATTATTTATAATTGCCAAGATATGGAAGCAACATAAGTGTTCATCAACAGATGAATGGATAAAGAAGATGTTTTATATATACACACACACACACAAATATACACACTGGAATACTACTTAGCCATAAAAAGAACAAAATTTTGCCATTGCAGCAACATGGTTGGACTTGGAGGGCACTGTGCTAAGTGAAAGAGAAAGACAAATACTGTATGATATCACTTATATGTGGAATCTAAAAAACACAACAAACTAATGAACAAAACAAACAAACCAAAAAACAGATTCACAGATATAAAGAACAAACCAGTGGTTAACAGTGGCAGGGGAGGGGCACTAGACAGGTGGGGAGTGGGAGGTACAAACTATTAGGTGTAAGACAGGATCAAGGATGTATTGTACAGCAAGGGGAATATAGCCAGTATTTTGTAATAACTGTAAATGGAAAGTAACCTTTAAAAATTGTATGAAAAATAATAAATAAGTAAATAAATATTATAAAAAGAAATCTCCACCTAAAAAAGGAAGTAATTATGTGATGTTCTATTGTGTTCTGAATTGGCTAAAACAAAACTATCACCCTCAAAAATACAACATCAACAGAGTTGGGTAACAGTGTGCCCATTACACGCCAGGCATGTGCTAACCATTTGACACACACGCTCTCCTGTATCATTAAAAAACCCTTCCAAGTTAGCATCATTACCTCCATTTTATAGATGAGGAAACAAGCTCAAATAAATGGACTAACTTGCCCGGGGTTTGGTCCCATTGTGCTTTCCAGTTGCTCTCGCTTGTCTTCAGCAGGCTAATGAAAGGCACGTCTTCAAGGGTCCAGCGTAGAACACACATCAAAAAAGTCAGTTCTCTTTCCTCCATCTTCCTCCTCTCTAACAAAAGCTCTTGGCTGTTTACCAGGGAGCAGAACCCTTCTAGACTACAGGAGTGGCAATCCCCTTGACTGCAATTAGCCATACCATTTGTGAGCCGAAAAAGTCATCCCATGGCAAAGGGCAGGACTAAGGTGAGGGAACAACAACACAACTCTTTCTCCAGAGACTGTTACATCACACACAGGGGAAAGTGGCCCTTCCCCAAGAGCATGTCATTCTTTCTACTGTAGTCTAGGTTCTTGAAAGAGAGCTCAGTGGTCATATAACCATGTGTGCCCATGGAAAAGATCTTTTTTATGAGGCTGGGCAACATTCTACTCTTGGAAAGAAACGGTCCAGAAGTTATTTAGCTTCTATCAAATGTTCCTCTCCTCAGTGATCTTACCCTAATGTTCCAAGGTACTTCTGATCCCATTAACTTACCTAACTTTTCTCCCTTCAAGAGAGTCTGCTCTATAAATCAAAATAAATGCTCTCTCTTTTGGAAAGGTTCCCTTAGGACAAGAGTTTGTAACCCTTTACAGTATCACTAAATATACTCTGGGGGGTCCACGAACTTTTTTGAAATGATATGCAAATGTATGCATATATTCAGATGTTCATTTTTCTGGGAGGAGAGAGCTTCCGTCATATTCTTCTGGAGATCTGTGACCTCCAACAAGGTTAAAAAAAATAACTACAGAAATGTCTACTCTAATGCCAGTGACACTGTCATTTTACGGAAGATTTTTAGTACCGTTAGCGAGGAGCCAGCTACAGAATTTGATGCCCACCCATGAGTTCATCGGTGATGGCAATTCTTGAATTCTTGAGGTAGATCTGACTTGAGGAAATAGCTTCAAACAATCTAGAGATGTACTTAATTCATGAGGAGGACGATCAGCTGTCAAAAAAACACCTGGCACCAAAATTAGAAGTGATTATGAAGTATAACATTGAATGGATGATTTCCTATCTTTGAAAACATTTTCAAGCCAGGAGGTGAACAAAATCCAACTAGTAAGAGAGGTGGCTGGCCCCTGACTACTACTTAGAGTAGCAGCAAGAGGTCATTTTGGTGTAAACGTTCTAATGGGTCTGAACAAAGTAAACGCTATGCATTAACACCTACACGTAAAATATTCCTGCTCTGTAACATATAAACTCCACATGTGAGTCCCTTAGTTTGACATAAAAGTTGCACAGAAACACAGCCACCTGGATTTCCTTCGATTCTTGTAAACTGAGTTGATTAAACCAAGCAACCTTTACTCTTCAACATTGTAAAATGATTATAAATCAATAAAAAATGTTAAAAAAAAAAACGAGCAAAACATTTACCCTGGCCTGTCCATTTGAATAGCTGGTTTATTGTGTGCAACAATTTGAATAAAATAGTTTTTCTTCAAAAACAAAAAAGTCTCCTGATGCTGTTGGGGGCTGTGGGAGGTTTGTGGGTCCTCTTTTCACGACCTGAACCCATTACAGTTGACCACCCAGGAAGTCAATGGTTTCTTTTCATTCTGTGGCACTTTAGTTGTCTATAAAAAATTATGCCACGTTGATTCAGAAGCCAGCTAGCCAGACAACGCTGGAGGGGGGTGGTATTTTAGAAATATGAAAGTCTTGGGCAGAGGTTTTCATTCACAAACAGGGCCACAAGCTACCTACACCCATCAAGCTTCTTCATCATAAAGTAACCCCTGTGAGACTGTGTGAGGCAGGGATGGTTCATCTCAGAGAGCTTTCACTTGACTGTGTTAATGTAATATATGCTTAAACACATGGAAGATTAAATCTTAAATGTCAGGGCTATTTCTTTTTAATTTCTCACAATCCTAACCTGTCTTCAGTGGGAGGTATGTTCAGAAATGTTGCCTTCAGATGTGAAGGCCTCTCTAACTCTGGTCCCATTCCAGCAGAGGATGGATTTGCTTCTAGTCTGCTGACTACCTTAGAATTTGATGAAGACTCCAGGATCCCAGGTTCCCCCAACACTTATCAGTAAGTATGATCAGTTTAATATTTGTGCATTTATAATGAAATACCAGATAAAAATCTTGAAAGGAAACAGGGTTATCCAAGTTCTATAACTAGAACATTTTTTCCTTCCCTTGGGGAAATGATTATGTACTCATAAAAACAGAGCCAAGAGCAACTGGCCTCTGTCCTTGAATTGGCCGTACCCTCTGGGCTGCCGGCCTGCTACTGTGCCTGGCTGGCCTGGGCCCACGGCAGGGCCTGCCTCAGACTCTGCTCCTCCACACCTTGCAAATGGCTCAGTCTCCTGTTGCTTCCGGGACCTGCCAGGCCAGCTCTGCCTTCCTATGCTTTCTCAAGCATGGCTTTCCTTTCTTCCAGGCTTACTTGAGTCCGTTACTACCTGTGCTGGGGCAGGTTTTTAAAAAGGCAGATGTCCATAAATGCACAGAAACATTTAATACTAAATGCTCCCGTTTTTGGCTGAACATAATTCCCTGTTTGTTTCCAAGTTAAGAAATGAAGTAACAGGAAAATCATTATAATTTTCAGGGTTGTTAAATAATCCTTTCAATTTCTGTTTCTTTCTCACATACTCCATGATTTTTTTTTCCACAAAGAGATTTCATGAATGATAACATTCCTTCAGTCAGTGGTCTCCCTAGGTCTTAATTCCTACTTTACATTCTAATCATTCTAAAAATCTATGATTTTTAAAAACATAAATTTTATATCTATTAACAGAAGTACCTGGTGTGGAAAATTATCAACCCCTCCCCCAAATTAATGTGTCATTGATCCCTCATATGATCACAGTCTCCTGTGCTGGGGCAGGGACTCTCAAACATAGTGTAGGTGGAATGAATTGCTTGGCAGGAGAAAGTCAATCAAATATCAGTTGTTTTCTTGCACCAGGGCTTTTTGCACAAAACTATTTATTGGTTTGTCAGGAAGATCAGTCAGTGCCCCAGAGACTCAGCTGACCCAAACTAGGACTCTGGGTCTGGCTGTCTGCTCAGGTGATGGGCCAATGAGCCCACTGGTATCTGTCTGCTTTGGTTGATATGTTTAGGGGTAAACATATTCTGTTTTGTTTTGGCCTCATGGGAAGAAAGATGGTCAGAGATGGGAGAATGGATGGGGTAAAATAACATCTATTGTCTGCTTGGCTCTGTGCGTGGCTTTTGAATTCTTATGGTGAAAGCTGCGGAAACAGGAAAGATGTGGAAAGAGCTGTTTTCACGAGAAACAGACTCTGGGTTGGGTGAGGATGATCACAGGGATGGGCAGGTGGCATCTTTCTCAGCTTTTTGATAGGGAAATGGTGGCTTCACAAGACTGTCAAGCAACATGCTCCATAGAAACAGTGATGGCAATGGTAAGGTCTCTCCTTCAAGCGACCTGGGGGCGGTGAGCTTGAATAAAGATACTAAGGCAGAAAAATGACTGGGTTTGTTCCTGAGCACAGATTCCTTGGGACTTTTAGGACACTTGGGAAGACTTTGCAGGGGACTAGAATTCCGGGTGGGAAGCTGGGTGCACCCCATCAGTGGAATTGCTTTTTTGTTTTATTTTTGACTTCTTTTTTCTTTTACAAATAGCAGCAAGTAGGTTATGACTGACTGACTGGGTGGGGGGTTGGTAACAACCTTATTGAGATATAATTCACATACCAAACAATCCACCCACTTAAAGTGTACATCTGAATATTTTTTGAATTGCATTCACTTATTCATTCATTCATTTATTCACTTAATATTGTTTTGCAATATTCAGTTAGTTTTTTAAATTGAAGTATAGTTGATTTACAATATTGTGTTAGTTTCAGGTGTATAGCATTAGGGATTCAGTAGTTTTGCAGATCATATTCCATTACAGGTTATTAACATTATTATAATCTCTTTTCTATAGAAAAGGTGATGAGGCCTGAGGAAAGTTGAGTCTGACTAAGATCTAGCCTGGTTTTATCTGGGCTGTATCGCCACGATGGCAGAAACTATTTTTCCCAAGAGTTACTGTCAGTGCTTCCTACCAACACCAACTTAGCAATAATCTGAGTGCTAATTATGTTTCAGGCATTGTGTTAACCTCTTTACATATATTATATCATGTAATATTCACAGTAACCCAGTGAGGTAGGTATTGTTAGCCCCACTTCATAAATGAGGAAAATGAGGCTTAGCTTAAGAAACTTGACGGCTATTAGTGGCTGAGCCAAGATTTATACCTGTGACATCCTGTAAATGTTAGAATTGGACTCTGCGAGGTGTTACACTCCCAGACTGTATCACCTACTAAAATTTCTATTCCTTATCAGCTTTACACCTCTAATTCTTAGATTGCTTACTCAGCAAAAAGAATTTCTACATCTTAAGCCTGCTGAGTAATAAAGATTTGCAAATGTCAGCCACTATATATAAAAATAGATTAAAAAAAACCAAGTTTCTTCTGTATAGCACAGGGAACTGTATTCAATATCTTGTAATAACCTTTAATGAAAACGAATATATGTATGTATATGCATGACTGCGACACTGTGCTGTACACCAGAAACTGACACATTGTAACTGGCTGTACTTCAACATAAAACAAACAACAACAACAAAAACCTGGGGTGGTATACAACGTTCATCTGAAGTAGCAGAGCCGGTCAACTGAGTTTTGAGCTCACCTACAGGCACAGCAGAAAGCGCTCAGGATTGACTGGTGATGTCTGGTGCGGGTGCTGGAGGGGACAGGCAACCTGGGTGCCTCGAATTGGCCAATCCCGACAGCCTTTCCCAGTCTGAACACCCTCATTTCCCTGCCAGCTATTTAGTCAAATGTCCCTAGGGGGACACACATCCAAAACGTAGTTTTTAAGTATCAGTGTCCTAAATACAATGAGCATAATCGACTGTTCACACGGAGAGGAGAGGAACAGTGATCACTTGCATATGGAACCACCCATCCCGACACCAGGCTTTATCTGAAAACGTAGTTACAATTTTAAAATCTGAAAATAAATATAGTAACAGAGTCCCTCAGCTTACTCAGATGTTTTCATAGGTTGGAAGAGTGAAGAAGACCCTTAAGGGTTTCCTAGGGTTGCCCCAGACAAGTGCAACAATCTGTGGCTTAAAACAGCAGAAATGTATCGTCTTAGAGTTCTGGAGGCGCAAAGTCCAAAATCAAGGTGTTCACAGGGCCGTGTTCCCCCTGAAACCTGGAGAGGAACCCTTCCTTGCTTCTCCCCAGCTTTGGGTGAGTTGCCAGCAGTCTGTGGCTTGCGGCTGTGTCACTCCAATCTCTGCTCCATCTCCATGTGTCTCCCTGCCCCTGCTGTGTCTCCCTCTGCCTTCACATGGCCATCTTCTTATAAAAACACCAGTCATATTGGATTAGGTGCCCACCCCACCCCAGCATGGCCTCATCTTAGCTAATTACACTTGCAATGGCCCTATTTCCACTTAAGGTCATATTTTGAGGTACTCAGGGTTAGGACCTCCACCTATTTTTCAAAGGGACACAATTCAACCCATAATAGCCCACAGACCAAAGAAGGGGTCTGGCTATGGATCCTGAGCTAATGGGGCTAAGAATGACTTATGGGCCAATTGCTAAAATGTTACAGACCAAAATCTGGCACTGCTGCATCAGGGAGGGATTGCCAAAAACATGGTGGACTGAGCAGCAATGGACCCCCTCTCTACACACAAGCTTTCCGGATAACAAATAAACAATGGAGTCAATCTTAGAAGAAGGGAAGGGTTCTTTCCAGAGTCTGGAACCAGATGAAGAGGGAACCATAAGTCAGAATGGGAAAGCAGTACCAGGCCCTGGCAGACAGGCGCTGGGCTTCCCACCCCACGTAGGGAGAGACATATCGCCATGAGCCGGGGAGAAAGCTGTAACAGAGATGTCCACACAGACCCCGCTGACGGCTGCCCTCCTCTCATAGGACGGGCTAGAGAAAACCCAACCATCAGTTCGAGAAGCTGTAAGAACGTCTGTTAACTGCTTGGATGCTGGGCGGGAGGACAGACAGAAGTCGCCTCTGGTGGGAAACCCAAAGTTCAAGACTTTGGCACATAGAAGTGGGGTCCAAATTTATACACTCTACATGACGTGGAAATCCCCACCTGAGAAGTTGATGGCAAAACTGGTCTAGGACCAGTGAGATTGGCCAAAGAGAATGCATAGCTGCTCTATGGTGGTGCATCCACAAGCCAGGGGACTCCCATAGAAACGCTGCTCCTCGGCTCATAAACGTGAGCTTATGATAAACAATTAGAACCCACGTGAGGGAAAAACATCTCTGTGAGGCCTGCTGGAGCTGCAGGAGAGGATCCTCAAGGTGTCTGGTTCTATGGTAAGCCACTGTCTGCCCACAAGTACAGGAAGGATTGCATTCCACACAAGTTACATCATCCGGTCACCCCAACCTGCCCCAGGAAAGAGATGATAATGGGTAACGCTTCACCAGTGAGGACAGAATCCCCGCTGCCCCCGGGAGTCTGAGACACTGCCTTCCGGTCTGACAGGATCTTATCTTCCGTGAACAGAGCACTAATCAACCAGGGTAACTAACAGGCACCTGCAGTGGCCTTTACCTCAGGATATTCGCCGTGGCTTTCCTTTCTTGGGGAAGAAGGTCGGGGTCTCGCAAAACTTCTTCTAGCAAATTTAGGACGTTCATCTTTAGTTCGTTGTTGAGTTCAAAATCCTATAAAATAAAATGGATCTTTAAAAATTTTAGTTTTGAGGGGTATATATCCATGACACATTTCTTGTGATAAGTTCTCTGGAAGCTGTGCGTGGAAGTTAAACTGTTAAGGCCCCCAGGGCTCCCCTCAGAGATCCTGACTTAACTGGTTTGGGACGGGGCCCAGCTGACAGGTTCCCAATAGGACAAGAATTCCTCAAAGAGACACATGCTTCCTTCAGCCCAGAACCCTGCGCCTCCTCCTCAGGTCTATTTCTATTCATCCTTCAGCTCTAGGAGGTGATGTACGTTTTCCCGGGAGCCTTCCTTGGTTGACCCAGTGGGATAAAGAGCTTTTCCTTGGTGCTTCCGTGGTGCCCCCTGTTGTAACTTACTGTACTATTAAGGGCCGATTTAATTGTCTGTTTTCCGTTGGACCATGAGTAAGATCAGTTAACTAGGGGCAGAGCAATAGCTCAGAAAAAGATTTATTGCAAGAATAAAATCTGTCCTCCGGGCAGTAACTTGAATGAAGAGCTCCAGTCCAGGAATGCTAAAGAATGAATGATCCACGCTCACCGATGGAGCCGTGTCAAACATGGGAGTGAGACTGAAGGGGCGCCACTGGGCACAGGTGGGACAACACAAGCATCCAAATGAATAATGAGAGGACTAAGTAATAACCAGCTGAGTCAAAACCACCTGCAAGTGCCTCCTAATGCTCACAAACACACACATAAATAGATAAATACATAAAGAAGGCAGAGAGAAAACTATTCTTTACAGTGGACTTCCAATAAATGCAAAGGAATGAAAGAGTTACAAGGTCACCATTTTTGACCAAAGTAGTAATAACTTATCAGGTAAGGGTCATGAACGGATGCTGACATGTATGGGGAAACAGAATTAATAATGTCAGAGTATGCTCTCCCCCCAACACACAAACACACCACCATGAGATATTATTTAATTACAAAGGGAGAATCTGACAGACACCTCCTTAACCAAGTGATCAGAGCTACCATCACCAGTCATGGAGCAAACCAACATCATGGACCCACTAATGCAAAGTTCTATGGAGAACCATCACTTAGTATTTTTGCCCAAAATGCATAGTCCTACGCTTGCATTGGGAGGAAGCACTGGACTGCACACTCCAAAAATGCTAATATCACGAAGGACAAAGAAAGATTGAGAAACTGCTCCAGTCTAAAGGACACCAAAGGGACCACAGCTAAATGCAACTAGTGAACCTGGATTATATTCAGGATCAAGGGGGAAATGCTATAAAGGGCAGTCCCGGGACCACCGGCCAAAATTGAGTCAGGACTATGCACTAGTTGAGAGCATTCTACCCATGTTCAATTGCCCTGAAATTGATCATGTCACAGGGGCTATTTAAGAGCAGGTCCTTGTTCCTTGTTGAGGGGAGGGGAGAAGAGAGAGAGAATGTGAGAGAGGGAGGGAGGGAGAACACATTCTTGGTAAACATGTGAACTGTGACTCCAGATGTACATCACTGTACTTTGTTTTATTCTAGCATTTTTCTCTTGATTTGAAAATTTTCCAAGTAAAAAGTTAATAAAAAGGTAAAGCAGTTCTTTCCCTGTTTTATTACATGTATTCTTAAAAACCACTGATGGGCAGCATCCTGGGATTGTCAGGTATTCACACATGAGCTGCATGATGCCAGGTCCTGCTTTGAAGGATCCGACTCTGAAAGGCTACCTTTGTACATGTAGGCACGAGGATTTATTTTAGTTACTCATTATAACCACATTTTAACTCTATGGAATGTAATTTTGAAGCACTGACATTTTGAATTCTTCTAAATGATCAGAGAGAATATTGCTAATTGCCATGGATACAGCAAAAAAAAACAGCTACTTTTACTATATTTAGTAAACTAGGGGCATGAAGTTCATAATTTCATACACTTTAGACAATGCAAAAGTCTAACTTAATTTTTTTTATTTTACGTTTTTTAATTGAAGTATAGTTGATTTACAACGTTGTGTTAGTCTCAGGTGTACCGCAAAGTGATTCAGTTAAACATACACGTATTCTTTTACACTATAAGCTATTACAAGATATTGAATGTAGTTCCCTGGGCTATACAGTTGGTCCTTGTTGCTTACCTATTTTATATACTGTAGTGTGTATATGTTAATCCCAAACTCCTAATTCATCCCTCCCCACTCCTTTCCCCTTTGGTAACCACAGTTTGTTTTCTATTCCTGCCGTCTGAATCCACCTTAATTTGAATTGAGTATTTGCGGACCTTAGTTTGGTGGAGAACAGTGTCATCAATTTTTCTCAATATTTCACTTTCCCTGTTTAACAGTCAGTACCATTTCTTCGAGAACAGGAGCCACTGGGGCCTGGGGCCACACAGATGTTAATATCTCTTATCAATTTTAGGCCTTAAGATGGTATGTTCTCCTAAAATTTCACCTACTTACTGTCCAACAGCTTCTTGGCTATTGATTTTTCCTTTAAAATGTATGCAAGAAGAGAGAAACATCTTGCTGCTATTTTTTCCTTTGTCCCACCCTTTCCCATTTCAAAGGTAAAGGGGATGATGTTTGTAAACAATTAATAATCTCACCTACTTCAATCTTTGTGCCACTACCAAAGGATTTTTCAGCCATCAGGAGTCTTTGCTTAATGAATATTTGATATTTATTAGTCAGATGACTGAGTCTTCCTGTAGCTATGTTGAGTCTGTAATGATGCAGATAATCTGATTATCATAAAAATGGATTAGTGTGAAGGACATCAAGCCAGTGTTTGGACCTTGCTGAGGACTAATTAGCGGTTTAAGCAACAAGCATCCTCGAGTACCTATGGTGCTCAATCCTGAGCTCAGCGGGGGAATGCTTCTGAGACCCCAGGAAGGTAAGCTGTGGGAATGGTTTTGTTAAGGAAAACAGAATGTAATTTTATTATTCCGAGCTCTGGGATGACTAGCCTGAGAGAGACCTTTGAAAACTTGGTGAAATCTGCCCAGACACTGTTTGAAGCATGGCGCATGGTTACAGGTGAATATTCCCCTTTGCTAAGTTTGTAGCTCAGATAAAGCAGATAATCTACCAATGGCTGAGTATGAAATGTAAGAATTCTCACTCGTGATTTTCCTTTACACTTGCACAGGTTTTTATCACGTTCCAGGTGACCTCCTGTGTATGATTTCAGCTCTACCTCAGCCGACCCAGGGGCAGGCAAGGCACGAACCATGATCTGGTTTCGCACTCAGGACACTGCGGTTGAAGGGATGAGATCTCCTGGGCTGAGATGAGGCGCATAAGGAAGTGGCAGCTTGGGGACAAGAACACAAGATCTCCCATCTCACGTCCACCTGCGCCTCTCAAACTGTCACGTGCCCACGAATCACTACGGGTCTGGCGCGGCAGTTTTGGAATATGGGGACTGAGAGTCAACTTCCTAACGAGCTCCTGGGTGATGCTGGTCACACTCTGAGTAGCAGAACTTCACCGTTTTAAAAAACTCACGCAAAAAAACCCAACTCCTTAAAAACTGACTAAAAAATCTAAATCCTCTGATGTACAACCTAGAATGTAAACTTTTTTTTAACCAGTGCATGTACAACGCAGAAACGGCCATTCAAAAGTCCCCGTTAAAAACATAGCAACTACTACTCAATAAAAAGCAATCTGAAACAGTTGAAAGACACTTGCCCTATGTAAACGCAGAGGTAGATTATCCAACATAAGTCTGCCGGACAGCAATTTTGAAATTATCGGGAATCTAATTTTTGGCTGCGTTTCCCCAGGCCCCGAGATGGGAAGCCAGAAGACTGGGTGGTGGAGGAATACCGGCTCCCTCCCAGAGGCAGCAATCGGAGTGCCCACAAGGTGGCGCTCCAGGGTCGTCTTGCTCCTCGCGAGTCGCCAGCGCGGATCCTGGACCCACGGCTGCTGTAGAGCGAGGCGAGCCGGGCCGGGCCGAGGCTTCGTGCTCCGAATGAGCGAACCCGGCGGCATCCAAGAGCGCCCACAGTTATCACAGCAACAGCATATTTAGGTTAGTTTATGTCTCCCAATTCATGAAGCAGGACTGAGGAGATAGATGATTGGGAAAAAGAAAACATCCGGCTTTCAAAGGCGGAGAGCCTAGAAAATGTGAGACTTCGACGTTTCAGTCTCTCAAAAGGAGACTATATATAGGTCTTGTTCTTTCAACAAGTACTGGGCACCTCAATATCTAGGGCTCTGGCGGAGAGGCAGAGCAACCAACACAAGTCTGGGTGGATGGGTGGATGGAGGAGACATTAACCATGGAACCCACGGAGGGGGATGAAGAGCAGGGCGTCTAAAAGCAGGCAAGAGTGTGGTGGTGGCTGCCGGAGCCTTAGGAGAGGGGCTGAACCTGGAAATGCAGGTCTGGGAACCAACCCCTGCAAAGAGGTGACAGTTCAAGCAGAGTGTCAAAGAATGGAGTGTGACACACACCAAACGCTTAGGAACAAAAGGTACCAATGGATGATGTTCGAATCCTCCTGGAGAGATAAGCTATTGGGACACAAGGATATTTCACCAAGATTTTATAGACTCTACTCAAACACATTTAAAAATGATTAGGAGACATAATGAACTTATCTACAAAACAGACTCACAGACATAGTAAACAAACTTACAGTCACTGGGGGAAATGAGGTGGGAAGGGATAAATTGGGAGTTCGAGATTTGCAAATATTTACTATATACAAAATAGATAAACAACAGGTTTCTTCTGTATAGCACATTGAACAAATATTCAGTATCTTGTAGTAACATAATGAAAAAGAATATGGAAATGAATATATGTATGTATATGTGTGATTGAGATACTATGCTGTACTATGAAATAGACACATTGTAATGGACTATACTTAAATTTTTTTAAATTTTAAAATGATTAGGGTCAGTATTTTGTCTAGGTTAGTGAACAACTCATGAGTTAATTTTCTGAACTCAGACTTAGTGAGAGTTTGCCAGATGTTGGTGATATTTTAAACACCTTATTATCTAATCCAACCCTCAATAAGCAACATAGTTAGCAGATACTAACTACTATATACAGGATAAACAAGGTCCTGCTGTATAGCACAGGGAACTATATTCAGTATTTTCTAATAAGCTATAATAAAAAGAATATGAAAAAGAACATCTATGTTTAACTGAATCACTATGCTGCATGCAGAACACAACACTGTACATTAACTATACTTCAATTTAAAAAAGCAACATAGTTACAATCATTATTCCCATTTCACATATAAGGACGTTAAAGTACAGAAACTTAAGTATCTTGTCCAAGGTTGCACAGGTAGAAAGGGGCAGACCCACAACGCGAACCCAGGCACTGTTGGCTAAAGACTGAGATTTTAACTGCTACTCCACAAGGATTCTCCAGAAAAGAAGTGGTTATCAGTGAATTAGCACTGGTGGCTTGGGCTGAAAGACACATCCCAATAGTAGCTGGTTACCATGCTGAGTCTGTAACTATCCCCTTACCTATGCTAACAACCACTGGAGACACAGATCTTAAGACTCAGGTTTATGTTAATGAGACGAGACCATACAACAGAAAAATCATCTGGGAGGCAATAAATCAGATTCTCTGGCACTTTAAAACTAATCCCCGCTGACAGTTTAGGCATCTTGGAAATTACATTCATTCTTTCAGCAGAGCAGAGTAATAATTATAATATACTACATATGGCCAAGAGAACTCTAGGACATTGGGAAAATCTGATTCAATAAACAGTGTGAGGGTAAAGAGAATTATGAGAATAATTTTCTCACTGTAATCAGTACAGTGTATTCCTAACAATGGCCAGAGTTTTTAAAAGGAAAGTGGAAATACTGCAGGGTGGAGAAAAACCACATAAATCATTTTTAAAACCTGGAAGGAGGGGCTTATAAAAAAGGGGCTTTGGCTGTGTTAGGCTCAAAAATAAGAGCCTCAGGTTTGACTTAATGGTTTTTCAAGAAAATGAAAAGCAGGCTACTATTTCCTGTCTTCTTGGACTACAGAAGATGAAGATTTAAATTTAAATTGTGTAAATTTAGGTTAGATCTAGGCCATTTTGTTCAGTGGAGAACTGAGGCAAAGATGCTGACAGATCTTCCCAAATCTATGCAAATCAACCTTGACAAGTCTAGGAGTCCCCTATTTTAATGAACTAAAGATATCAATCCTGTAAGCCAATGCAGTTTTCAGCTCTTTTGGGGAGGGGAACCTTTATTTAAAACTTTAATATTGAAACCTGATCCCAGGGGAGATCGTGCTGCTAAAAGCTGGTACAGGCGACTCTGCTCAGCCCTGTCCCCCAACCACCACCCTGGTCTGCCTGCCTTCTCACCACTGCTGGGTAACCTTGAAACAGGGTTTCTGACCAGAAAAGCTCAAGGTAGAGTTACCCAGCATTTCTCATCACCTAACTACAAAAATATACTAACAACCTCTTTATTTGCACTACAAAAAAGAAGAGCCTAACTGAAAATTAGAAGGAAGGACAGAAAGTCTGGAAGGAAACCCTACGAAGCGATACCACAGTAACCCTAAACTTTCCAGTACCTGTTCAACACTCGCTAGTTATTAATTACTCATAAGGTTTAGAATCCACAAAGAGGAACAGAATACACAGGAATGTGTACCTGACTATCATGGGGGAGCTTCTGGACCAGGAAAAGGTAGTAAAATCCAGACATAATTAAACCCCAAATTTGGCAAGCACAGATGCTCCTGATGGGCCCTCCAATATTTGTCAAATGAATGGATAAAAGTGCATGGGGAGGGTTCTGAGCTTTGAGACAAATGGTGCTAAGTGAATCCTTCTTAAGCTGGCAATTTGGGAAATTAGCAGATGTGAAGTGGGAGGCTACTAGGAGAAGGCACAATGCAAAATGTGGAAGATATGTTAGAACAAAAATATCTAGGAAGAGGCAAGTGGCAATGAATGACATCAACTCAGCAAGAAGGAGAAAACCACGCAGAAAATCATTTACGCGCTGCTTTTCTAACAAATGACTTGGCATTTGAATGACTTGCTAGAACTCAGCCTCTAGACCTGAACAGCTCTGCTTATAAGAATTTTAACTACTGCCCTACCACCTTGAAATCAGGTAGCTGCCAAGCTTACATCTTTAAGCTTCAAGAGAGAATCAGCTAGTTTAAAAAGCATTTATTGGGAAAAAAGATAATTTTTCCACATGGTGTGTTTTCCACTGGTTTCTAGAGAGGCAGTTAATTGATACGGATTATAGCTTTCAAGACAATGGCAAAGACTGGAGGGCAAAATTACAGTTTGGGAAAGCCTGGTTTTAATCCTGACTGTTTAACTTTCTCGGTTAATTAATGCTACATGCCAACCAAATAATCTTTTAGTTTAACTCGAATACGAGCTTTAGGAATATACTATAACGTGGTCTCTAATCTATGCTTTGTGTTCCCTTCCCTGCCCCATAAGAGCAGAAAGGACTGATAAAGAAAGCTGGCAGGCTTTCCTCCCAGAGAAGACACACTGAGTCAGGAATGTGGTAGAAGTCGATCCTCTGATGTCCATCCGGAGAGAACTGGGAGCTACAGGTTGGCGACATCTGGGAACACAGGAGGGAGGAGAGGAACACAAAGGAAAGGGCGGCAGGTGAGACAACACCTTGGGCCTGAATGAGCCATCTGATGGATGCCCCAGTGTCAAGGGGGCTCCTTGGAGTCCTGGTATGCAATGGAGGGTCCACGTCCCGAGGACTCAGCTGCACGCCGTGGTCTCCAGAGATGCTTCCGAGGTCCAAGAATGATGACAAGCATGTGGAATGCAAATTGGGAAAAATAAGGGCTCCCCACAGCACTTTCAGCAGAAAACTCTTATGACAGAGATAAGAAGCTACCGACGCACGTGAAATCCCACCTGGTGCTCCTCAGTGGTTTCTCTGTCAATGAAACCCATCCACAACAGGTTAAAGAACCCCACTGCCTACGCGGGGAAGATGAAATTTCTGTCTCAGCAACTAATGGGAACTGAAAATAAGTGCCATTTAAGACTCCGGCTTCCTAAACTCTTAATTCTATTTCACACTGACTTAAATAAATCCTGTTGTAAATGTCCCGCCAAGCATATTCTTAAAGACAAGCATGGAAAGCTTAAGGAGAGTTTAAAGGACAATAATAAGGGTGTATAAAAGATTAAAAAAAAAAAACAAACTCTAGTAAGCAGTTCAAGGAACCGGGATCTTCTTATTTGGTTTGCTTGGACCAGAGAAAATGAGTTAGGATCTATCTTCAGGATTCAAAAAAGAAAGGAAGAAAAAGAAAAGAAAACCAATATTGGTCAGGTACTAGTTTCTTATGTTTTATGTTTTCTAGAGCAATTTCACAAAT
Organism: Vicugna pacos; assembly: GCF_048564905.1. Classification (NCBI taxonomy): domain Eukaryota; kingdom Metazoa; phylum Chordata; class Mammalia; order Artiodactyla; family Camelidae; genus Vicugna; species Vicugna pacos. The sequence goes on from NC_132989.1 coordinate 66,770,806, forward strand.
CATTCCTTTTTTGCAGAAGAACCCCATACAGATCATTTGGCCAATTTTACAGATGAGGAAGTCAGCTTTTTTTCTAGATTTCTCTCCTCACATGAGTTTTTTTTGACCCAGGAACTGAAGAGAAATGTGATGCCCAAGGCAGTCTATTCTGAGGGGGAAAGGAGCAGACAAATGTCAGAAACAGCAACACCCAGCAGGATCCACACTACAGTGATGAGAATAAGGACCAGCCCACGTGTCCAGGAAATCAGAAGGAGCCCAAGGGAGCTTGAATCGCTGTCCCAATTCAATTAAACAGAGCATTCTCATTTCACTTTGGCTGCCTCCATGGGAAATCTGAGCTTGTGAACAAATTTGGGTTTGCACCTGGTGGATGTTTGGGAATTCTTAGCTTCAATATTCAGAGGTGGTGTGGACAGCCAGAAGCAAATGCAGACTGATTAGTAAGGACAAGATGAACAGGAAAAGTATGCAGCTCATGGATTATCTTCCCATTTGGTGCTTTTATAAAACCATTTGCAAGGCTCAAGCAGTAGATGACTAATTTATTATCAAAAGTAAATATTTTGCAGCTGCCAGCATGTCACACTGTGATTCCTGTGAATCACGTCCCATCAGAACCCACTGGCAGGGGACAAGCCCAAGAGCCTCCTTGTACTGAGGGGCCCCTGAGCGGTGGGGCAGCATCCTAATTGACCTGGGATAGTGGTGGGATGTCTGGGGTCCCGAGGCCTCGAGAAGCACAGGGGTTTTCTGACCTGTCACCGTGGACAGCACCAGCCCCAACTCCCGCCCTGGCCAATGCTCTGGGAAGGCTGGTCCGCAAGCCCCAGGCAGCTGATCACTGAATGCAGGAGGCACCACAGTGACTGTCAGAAGGAGGGCAGCGCTCTGCCCCATGTCAACCTTTAGCAAATACAAACCCTTTGTTGAAGTGACACAGAATAGACTGTGGAACGAAAGTAACTTTTTGAGGGAAGATTTAGAAACAGAGAGAGGAAGCACTGTCAGGATGGACACTGACATTCTCACTGTTTTGCATCAGAAGTGGGTTTTTACATCCCACGTTTGAAGCAGTCTAATCCCAAGAGTCAGCAGCCGGATGGAGAGGCTGTGAGATGGGTGGGTAAGAGCATGAGCGGGGCAGCCAGCAGCCTGGGCGTGAAACCCGGTTCTGCCACCTGCTATCTCGGGCAAACTATTTCACCTCCAGGCTTCGATTCCCCATGTGTAACACAGGGATTATACCTTCCCTCCCTCAAAAGCCTGGAATGAGGAGTAAATGACTTAGTATCTGAAAACTGTTTAGAAAAGTGCCAGACATGGAGTAATAACACTATTATTACATAATCTTTTAGAACATCAGGAGTCTGTGATTCAGAATGCATCCTCAGAGAAGAAACCGTCTTCCCAGTGAGGGTGGTAAGTTTCCAAGTAGCTCATAAAAGTCCATGTGTCCCATATTGTAACTAAGACCATCTCAAACCTCAGGCTGGCTCAGAGATCATTTCTAAGGAATCCCCTGGCTCCTCCTCCCAGCTCAGTACCAAAGACACATCTCTCCCCCGAAGAGGAGATTGGGAAATCTCCCTGTGTGGGAAGATTCGGGGAAGGGGCGTCTGTAAAGTCCTGGGCATCTTCAGGTGTGTGAGGACAGGCAGCACCCACGTGAGGCAGAGTACTGAGGTCCAGGGTGGCCGTCTCTCTCCCGCAGACAGCTCCAAGGTCAGGCCTCCGGACTGTGAAGGCTGCCTCGGGAGTGGAAAGTTCCATGGTCCAAGAGTAGAGACTGGGCAGCACATATGGACGGGAAAGCCCCCCTCGGCAGCCTGGGAGAAGCGGGTGTAGACAAGGAGGGGGCTGAGCCCAAGGACAGGTCTGAGCTGGAAGCAGGCCGAGAGCGGTCATTGCGGCGACAGGAGCTGCCTGCTCAGTAGCTGGTTCTTTCTTAGACATTTCATTCTCCCACCCACAACAGAAGTCTGTACCAGGCTCAACCTGGCCCAGCCTCCATTTCAGATTTGGAGCAAAGCAGAAATCTGAACTTAGTGCTCTGGTTTGATGCTGGATTTTGTGCTTTACTAAGCAATGCCAAAAAATTAGAAAAATTTAAAAGGGCTCCCTGTCATCTGTCAAAACAACAAACAGAAAAGATGAACTGAAAAACTCTCAGTTTAGGACACCCTGATCCCTGAGATCTTCGAACACACTAAGTACAGACCATCACAGCAACACCTGCTCTTCCACCTAAATTAGTCAACAGGGCATTTTCCCAGTGTACCGCTGGCCTGGGGCTGCGGGCCCAAAGCCCAGACTTAAGGATGCTCACTGTGTTCCCTAACTGGGAAAAAGCCATCATCTTCTCTTTGAGAGTTATGCGCTCAACACCAACGTTACATAAAGGGTTTGCTTTTGTCTGCATAAACCCAATATAGGTGTGTCCCTCGTCAGCAGGCTTACTGGGGCCATAGCAAGGACCACCCACCAGGTTCCTGTTTGGGAGGAGTGGGGCACAGCAGGGGTGGAGGAATCCTGAGCCAGACGTCAGAGAGCTGGGTCCGGCTCGCTGCTGAACTTCTGAGTGGTCTAGCACTGTGCTGTTCCACTGTAGCCAGTAGTCACATTTCAATTAAATTCAATTAAATAACACTACAATTTCCATTTTTTGACTACGCTGGCTACAGTTCACGTGCTCCATCAGCCACATGTGACTAGAGGCTACTATCCTGGACACCACAGATACAGAACACTTCCCCCCATTACTGAAAGCTCACTGGGCGGTGCTGAGAGCACCTCCCTGAGACCGAGTCGCTTCCCTGGTCAAACAGGGGTTTAGCCCAGATCCCTCCCCCTTCACAGGGCTCCACCCAGAGCAGCCGTCCACACTGTTCCGAGCATCCATGTGTAGTGGTCACTCTGACAGGCATTACCTCCCAATCAGGAGGAGGAATAGGTGATTTCCGCCCACACTTTCTGGAAGAATGGAGGCCTGGAGTTGCTAAGGAGTTTGCTCAGCCACACCCTGACAAACAGTAGGGCAGGGGTTTCAATCCAGACAACTCTGACGCTCAAGCTGGTGCCCTTAACCACATTCCCATCACTTTTCTAGCAAGATTCTGAAGGCCTGTCCACTCGGGAACCCATGCTACACGGACAGACTGGCCTGGGTTCAGCTCCCACGAGGGTTTCTCGAGGTGTAAGAACTTCACCTCAGCTTCTACGAGAGACAACAGAGTGGGGTTGAGAGGGCTGCTAATTCTTGTCTTACACTCCAAACTACGTTCAGGAAGGGTTTAGAATATATATTTTAAATTAAAAGACTAATAGGGTCTGTGTGAGTGTGTGTATACGTTTCTATAATAAAGTACATATAAAACCCTCTTATAAATGTATACATATATACACCCTTGTAAATATAAATTTAAAATATATATTTATATTTATAGGGGTGTATGTATGTTAAAAGTATTATACATAATGTTAAAAATAAAAGAACAGAACTGAGGGAAATAACTGTAAATTGGCAGATAATGGGCTTTATCCTGAATATATAAAAAACATATCATATCAATAAGAACAATACAAAAACTAATAAAAAAAATCTGAGCAATGCCCAGGAAGAGGGGCATTGACTGGGAGGGGCCTCCCCGGTGCTACAAATGTTCCATTTCTCGGTCAGGGTGGTAGCTGTACAGGTGTGTACAGAGGTAAAAAGTTACTGGGTTATACCCATGTTTGGTGCTCTTTATGTGAAGTATGTAATATCACAACAAAATGCAATAAAGCATATAAATGAACATATAAACTAATAAGTTCTTCAGCAGCAGCTAAATATGCTCTCTTTGTTCATACACACCATAAGTGTAAGAGGACTGGAGTGAGTTTGAAGCATAACAGCTGAGTTATTTTGAAAAAATTCTGTGGAACTGCTCTGCCAAGATGACCCACACTTCCTGTACCGTAAACAATAACGAAATCATCAGGCATGGGTACTGCTTCTCAGCACTCACATTAAACTGCTCAGTATGGCATCCTTCCCCACCCGGCATGCAGTTTAGGGCAGGCACTGAAGTCTTCCAGAACCTTTAGTTACAAGAACAGTCTCGTCAATCAAAATGTCCAGCCCAATACATTGATCAAAGTTCCAGTGCAGTCCAGAAGAAGCCACTTCCCTCCTGCCCCTGCCTCGCCCACCTCAAGCCTGGAAGCCCACGTGGGAGGCCCCTCTTCTCCCTGCACCACCTCCTCCCCAGGTTCTTGCCATCACTGCTGACCCTCCAGGGAGAGAAGGCAGCCGGACGAGCTGGTGCAGGTGGAGCCCAGCCCTGGTTCCCTCTGGACATGACGGATGGGACAGTGGCTAGCTCCTCCTCTTGTGGGGTACTTGGTGGGATTTTTGGAGACCTCTCTTACGGAGACTTCAGGCCTCATGACCCTGACTTGGGCAATGTCTGCTTCTCCCTCACGCTCACACCCATCCCGGTGTCTGTTACACTCCAGTGCTCAGCTCTCACTAGTGAATGAATGAAGGGGTGAGAAACAGAAAAGAGAGTAGCTATATTCTCTCCATAAACTCTTTTGGGAAGGATACTTTTATGCTAGCAGGTCCTTGTGAGTTGATCAGACACTTTTAAAACATTTCCCTTAGCCTACAATTAAGAAATGAATGACTGTTTCATTCTCAGCTACTTGTCACTCAGACGGAACCCAGAGTCTGATGAAGAGTCATAACCTGCGGACACAGCTGCAGACTCCCTTATCAGCGCCTTTCCGTGGTCCGTAAAATCCCCCAAGCAAGTGGACAGAGTACTTTTTCAAAACTAGCTGATCAATAAGACAACTCATGAAAATCCAAATTGCTACAGATTGTAGACACAAGTCCTTCCACAGAGATTCGAGTGTAGATCTGAGTTGTTTACAGCAGCCTCAAAGCCCCTCCCCCGCCTGGCTGTACACAGAGGACAAGAGCAGAAACGCTGATATGAAAAAACACATGCACCCCAGTGTTCAGCACTATTTACAATTCCCAGGATGTGGAAGCAAACTAAGTGTCCATCAACAGATGAATGGCTAAAGCAGAGGGGGTGTGTATATACAATGGACTATGACTCAACCATAAAAATAAGAAAATTTTACCATTTTCAACATGGACAAAGTTGAAGCGCATTAAGCTAAGTGAAATAAGTCAGACAGAAAGACAAATATTGCATGATCTCATCTATATGTGGAATCTAAAAAATATAACAAATGACTGAATATAATAAAAAAAAGAAGCAGACTCACAGATACAGAGAACAAACCAGCAGGGAAAGGGAAGGGGAAGGGGCAACATAGGGATAGAGGATTAAGAAGCACAAACTATCATGTATAAAATAAGCTACAAGGATATATGGTATAACAGAGGGAATGTAGCCAACATTTTATAATAACTATAAAAAGAGTATTATAACTTTAAAAATTGTGAATCACTATATTGTATACCTGTAACATAAAATATTGTACACCAACTATACTTCAATAAAAAGCTTTTTTTAAAAAAGCTCTGCAGCCCTGAAACCTGCAGACACCTTGGCATCGTGGGAATGACATGTGAGGCCACTTAGCAGGAGACCCTCGAGAAGGCTGTGAACGCTTAGTGAAAACACTTCCTTTAACTCAGCCCTGATTTCTGGCCCAATAGTCATTGGAGTCTTTGTCTTGGCTGACTTTAGAAATTTTAAAGGCTAGAATTCTCTCCTGGAGAGAATGAACAACAGCAACATTAAAATGTAAACCTGGCAACTATTACTGGGCATCTACCATGTACTCAGCATTGCAGAGCCCGGTGACGGGAGATACAAAGATGAATGAGACAGGCCCTGTCTGGAAGGAGCTCCCGGGCTGGTTGGAGGGAGAGGAAATATGCCTCTCTCCTGTCCTCAGCTGGAAGGGGTACAGTCACACACACCTGTATTGTGCTTTCTGTCCTTCACGCTTCTTTTTTAAGGAGGAGTCTTTATTTTTTTGTTATTTTTAAAATTGAAGTATAGTCAGTTACAATGTTGTGTCAATTTCTGGTGTACAGCATAATATTTCAGGCATACATATACATAGATATATATTCCTTTTCATATTCTTTCTCATTATAAGTTTCTACAAGATATTGAATATAGTTCCCTGTGCTGTACAGAAGAAACCTGCTATATATCTATTTTATATATAGTAGAATCTGCAAATCTTGAACTCCTAGTGCTTCTTAATTCAACATCACCTTTTTTTATTGAAGTATAGCTGATTTACAATGTTGTGTTAGTTTCAGGTGTACAACAAAGTGATACAGTTATACATACATACATACATACATACATACATACATATATATATATTCTTTTCCAGATTCTTTTCCATTGTAGGTTATTATAAGATATTGAATATAGTTCTCTGTGTTATACAGTAGGTTCTTGCTGTTTATCTATTTCATACATAGTAGTTGTGTGTATGTTAATCCCAAACTCCTAATTTAACTCCTTCCCCTCTCCTTTCCCCTTTGGTAACCATAGTTTGTTTTGTATGTTTGTGAGTCTATTTCTGATTTGTAAATAAGTTCATTTTCATCATTTTTTTTTTTAGATTCCACATATAACTGAGGTATTTGCCTTTCTCTATGTGACTCACTTCATGTAACATGATCATCTCTTGGTCCATCCACAACATCACCTTTAATTCTCACCACATCCTTGGGTGAGGATGGTAATTCTCTTTTTTGGAAGACGAAACTAACACTCAGAAAGGCTGAGTGACCAGCTCCAGGCCCGAGAGAAGGTATATGAGTGGAACTGGAAGCACACAGGTCCCCCAGCTACGGGCAGTGGCTCCTTCTGCTGACGCATAGACAAGGCACGGGGAGAAACTCAGCTCAGCCTATGGCTTTACTTGCAATATGAAAGGAAACAAATGAGTGAAAAAGCACAACAAAATGAGGAGAAGTTAGAGCATAATATGTTAACAGATGAAAATTTTTAGAATCAGAAAAAAATGAAACATTTTAGCCTCGCCAAATACTAAAGAAAAGGCTAGAAGGCCCCAGGAGAAGTGGGATTCTAGCACCACATTTAGGGGACAGGGGGAGTTGAGGGTGACGTCCTAGGGAAATTTTATTTCTTTGGAGAACCAACACCCATACTTCTGCAACTCTTTCTTTCTCCTGAATTAAGTTCAGAGTGGTATCTGCCAATACTAGTTACCTTTGATAAGAACTGAGAAATAAGTGTATGATATCTAATACTTTGTAGAAGACTTGATTTTCTAGATTATTTGCAGACAAATTTACATTCTTGCTTCACTGTGGCTTTTCTGTTTTCTCCAAATTGAAATGCTGTCCCTGGTCAGTCTACCGCGTGAGAAAAAATGCTGTTGTTCCCATGTGGGACTGTAATTTTGAAATGAGTACAGCTTCCTACTCATTTTTCAAAAAGCTATTACCTCAAAAGAATCAAGTTGCCACAATGACGCTATATTCTTCCTTCAATGGACTCAATGGGTACAGAATCAATTAGATAACAGTAATCCTCTTGTGAAAACCACAGACAACAAAGATTAGGCTTAATTGGCAGAGTCAGATGATAGCCCATTTTCCAACCAGCAGTCTTGTCTCATTGCTAGATGCTGCCTTTGAGGGAGTAAAGACCTTCAGACAAACTTGGATAAAGGCACCAAGCTGTGCTTATTCCTTCTTTAAGCATCGCTGTGGCCACATTGCTGAGGGCCATCAAGTCAGGGGTCAAACGTCCATCTCCTCTAACTCAGCTGATCAGGCTGCTTTGACTTGCTCTTGGTAACAGCTCGCTACACTGATTTCAGTCTCCATTAATAGATCATGACTGGAAGTTTTAAAAGCTCTGGTCTATATAACTGTCACATGGGAAATATAATGAATTTGGGGAAAGAGTACATTTTAATTTTAATTACGTTTAAATTTAATTTAATTACATTTTAGTTGTAATTCTAGTTAGATAATACAAGTTTTTTTAATCCATCATAGTATGAAAGTCTATAATGATGCTATGCTCTTACTGCTCTTCAAAATTTAGAAGAGAAAATTAAAAGGAAAGCACTTACTTTCCTCAGATATTCAAAAAGCATCTTTTCTTGCAGCTTTAACTGTTGTTTGCCAACTTGCGAGTAAAACTTAAAGTCTAAACTCTGGATCCAGGCAATGAGGTGTAATTAAAAGCACTCTGGCTTTGGAAATGGATGGACCTGGGCTCACGTCCTGCCAAAAGCAAATCAGTAAAGGGAGGAAGGGAGATCTGGACACTGAAGCCAGCAAAAAATGCCCTACAGCGCTTGTCAATAAGCAGACATGATCCAGAAACGCCCTGCATATCACATGCTTCCACAGAGAAGGTGATGGAGACCTCGCTTGAATGAGGAAGGTAACAGGATGAAGTTATACCAGCAGAGTCCCAGATTATACCAACCACAGATCTGCTCACGCACGCAGGGAAGGTAAGAAAGACAAATGAGTGAGTGGTAAGAACTCCCTTCGGTACATCAGGGTCTAAATTTTATACAGTAACCATGGCAGAGGAAAAGACAGATACCTGGGCAGTTTGTACCATCCACGCCTGTAGAGATGCACCACCTGATGTAGAGAGGGTCTGGGAAGCTGGGCTTCCCAGCGTGGCCCCCTAACTGGAATTGGTTACGAAGTGCTTCCCCTGCAGGGGCTCATCTGCAAAGTATCCGGACTGTCCGAGGTTGCTTTTCAGGTTAGAACTACAGGCCACCAGGACACAGTCTGAATAATGAGACCCTTACTTTCACATTGACCCATTTTCTAGTCCAGTGACTTGCTGCTATTCAACCTGATATTGACTGCATGCACATATGTACTCATGTATGTACACGCAGCTATCAAATCAGATGGTAACACTTTACTGTAAATCTCTTCATCACTAGTGACGGATTCAGTTCACCAATCTCTCCCCATCTACGACCTCTCTCCCGAAAGTAAAATAGCCCCAGCCTGTTGTAATTTGCTCCGCGGGACTCTCCCAGCTACTACAAGGGTTATATGTCAACTGTGAAGGATCTCTGTTTGAGATCATCAGAAAAAGAGGGGACTGGGGGCTGATAAAAGGGAAGTGAGGCTGACAAGGAAGCAAGGTTAGAGTTTTTGAGGCAAGATTTGGAGGAGAGGAGGGAGGTGAGGTCAGGTAAACCTGGGCTTTGACTGGTCCTGGGACCGTGAGTCTTGGCATAAACTTGAAGGGGCCAACCTTCAACTGGAGAAGAGAACCAAGCAGCATCTGCTCAACTTTGTCTACGGAAGCTACTCTGCATCTCCACAGCCACCGTGGGCCCCGGGACTCAGAAGTCAAGACTGAGTCAAAACTGGAGATGACAAAACAGTTAGATAACAGGAGAAACTTCTTATCACGTTTTACCTGCAATGGAGATCCAAAATAGCTCACGGGGACTGTGGAGAAGAGAAACTAGCCATTACCGGTGAGCTAAGGATGGCCCTCAGGATTTGACTCATGTAGGATCCATTTTTATTTACTTAAGATGTGTAAGATGAAGTTTTTACATTCTTTATTTAAGGTGCTGTCTTCGTTTTTGCTTTAGTATATAATTATAATATGTAATTAATATATAAGAATTGTCGTGGGCTAACTGGTGGGGAGGTCCACTTTTCCTAGTTAGTGAATTGTCCTGCCACAGAGGTTTCAGGAGCCAGGCCCTCGTGTGACTCTCCCTGATGCACGGTCATTACCAAGGGCCAGTGGTAGACCTGTGACTGCCTCTGAGAATATAATAAAGTCACACATGGGAATTCCTTGCGTTTTCTTCCTTTTTCTCTACTCATTAGCTGACTCACATTTTATGTTACCCGTGTTCTGCTCTGAGCCATAAAGGGGCCCCTTCTCTCTCTCCAAAACTCTCCTTGCAGGAGGCTGGCCAGCCACGTGTCCAGGAAGGCTCACTCCTTATTTGGCACAATACATGCCTTGAATCAAGGAAACAAAGCAGACCCTTGCTTTACTTTGTGAAATGGTGTAATGTGTATAAATTCTATAGACTTGCACTGAAAACACATAAATAGGTAACAAGTAGGTGTCCTGTTGATGATGCAATTAAAAAAACAATACAGTAGACTCCTGAACAACACAGGTCTGAACCACGCAGGTCTGCTCGTACGTGGGTCTTCTCCAATGGTGAATACGGCAGTCCTACACACCTGCGGTTGGGCGAATCCTCAGGTGCGGAGGAAGCACACATGTCATGGAACCACGGGTACAGAGGGCCAACTATACGCTGTACACAGGTTTCCCACTGTGCAGCAGGCTGGTGCCCCAACCACCCCACTGTTCAAGGGTCAACTGTACTAGAAACCCAAACATCAAAGGGTATGAGGCAAAGCAGCTTCTGAATCAGCCAGAGAAACGCTCCCTGATGGGATACTGGTCTGGTCCCAGGATGTTGCTTGCTTGCAAGGGACACCTGCTGTTTGCCTCCGGGAGGTACCACCCCTGCTGACCCAACTCCACACACAGAGGGCTCCGCAAACAGTGTTCCCGGGTGGCCCGGTACCGTGGCCCTGCCGGGGCTGCAGTGCCCCCAGGTAGGTGCTATTGCCTCAGAAAGTGGGGAAGAGAGGACCCCTGCTTCATCCCGTGTGCTGCCCTTTGTAGATGTGAAACAGCGGCTGTTGGCAATACACGTCTGTTTCCTTTGATCTATACACCCACCCTCCAGTTTCTTCCCTCCCTATGTTCCAATTTCAAAGTTTCAAACTCTAGCTCCAAAGAATTGGGGCATTTAACACGTGTAACAATTTAAAAAGCTGGCTATAAAAAATCCGTGAAAGTAACTACCAAGGCCACTGAATTACCTGTGCGTGCTTTGAGACCCAGTGACGGAGGACATTCAGTACTCGGTTGGTGGCTGTTCTGCGTATAATGAACTCTTTGTCACATGTTCTCTCGGTGTTGTTAAATCCTTAGGAGGAAAAGAAACACACACATGTAGTTAAAGCCGATCCCCAGGGACCTGGAAAAGGTCACTTATTTTAGGACATGGGTTAATGGAACTCAGAAACGACACAGCTTGGTAGAAGGCAGCAAGTGGCTTCAGACTGTTGTGGATTCTGCTTCCTTACCTATTATCTCCTCAGCAGCGAGGCCACCACACAGTTACAGGTACAATTAAATGAGTAGGGTGCATATGTTTATTCAAGGCCAATGATGAAAGCGAAAGCCAGTCTAATGACACTTCTATTTGTGCCTGTCTTGTTACATAATATTGAGCCAAGAAGGAGCTTTGACACAGTATTTGAATCAACATTAGTTTATACTTTCGCTCCAAAGTCATCATATAACCACTAACATTTTCAATATTTGTAGATAGATGAACCCATGCTTGGCTCACAGATGAGACAAATACTTTACTGTGAAGAACATGAACTCCACAGCCAGACTGTCTGGGTTCAAGTCCCTGTCCTCCTACCAGCAAATCGCGGCTCCTCTCTGGGACCAGTTTCCTCATGTCCTGCATGGGATCAGTGTACCAGCTTTATAGACTCGTTTGGAGATTTAGTTAATACTTTTTAAGCATTTAGAATGGCACTTGGAAAAACAGAGAGAGCTCAATAACTACTGGGTATTACTACAACTCAGTATTGGGTCGGTGTCTTTGAGCCCTCTCTGTGCCAGCCTATGTCTCTATCTTGGCCACCTTTTCACTATCAAGAAACCAATTTAATATTTTTCTACTGACTCTGCTTTAATAAGATTTTGCCTTCCAATCATAATTAAGTGATGTCATTTTATTTTGTTTCCTTTAGAAATGAATTCAAGCCTTACATAACTTCACTGGCAAGCTTCTTGAAAGTTGTCTATATTCACTGATTTCATTTCGTCTCCTACTCACTCTACATCCTACTCCAAGATTCTCACCCCATCTTAACACCAAAACAGCTTCCACTAAGGTCACCAATAACCTCCATGCCTCTATATCCAAGGGCTATTATCTTTCTTTAGGAAATTTCATCTAACGATCACCTATAAGAAAATTACTCATGTACTTCTGAAATTCTTCTCTGAGCCCTGGAACCATATATCCACCTGCCTCTTGGTATTTTCCGAAGATGTTTCAAAAACCTCAATCTTAGTATGTGCAAAAGAAAAACTCACGGCCTTTCCACCAGAACTCGTCCTTTTCCAGTGTTCCCTATCTCAGTGAAGGAATACCATCAGTCAAACAGTCAAATAGCTTGAAACTGGAATCATTCTTGGCCCATCTCTCTGCTTCTTCCTGATAATTTTATCTGCTAAATAAATCTGAAATCTGTCCATGTCTTCGTATCTACAAAGCCAAAACTGGAGCTGAGCTCCAGCAATTCTCATTTAGTTCTAACATCCTAAAATTAGGGTGTTTATAAAAACTAAAGATACATAGGTGGGACCTGAAAATATGTGAAAAGAATTTAAAATATTTTAAAAGTCAAATTTTATAAGAACCACATAAAACTTCTTCAAATTAACAGAATTATTCTTTCAATGATTGCTGAAAATTTGACAGGTTGATATTTAAAACACAGATAGATACGATAAATAAACATAGATTAGACCCCCAGTTGAATTAAGAAAGAGTAAACTGGAAAGAGATTGGGAAAACAGAGCTGAGAAAATTACCTAAATGCAGTACAGAGAGCTAAAGAGATGGAAAAAGAAAAAGAGAGGTTAAAAGACATGGAGAAAAGAATTGGAATTTTCAACAGATGTCCATTTGTGTCTGTGTCAGGGATGGGTGGAGAGGGGAGATTATTTAGAAAGAACAAGGTCCTTCTGCTTTCCAAACCAGTATCACACACAAAAGACCACGTGCTGGGTCTTCTTTATAAAATGTCCACTATTTCCATAAATTCAAATCTCAATTTCTGCTACCATTCAAGTTAGCATTAGATTACACTGCTTGTCTATTTTACATAACTGCTGCTAATAACCAGGTTATTTATCTTTTTTTGTGTAGACCTCAGCTTGGTAAGTTCTCAACATCTCTTTGCTGCTCAGAGCTCATCACTTTTGCCACTTGCAGGGCTCAAAATTCCCTTGGAAACTGACCAAGCACTCACGTAGGAGATCTTCAACAATGCACACTGGAATAATCCACAGCTAGGGGTAGAGGCGGCTGGAGTAGAAGGACCAGCCACAGGCAGGACCAGCCTTCCAAGAGCGGCAGGAACACTAGAAACAGGCAAGGCTCCAAAGACACACCTTCCACCGCACCTTCCACATGGCAGGCAACCCCAATATGGCCCCAGGATGGACCAGAAGTAAAGTCCAGGGCAAATTATTTAACCTCTCCATGGCTGTTTCCTCATAAAATGAGCAGACTAATGAAACCATATTAAGTTGTTTTAAAGATTAAATAATTCCTGTAAAACAAGGCACTCAATAAGCCATATTTACTGTAATTATGTTCTCACCTATAGCTGGCTTCATCCATCTATCCCCTTGACCCAATGGCCCTCACAATATACTCTTGACATTATCTGAGTCATAAGCATACGTGAAAACAGTAAAGATCTGATAGACATCAAGCTATTTCCTTCCTAAAGAATCCTTTTTACTGCTTGATCAACAGAGGGAGGTTTTTGATCTTAGAAATATTCTGTCAATTCTATTTAAGTCACCAATTCAGAAATTCCCTAAACCAGATACATGAACCATCTATCTGAAAGGCATACCTGTAGTAAATCCTGAGAGATCAAGTTTTATGAACGGAGCTTCTGCTTATTCATTAACTAAAATTGCCTTAACTGGGCTCTCATGTGCTAAGGTGATATGTGTGTATACACAATACAGCACATAGGTCCATCTCTCAATCAGATGGCCAGTCTCACCATTTATCACAGACTTTAAAGCTCTGTGATCAGAGCCACAATTTTTTGCAGCTCACCAGATTTCCTCCTTATTGCAAGCCACCATCTAAACTGGGGGCTGCTTGGGCAATATTTATTTCTGAATTTAAACATGAACCACATAGCTAATTGGTGGCAATATCCATGCAGAAGCCATTCTGTCCTAGAATCATGGATCCACCCCCAAGGAGTTCTTGCGCCACATTTTGGAAGAGCAAACAGCAAATTCTTGGCAGAGTTCTAAACATCTTTCCCTTGTCAAGTGTGACAGCCACCAAATTCTACATATACACCAGGAGAGTTTATTTAAATAACATCACACATCTGCAATATACACATCTTTCCAACATATGTAGATTCTTTTTCAGTTGAAGGCACTGGTCAAACAAGCTACTTTGGGCAACAAAAGCCGTCTGGAAAAGTGGTAAGACCCCAATCACCATACGTGTGAATTTAAGAGTGCAATTCAGATAGACTGGGAGTTCAAAATTTGTTGATACTGACAGGCATAAGTAGAATAGATAAACAAGATTATACTGTATAGCACAGGGAAATATATACAAGATCTTGTGGTAGCTCACAGTGAAAAAAAATGTGACAATGAATATATGTATGTTCATGTATAACTGAAAAATTGTGCTCTACACTGGAATTTGACACAACATTGTCAGATGACTATAACTCAATAAAAAAAGTTAAAAAAAAAAGAATGTGATTCAGCTTTATGATCCTTCCCCCAGAGAGCTTGTGAGTCATTCCATCCCTTTTAGCAATTGGTGGATGCCACCTCTCATTAAACGATACACTCCTTGGTGAAGGGATTTTATCTCAAACATCTCTGTAGGCTCTTCAGCTTTGTACACAGGCACTTAGCAGTTATTTTTCTCAACAAAAATTCCATCACTCCCAATGAAAACTACCTGAAGGTATCTGCAGACGCTATATACCTGAATTAACAGCATTCTTTGGCCATGTTACCATAATGACTATGTATCTGATATCTATCACAAGAAGGACATATGATAAAGGAATGGGGAGGGAGGCAAGGAAAATTTAAAATAGAGAAAAGGAAGGAAATTTTCATTTTATTCTTCAAATAATGTGATACTCAGCTAACTTCATGGCCTACTTTGTAAGAGGCAAGGAAAATAATGGTGAGATGGAAATAAGATTACATGTAGGTGGATGATGGGTTTGTCCAGTTAGAGCCATCCTGAGGCTGCTTGAGGACAAACTGTCAAAGACAAGGAATTCCTGAAGATGGTGACGTATCTTAAAATCAAAAGTAGATCACCAAGAAGTGGACTCTGGAGCTGTAGTTGATGCCAACATAGCACCTTTAGGGCATCCTCTCACTTGGTGAGGAAAGTTAGAGTACAATCAGGCAGAGCCAGAAAGCACGGAGATAACATAGATGTCAGTGGTCCATGGTGATGGGTTCCTGGGAGGAAAGTAAATGCTAACTATTGCTTACTTTAACCTTACTTCTAGAAACTGCTACTTACTGTGTTTTTATCCCCAGTACCTGCCATTGTAGGTCTTAATAAATTTAGGCTTATTGAATGAATGCATTGAGATCATTTTAATGATTATATCGGTGGGGGAATTAAGAAAAATGTCACATCACTGACACATAACTTTTCACTTATTCAAAAGGGGCTCAGTCTCTCCAACATCAGTGTTATCCATGCACTTTGTTTTATCCAGTAGATAACTTTCTTCAATAATTACGTGCAATATAAAATCACATCATTGGTTTGTACATTTCAGTACCCTTGGATTACAACTATATTTCTACTCTTTGGTTGCTGGCATGGAAAAATCATTAATATTTATTGTTGCTTTGTGCCAGGTATGTACTAAAAGCTTTACAAGTGGTCTATAATTTAACCCTTGTAATAATAACAACTGTCATTTATCACATGCCCACCAAGTACCAAGTATAGGACCATGAGTAATGTGGCTCCTCAACAACAGCAACCAAGTAGGGTAAATACTGTTACCTCCACTGACAAAGAAATAGAAAATAAGAGAGGTTGAGAAACCTGGCCAAGGTCACAGAGCTAATAAGTGGCAGAACCAGCACAGACAAATCTATTTCCAAAGCCAGAGTGCTTTTAATTACCACCACATAGCCTGAATCCAAAACTTAAAAGTCTTTTAAGTTTTTCTTGCAAGCTGGTAAACATTAAGGCTACAAAAGAAGATGCTATTTGAATATTTTGGGAAATTAAGTGCTTTCCTTTTAATTCTCTCTTCTAAATTTTGAAGAGCAATAAGAGCATAGTACCATTATAGAGTTTCATACTGCAATGGATTTTTTAAAAAATTTTTATTTATCTAACTGGAATTAAAACTTTCTCAAAAAGTACTTTCCCCAAATGTATTATATTTCCTATGTGACCAATTATACAGACCAGAGCTTTTAAAACTTCCAAGTATGATGTATTAATAGGGAATGAGATCGATTTAGTGGGTTGTTACCAGCATTTAAAAAAATTAAATAGATGAAAACTATCTGGATAGATTGTACTTGGTGAGAGTGAGTACTCTAGGGAAATTTTTATATCAATTGTGTGTGTGTGTGTGTATCCTGAGCCAAAATGTAAAATATACTTCTTAGAGTGGGTTGCAATAAACATGTCTGAAAGTGACTAACATAGACAGTCTGATTACTAGCACTATGTTCAAACTATATGAATTAACTTCCCAGAAATCCTGGGTAACTAAGCCCATTCTTTACTCTGAAACACGTCTGGAGGAACAAGCAGAGGATGTTTATTGTCCCCCTTTGTTTCTGTCACCCAACACTCTGCACTCTCTGCCCAGCCCTCCCGGTTGTTCATCTCTGCCTCATTCCTTGGTCTCTGGTCTGTTCTCGAGCTGCCTTCATCCAGCTCTCACTGTCTTGGGGGCATAACTCTCCCCCAAGGTTTTTCTATGTATTCTCACCTGACACTTCCAGCTCCGACATTTCCCCAAACCCTTCATTTCAAGCTTCTTACAAGGCATTTTCATATTAATGACACATTCTTCTCTCATAAGAAACATATCCCAAAATCAAACGTATGTCTTTTGCTCTCAAGCTCCTCCCCATCCTAACTTTCCTGTTGAGTTAATGGAATAACTTGGTTTCAACTTCTCAGGTGGGACACCTCACTCTTCTCTATTTCTTCTTGGTGTTTCCCATTCAGCCAGTAAGTACTGTTAACTTTTCGGTTGCATCTGTTAGATTTATCCCTTTTTCTCTAGTCTCCTGCTGCAAAATCTTAAGTCTAGGTACTTCACACATGGGTTGTAGCTTTTGTCTCCTAGATTTTCCTCCTTTCTCCATTCCCTCTGTCCTTCTATTCTTTTTCCATTCATAATTCAATTATTCAGTCAATTTCTATGGAGCACTTACTATGCTCCAGGTTCTGTGCACATGCTGAGTGAACAAAAGAGATGTGGTCTCTGGTCTCATGGAGTTTGCTCTTAAAGTGGAAAAAAGAGAGCTTCCAAACAAGTAAAATACCAAAAATGTATAATTCGAAACTTTGCAAATGAGCAAGGTGCTGTCTCTATAAGAGTAATCTCAAATATCCCCCTGAAGTGTTACTGTTCCAGCGCCAAGTACTTCTAATATTTCCCTCCTGTCCACTGAACCAAGTCTAGAATATTTTCCTAGACATGAAAAAGCTCTGTAACTTGCTCTTGGTTTATTAGCTAGTAAACGATAACAACAAAAAAGAAGTAAATGCAGACAGATTTACACATACACTGTGCTGAATACCATGGTAAGGGTATTTACTGATCTGTGAACTGACATACTCATTCTTGAGAGACGATCTAGAATAATAGTTACAATTACAGAAACTGAACTTTAATCAGAATAGGGTAGGACATTTGGTATAATAATCTACTGGCACATTCAATTACTCCCATTTTAATGGAATATTAATTGGCAATCTTTTGTTTGCAAAAGGGGGCAGAACAGCCAATTCAATCTGGCTTAGAATAAAAAGGGAATTACTATTTTATGTATCTGGAGATAGTTCTAGCTTCAGAGCCTGTCTGGTTCAGAGGCACACAGTAACCTGGCCCATGTTTATTTGTCTTCAGCGCTTTAATTCTGCTCTCATTTCCGGGTAGCAAAAATGGGGCTGGCCATGCTAGTCTTACAACCTCAGCTCACACCATCCAGTGGATGAGAGAGCAGTCTTTCCGGTAGCTTCCACCAAAGAGAGAGAAATTTCTAATCTAGAGGCCCTCCAAAAAGTCCTTACACTTCACTGGCCCGAAGTGCGTACTCCTTCCTCAAACTCATCACCGTGATGATGGCTGTGTTTGTTGGTGAGGACGGCGAGAGATGCATGCATGTGTTTTGGGGAGGTAGATTCCTACTCAAAGCATGTGGCCAGGAACGTGAAGGGGCAGCTTTTCAAAGGTGGATATATAGCAAGATACTAATGAGGCAATGAACAAATTCTGTATAGCAGGGTTTAAAAAAAAACCTTCCTATAAGTTTTTTAGTTCTTCTCAGTTTAACCTGAGATTTTCTGTAAGTGCAATAAATTGAAACAATGAAAGAAAAAAAAAAGCACATCCTTCTAGACTGAGAAAAAGAAGCTCAGCAGGTCTACCGTTATTTGAGATGAAAAATACATGAAGAAGGGAAAAATCAGTATCTTTCCTCTGCTATCACCTTTCAAGAAAATCAGTAACTAAGACTGCCAGCAGAATTGCTCTTATGGATTTTTTAAAATATGTGCTGTTTAGATTCCTGAAGGAATGATTATATACTAAGTTTAAAATGAAACTTTCTGAGAAGCATTGGGTGTTACTTTTTTCACTTCTCACAATTATATAAAATATATTCCTTTTTTACAGATGAGGAAACTGAGGCTCAGAGAAACCCAAAAGCCACCTAAGATCACAGACAGCAAGATCAGAGCCAGGATTTATGGCAAGATTATCAGATTCTAAAAATCCAGGCTCCTCGCACTGAAACAGACTGCGTGCCTGTTTATGAGAAGCACTAGCTGCCCTGTTGACTGTTGTGTAAGCTCCAGCCCACCCATCGCTGCTGTCACCAGATTTGGAGCTGGTGTGGAGATGCAACAAGGACATACTGCCAGGACGGAGGGCGGCAGGGATTTGCCCCGACAGGGACTTGCCCCGGAGCAGAATGGGACCCTCTGAGGAGTTGGTGAGAAGTGAAGCCACAGAGTAAGCAAGTTTAAGTGACTTTTCAAGAAAACTGCTGAGGCAAGAAGGAAAGAGATAAGCTAAAAACTGAAAGGTGACACAGGTTTATGGGAGACAGTAACTTGAACCAGTTTTAAAATTAAAATACAGCAATCTACTTAAAAAAATCAGAAATAAAACACTCTCGGTGAGATTTTGACAGAAAATCAGAATTACCCAGGCCTTTGAAAATACAGTAACTGCTCTAGAAATGGTTAGCAGAAAGCTCACACACACACACACACACACACACACGGAACAAACTTTTAATTGCCATTTCTGCCCAACTTCATAACCAACTATCTGGAAAAGGAAAGGAGGACGATTTTTCTGTATATTAGCCTGAATTCTCTGACAGCATCTGCTACCTCTTCCGGAGAAGAGGCGGCTCGCCAGCCTGATGTAGAACGATATTCATGTCCTTGTATTAGGCAAACTTTCCCTATAAAGCAAAGTAATAAAAACTTCCCCAATCCCTCTACATTTCTTTCTACAGAATCCTACACACACATCTAGAAATACTTTTCCGTGAGAGCAGAGGAGTGTGTAATGAGTGGTAGCTTCTTACCCCGGGCGGAGTCGATAAAGTGTGTATACAGTTGTGAGGAAGCAGCAACCTGTGTGTGCGAGGGGGGATGGCCACACAATTAGCTGAGCTGTTCTGAAGACGCCACAGCAGAGCATTTTAGAGATGGTTGGGGAGGGGGGATAAAAAAAGGTCCTTTTCTCCCCCTCAACTGTAAATATACAAGAATTTATACAAAAATTTCAATATACAAAAATGATAGATATTACCACTAGAAAATGAAACGTATCTTGGGAGGCAGGGTGAGAGACACAAAACACAAAAGTAGCCCATTTTATCAGACGCAAAGTATTTATTGAGCATCTTTGTGCTAATCACTTTCATAGGAACTGGAATACTGGGGTGGACAAGGGAGACCAATTAGCTACTTACAGGAACTTACTGTTCTACTGGGGGAGAGAGAACAATAAATAATACATCATGCCAGTGGTATTATTATCCATCAATGAATAAGGTAAATTCAGATATTAAAAAGAAGAGCTATGTGGAAGGTAAACAGAGAGAGAGCGAGAGAGAGGGAGACAGGGAGAGAGGGAGGACATTTGCTAGGCTGGGTTGGGAATGCCTTTTTAAGACAGGGACAGAGACAGGTGAGTTGAGATTTGAACAATGAAAAGATCACTTGAAGATCTGTGGGGGGAGTGTTTCAAGCAGAACAGCGAATGAAACGTGAGACAGCTCAGCCTAACTGAGGGCCAGAAAGCAGCCTGGTGTGGCTGGAGCCCAGCGAATATGGGGCCCAGAGCAGGGAGTCGAAGCTGGAGATTGGGCAAGATCACTGGGCATCTCTTGAGCCAAGTGTAAGAGCTGGAGTTGATTCTCTGGTCTCGGGAAGCACAGGGTTTGGTGCGAGGGAATCATAACCTCACTGGCACTCCGAACAGGTGCCTCCGGCTGCCTCGTGTAGTGCAGACTGGAGGGGGCAAACCTGGGGTGGGAAAGACCGGGTATAACGCAGTCATCCTTGGTGATGCAGGTTTGGACAAAGGCTATGGCAGGACTGGTA
The DNA here is from genome assembly GCF_048564905.1 of Vicugna pacos. Taxonomy (NCBI): domain Eukaryota; kingdom Metazoa; phylum Chordata; class Mammalia; order Artiodactyla; family Camelidae; genus Vicugna; species Vicugna pacos. The sequence goes on from NC_132989.1 coordinate 66,791,530, forward strand.
ATAAATGCTGGAGATGGAGGGGCCGAGACTTGCTGAGGGAACGGATATGGAGGTCTGCACTGAACTGAGTAGTGTTCCCCCAAATTCACGTTTCCTCAAAGCCTGTCAGTGTTACTTTATTTGGAAACAGGGTCTTTGCAGATGTAATCAAGTTAAGATGTCAAACTGGATTAGAGAGGGTCCTAGATCCAGTGAGTGGTATGGTTAGAAGAAGAAGGAAATTTGGACACAGAGGGAAGAAGGCCATGTGACATCAGAGGTACAGAATAGAGTCATGCTGCCACAAGCCAAGGAATACCAAGGACTGCCAGCAACCACCAGAAGCTGGAAGGGGCAAGGTGGACCCTTTCTCTAACACTCAGAGTGCAGGGCCCCACTGCCACGTTGAGTTCAGATTTCTAGCCTCGAGAACCTTGAAAAAACAAATTTCTGTTGTTTTTACCTAACGATTTGAAGTAATTTATTACAGTAGCCCTTAGAAATGAATGTAAGGTCTAAAGGAAAGAGAAGAATCTGGAATGGGTCCACTGTTTGGGGCCTGAGCAGCTGGGTGTAGCTGGAACTGGGAAGGGGGCAGGTTTTAGGGAGAAAAATCAAGAGTTTAGTTTTACACTGAAAAATATCTCTTTCAGACACCTAAGTGGTAATATCAGGGAGGCTCTGAGACACAACAGTCTGCAACTCATGTGGAAAGGTTCAGACTGAAAATGCAAACTGGTGAGTATCAAGCATTTACGTAGTACTTAGAATCCTAAGACGGCACGAGCTTACTTAGGTAGGGAGTGTAGACAAGGAGAAATGCCAGAGTCCTGTGATCCCACAACCAGTAGAGATTTGGCACAAGAGGAGCCAGCATGGAGACCAAAGAGGGGAGGAGAGTAGGACAAAAGGAAAACCAGGCATGCGCGGTGTCATGGAGACGAAGAGGACCAGTGTTTCAACAGGAGGCCGTGACCAGCTGTGCCAAATGCTGCTGGGAGGCTGACTAAGAAGAGGGCTTTGGCTTCGGCAAGATGTAAGTCATCAGTGATAAGAATCAACGGATAAGAGTCATTTCAGGGTGAAAGTCCAAGAGAAAAGGTTGAGGGGAAGTGGAGGTGATGAAGTGGAGACTTTAAGCATGTGGAACTCTTTCAAGACATTTGGTTTGAAAACAAGCAGCAAAATGGAGCAGGGCCTGGTAAAACAGGCGACATAAAGACATGCCGGCACGCGGATGGGGATGACCAGGTAGACGGAGAACTGATGATGAGACAGAAACGGGTGGCTACTGTATGAGAACGGTTCTTGAGTGTGTGAAAAGGGAGGAGCCGACCCAACAGCAGTGTGGGGCTGATTCTTCCACAGTCACTGGGAGAAGGCAGAGTGCGAGTCCAAGGGCCCTGGGTGAAATCAGTGGAGAAGAGACGTCATCCTTGACCGTGTGTATCTGTTTTCACCACGAGCAGGAGAGAAGCCCAAGAGTGAGTATGGAAAGGGATGTGGACAGCTGAAGAGAGGACGGGATGAGAAATCCCGGAGTGCAGGAAACTGACATTACTAGGCTCGTCTGGCAGCACAGAACGCCCATTTGAGATCTGAAGACACAAGGTGAGTCCAGGCAGCACAAGTCTGCCAGTGTCTCAAGAGAGCAGCTCCACTCTGTGTGAATATCAAGCCCATTTGATTCTGTCGATGTTCAGTTACGGTCCTGGGTGCTCCGTGCTCCGTGCCTTTGATCACACCAGCAGAACCTGCCAAGCGGGCTCCTGCTTTTCCTCAAGTGTGCTGGAGGCGGCCGCAGAGCGGCGGCGGGTCAGAGCGCAGGCTTTCATGCCAGCAGCGGCTCGGTGGATTTTCATTTAAAATTCTCTGCCTGCTTTGAAACTTACAGAAAGCACAGTGAGGAGAATATCACTGCCCCCCGACTGTGTACTGACGTGTGCAGTTTAAAGACTTCTCCCAGGATTTCAGACAGATTCTGAGCAGCCTGCTGCATAATTCTACTCCACTGAATTAGTTTAACAGCACTGAGGGAGGGATGATTCAACCAGATCCATCACCTTGGCCGCCAAGGGCAACGTCAAACAACTGACATTGCTGATAAAGCCAAAATAGGGCAACTCGCTGAGCGCAGACCGCGGGACCCTCCTGTTCCTGCGCTCACAGCACACCTCATCTCCTATGACTTGAAGACTGCAGTCATACATGCAGGAGACCAGGAGGCTTAGCTCCCCTCCTCAAAATCTCTGTGCCACTCCATTCCCACTCTCTTCTGTAACCCCTGGAGAGAGCAGCAAATGTGATAGAAGGAATAACAGATCAGGGCTTTTTTAATGGGCTTATCTCACTGAGTGGCCTTGGAAATGTCCCTTCGTCCCTCAGGGTCTCAGTTTCCTCCATGGTAACATGCGGAGCTTATCTAGATGCCTCTAAATTCTGTTCCGCAGGTCTCCTTGGATAAACCTCAGGTCCCCCACCATGCATCTGACACCCTTGCTTCCCTGGCATCATCAATTACCTGCCCCCAACACTGCCCCTTCCTCGTCTTTCCTCTCGCACCTCAATCTCCATGGATCCCTCCCCTCTGCTTACAAAGGCCCTTCCTCAACGCTGCCACGTCTTCACATGTGACAATGGAGACCACGTCCTTCTTGCTTATCCTAGGTACCCCTAGAATATTTGTAAGCGGACAAGGGCTTTCAGCAGGAGGAACAACGTGTCACCTTGCCCCAGTAATCTACCGGTGCTATGGTCCTGAGCGCTGCTTGGTAAAATTGAGCAACACCAGTTCCCATACAACTGATCACATCTGTGGCTTTACATAGGCCTCCTGATTGGAAATTGACCACAGCCCCATCTCTTTTCTCTGAGATTCAGTGACACTGAGATGCACCAGGTGGCCCCACGTGACACAGACAGAACAAGCCCCAGGAAAGATGATGGGGCTTCTGGGAGTCAAGTCACCAGAAGCAAGAAGGAAGCTAAACTGGTATCCAGAATAAGTCCCAGGGCTTAGGGAAGGTGTAAGCCACTTGGTCTGAGCAACTTAGCAGAGATCTGCACCAGCCCCAGGGGTGGCTGTGAAGAGAGTGGGGCTCACAAGAGCATCTCTGTGGACCGGCCAAAGCCTCTGTGTCAGCAGAAGAGGCACCTAAGACCAGCGGGCAGGGCCTTGATGTAGTCAGAACTGGACGTTTGACCTAGAGAAGCACCAACAGGCAAGAGAGGACAGGGAAACACAGCACCTGGGATTTTTAGAACTATTCCCAAAGAATTCGTTGAAAGATGGACTTTTCAGTAATAATCCATATTGGATGCAAGGTGGGAGAGGCGGTTCTTCAGCTGATTTAACTCAAGTATAAGAAGATACCAGGCCTCACTTGGAGGCCCCATGCTGGAGGCCTGGGTCACTGGGTTACGTTTGTATCTCCCTCCATGCAAGGGCTTTACACTCATATTATCAGTTTAATAATTATTTTTTAACCCAATATTTTTTATTCACCTTATCACTGTGCCTGAATATACCAACACAGACTGGTTCCATTTATTGGAAGACCTTGGTATTTCCTGAGTCAGGAGTTCCTGAACCTCCCTGCCTTGGAATTTACCACACTTCTCCCATCCCAACCTCCCCATGGTCTGTAACCACAAGACTGGAGATATCGTAAAGTACTTCCAGTTTAGCATCTGAGGACTCAGAAGAGAGGCTTGTACACAGCTGTGAAGCCTTCAGCCCCAGGAGAATGCCCTCCACATGAAGGCAGGTTTGCACTGGGCCCCAACCTTGGGGCACCCTCCACTCTGACAGTGGATCCAGGTCTTCGCAGAGTGTTTCAGACAAAGTCTACTTGTATCATTTCAATGGAAGACAGCTGCTCAGTTTTCAATGTTGAAACTTTTCATAGATTACTAACAATTCTTAAAATGTGTTTGAGAGCTTCAGAGTCCACTGTGCCCTACCCAGACACCTTCATCTCGTTACAAAGGACTTTAACTTCCATATAGAAAATTCACAGGGAATCACTTCCCTCCAGAATCCAACCTTTGCTGATCAGGCCAGCACTTGCTAATTGGTGTGCAACTGCCAGAAGGTACAGAAGCGCCCCGAGAATTCCATTCCCTAAGTCTGGGTTGCTGTCACTATTCATCAGGCAGAGAAAATCTTTTTTTAAAACCACAAATTCTGAAAGTATGTTCTATTTAACTTCCCAAGCAATGATTCAACGGTCTAAAAGTGATTCAATAGTCTACCAGATACTTGTACAAAAATATTTGCTACCAAATCAGGTCAAAGAATTTGGTTAATATAAACATGAATTAACGGACCATAATGATTCCTAAACTTCATGAAGGTTGGATCTATTTTTTTCATGAAACTTGGCCCAATTTGAAGGGCAGAGACCTTAATTCACACAGTGAGTAAGTGTGGTGTGAAGTCGTTTTGGTCAGAAAAATAATTTTCCAAAAGTAAACTAACTTCTTGGACTTGAGGTTCTATTGAAAGACTGTAGACTGAATCCGTGGAGTAAATGTGCATGTTGCCAAGAAACTGCCCTGTGCTGAAGGAGAGAGGATGGGCCTGTGCTTGTCTCTCAAAGTCAAGCCAGTGACCGTCTTACTCTTTAGAGGGAGAAGGTCTCTGGGTTATTTCTAGGGAAATAAGTTACAGTGAAAGCATCGTTCTAAGAGTTAAAACGTTATGATTATTATTATTTTACTGCTAACATTCGTTCAGCGCTTACTTTTGCCAGGGACTAAACTCACTTAAGCTTTATAACCATCCTGTAAGTCAGTTATCCCCACTTTATAGAAAATAATAATGATTACATAATAACAAAAATAACAGGAATTATTTACACAGTGTTTATTATATGTCAGGACTGTTCTAGCACTTTATGCTTATTTAACCCCCACAATAGCCTCAAGAGCCGCAGAGATGTCTGCATGCACAACATCATCAGATACCATTCGCATCAACTACAGCAGTCATAGGTTCTAACTTCCCCGTCTTACAGGAGTTCCCCAATAAGCAAACACCTCCCAGTGCCATCAGCCCAGCCTAGTTCTCTGATGACACAGCACCTCACACTGGGACACACATGGCATCTGTACTTCCCGGGTCAGGGCAAAAAAAAGGGCTGCTTATTCTCAGCACAGGACTAGATGCGCACGCATATGCACATAACTGGGACTCCCACAAGGGCGCTCTAATTGCATGTTTCTTTTGTAGCCAGACCACACATTGCACAAACATTGCTTGGCTTGAAGATATTTTAAATTTGTGAGTCTGGTGGTCAAGAGAGGTGCATTTAAATTTGTGAGAGCACCTTATGTGCCTATGGCCTGTCTTGCTTCTGCATATTCTTCCAGTATGTTCATTCCCACCTGTATTTGAATTAAGGTGGTCAGAAGTAAACATCTTTTTTTTTGTAGCAGAACAGATTACATGTAAAAGTCTAAGGTGAAGAAGTGTTCCTTATGTACTCCAGGGCTGAAGGCTCAAAAGCAAAAAACTGAATTTCCCAGGCTCCCCTCCAACTCAGGTTCTGAATGCAGATTAGAGCATCTGCTCAGTGCCTAGAAGGTAGAAATGAGACAGAGGCTCTTACGTACAGCCGCAGCCATTTCTGCTGGCAGGCACGGCCACGGAGGCCGCACTGTCCCAGGTCACAGGGGCAGCCTCTACAGAGGCAGGCAGCACTTTCCTGATCACTGATGCGGTGGAATCAATGTCATCTTGGGTCAGCAGTTTCCACGGCAATCTCCTGCTTGCCCACCAGCCAAGGACAGCAGAATCAGCAGTCCCAGGTGGGTCAGTTCTACCTGGTGTCCCAAAAGTGATTCCCTGAAGCCCTGCCTTGAGTCTAGTCCTCCAGCCCTTCCTAAGCACCGAATTCCCTGCAAGAAATCTCTTCCCAAGGAAAACAGCTAATTTGTTCCCCACAACCAAACTTTCATAGATAACAGATGGCAAATGCCCAATGCCAAACATCTAGGAATTCACCTAAGATGCTCAATATTTGCGATCAGAAACCAGGAGCAGCTACCTTTCCTGTCAGATGTTAGAGGCACATGCTGGGGACAGTGCCTGAGAAGGTTTGACATTCAATTAAAACAGCACTTTCCACATTCAGAGTCACTCCACCTGGAGGCTCTTCAGTTTTGTTATGCCAAAGCCTGCCCTCTAACAGCCCTCCATAATTTCCAGGTAGATATTCAAACTGATCAAAATTGCCTTCCACATCTGCTGGAAGGAAGGATGGAAGGGAGGAGGGTGGAAAGAGAGAGAGAGGTCTCAGCAGAGGTAAGGAGACTTCACACAGAAGTTCTCTCTCACCCTGAGGACGGTTTTGGGTGAATTAGGCACTCTTGAGCCCATCTTTAGAAGACAGCCTGGGAGAGTTTTTAAAAAACCTGTCTCTGTCTATGTTTGCTTGGCAGAACCTGACCTCTCATTTAAATGAAAACCAAACCACTGCAAAGGAACATTCTATAGATTCAGAGAAAAAGGCTGACTAACCCAGGGAGTGAATTTAACTAGCAGATGATAATGCATATCAGACTAACACATGGGCAATGGGTGCACTCCTACCACTAACGCTCATAGTAATTAGTAATCTTCATTATAAGGATTTAAATAAGGTATCAAATCATTCGCACACAGGAATCTTTGCACACAAGATGGAAAGAGGCGGTTAAAGTGGGGACAAAACAATGTTTATATTTTGTCTAAGAGGTCCTTCCAGCTATATGCTCAGTGAGCTCAGCAAGTTAGAAAGCCTAAGGCCTGAGGGGATACATTTTCACCTCTGGCTCCTGAAGACTCTAAGAGCCGGATCTTACACTCAGCTCCAAGGGCGAGGATTTAATAGCATCTCAATCATACAGAGAGGTCATTCATTAGTGCTTATTGCCCATCATCAGCCCAAAGAAAAGGCCGTTTTCTTTTAAGATCACACCTCGGAAACGCTCTCTGATGAAGGAATTGAAACCAAATCAGCAGATCACTGCATCAGCCATCAGGCGGCCCTCTTTCTCTCAGTATGATCATTTCTATCAGCAGCGAGATAATGTTCAGTTCTATGAAAGCCCTACTAGGTATCAGGAATGCCGATGGTTCTACACTTGACCAACTTAACTCTCTTGGTAAGATGCCGTGGGCAATTATGTACCGATCCCAAGATGGAATTTGAATCAAGTCCTTGTCCTACCTTAGTCTCAGATCTCATGATGGGAACACAATGATCACAGCAGACAACTAGCAAACACAAATGCCCTCTTCTTAGCATAAAAAGTCTTTGAAAGACATGGACGATTCCTTAAGCATCAGATGAATTCACTTACTTCAGTCTAGGTTAGATATGGTAAAAACTTTTAAAGAAGGCAGGAAAAAAAATACATGCAATTAAAAGCTCCTTTCTTATCCACCTCCAGAATCACAGTCCCTGACACTTGGTTTCAGATACTCCAGCACTGAAGATGCTATAAAGCTTCCTTCAGAGTTTTAACTAGAATTTTCCTTATAATAAGATCCCTGGGAGAGAGCTCAAAGAGAACTCACCTAACTTACACCAACTTTTGCTCTAGAGAGAAGAGTTCAAAGTTACAAGGCATTTATAAAACACTCAAAGCACTGCTCTTAGCTGGAATACTAGAGTCATTAATAAAACAAAATTTTCATTGAAGATAAAAGTAACATGAGGATATAATGACTAAGCCAGGAAAAACAGAAACAAGAACAAATGAAAGCACATATAATTTTTAATGGATTTACTGAGATACAATTTACCTGCCATGAAATTCACACATTTTAAGTGTATAATTTACTGATATTTAGTAAATTTATAGGGTTGTGCAATCATGATCACAATCCAATTATAGATCATTTCCATCATCCCCAAAATATTCAGTGCCAATTTGCAGTCATTCCCTGTTCCCACCCCCAAGCCAATCATGATATGCTTTCTGTCATTACAGATTTACTTTTTCTCAACATTCAGATAAATGGAATCATACTGTGTGTAGTCTTTTGCATCTGGCTTCTTTCACTTAGTACATGAGTCAGCAAAGTACCTGCTGCCTGTTTTTGTAAATAAAGTTTTATCAGGACACAGTCACACTCAGTCATTAACATATTGCCTGTTGCTGCTTTAGCACTACTGTGGGAAGTTGCCACAGAGACCATATGGTCCACAAGCCTAAAACATTTACTATCTGACCTTTGAAAAACACATTGTTGACCCTGACTTAACATGATATTTTTTGGGTTCATCCATGTTGTAACATGTATCAGTCAGTCAGTCCTCTTCACTGTGGAATAATATTCTATTGTATGAATGTCTCATATTTATTTATCCATTCACTTGTTGATAGACATTTGGTCTGTTTCTAATTTGGGGCTGTTATGAATAATGCTGCTATAAACATTCATGTACAAGGCTTTGTGTGAACATATGGATTCATTTCTCTTGTACAGATAACTAGTAGTCAGGAGTGAAATTGCTGGATCCTATGGCAAGTTTATGTTCAACATTTTAAGAAACTGGCAAATTGTTTTCCAAAGTGGCTGCACTAATTTTACGTTCCCACCAGCAATGTATGAGAGTTCCTGTTTCTCCACATTCTCACTGCCACTTATCTTTTTATTAATTTTATTATAGCTATTCTAAGGGGTATGAAGTAAGTATCTCATTGTGATTTTAATCCTGTATTTTCCCTAATGACTAATGAGTATCTTTTCACATGCTTTTTAGCCATTTTTTTCATCTTCTTTGGTGAGATATTTATTCAAAAATGCCTCCCATTTTTTCTTCAGTAGTTTGTCTTCTTATTATTGAGTTCTTAATATTTTCTGGATGGAAGTCATTTATCAATTATACCATTTGAAAATACTTCCTCCCATTTCTCTAAGGGTGTCTTTTTCACTTTCTTGATGTTGTCCTTTGAAGGACAAGTTTTCAATTTTGATGGTCAATTTATCAAGTTATTAGTTTTTTTCATTTATGGATCTTGTTTTTGATGTTGTATCTAAAAATTCTTTACCCAACACAATGCACTAAGACCTTCTCCTATGTTTCTTATTGAAGTTCATAATTTTAGCCCTTACATTTAGGATTAAATTAATCTTTTTGCCTGTAGCCAGCCACTGCTCCAGCACCACTTGTTGAAAAGACTACCCTTTCCCCGATCAAATTGCTTTGTATTATATTAATTGATTTTCTGATGTTAAACCAATTTTGCCTTCCTGAGATAAAATTTACTTGTTCATGTGGTTTAATTCTTTTTGTAAGTTGCTAGATTTGGTTTGCTAATTATTTTATTGAGAGTTTTTGCATTTTATATCCACAATGGCTCTTTCCCTATAGTATTTTTTTCTTCTTATATCTTCATCTGCTTTTGGTATCATGGTAATATTGGCCTTACAGAATGTATTCGAAAGTGTTTCCTCCTCCATTTCCTGGAAGATTTTGTGAAGAATTTACATCATTTATTATTTAAATGTTCGATAGAAATCACCTGTGAACCCATCTAGGTCTAGGATTTTCTTTTGGGGAAGATTTTAACTTACGAATTCAATTTCTTCGTCTGGAATAGATAAAGCCACCCTATTTCTGAATCTGATAGCTCTGTAGTGGGAAAAGAGTCATATACTACCAAAAACCTACCCACCTATACTTGAAGGCAAAAAGGACAACCTAAATTTGGATGTGCTTTCTTCTCTTTTAGATATGTTAAGCCATTCCATATGTTGGCAAAACAGCATTGAGGTTTCTGGTGACAGCTTCAAATTATTAGTAATAATTGCCCAGAGAATGAGCTTAGTAGCTATAATCTTTATTTGAATTTAAACAAAAATACCTCTTTGTTCCATAGATTTAGCATTACTTCTTAAGATTCTTCTAACTATGGAAAAACCTAGTGTCTCCAGTATCTCAACAGTAATAAGTAAAGTAGTACAACCATTATGTATGAAAATTAATCAGAACTGGAAAAAAATCATGAACTGAACTGAACCACTTTGGAAACTATTCAGATACATGATCACAGCACCAGTATGGCTGAGTCCAACCCTGGATATGGTCCGAGACAGCACCTATGAAAACCATCCTCAGGAATGTCCGTTCCAGCAGCTGGACCTGTGATAGACTAGCACAGCTGGGGCAGTGTCAGGGCAAGTCTCGAGGAACCCATACCTAAGAAAATGCCAGAACTGACCACAGTGGGTGAAATAAAGCTATTCAGTTATATAGGGGATGTTCTCCCTGATCCCACAGTTCCTGCCTTTCCATCCTCAAAATTCTCCCTATCTGACAGACCCACCTTTGTCTGGCACAAGTCAACCAGGCCGTGGGAATGTGTCAATAAGCAGGAAGCACCAGAAAATGGGGCTTAATTCATTTGCCACCCTGCAACTCACAAATGTGTCTTCATGTAGCACCTTTCCTTTTGATTATCACTGTGCTGGAATAAAAAAAAAAAGCTAATTCTCAAAATCTCCAGTAAATCAGACATGATTGTTCCTTTTACAGTGATGAGGAAGCTGATGACCAAAAGATCTAGTAAGTGACTCAACCAGAACTTGAGTCTGACACAACAGAAAATCAGAGCACCGGGCCCTCAAGCCACCGAAAAGTACAGCCAGGGCACGAATGCAAACACCATGTCAGATGACTTTGTCTCTGATGATGGCAACACTTTGTGCAAGATTTATTTGCTGGGTTGTGTGACATTTTCAGGGTAGAAGGTTGCAAATGTAATTTTTATTATTAAGATACCAGTCCCCTATGGATTGAAAACTCAATTTCCCCTGGACTTTATTCAGAATGGAGCCCAGGCAATGCCTTCTGATTCGCAGTGCAGACAGGCATCTGCCTCCAGCCTTTTCCATAAAGAGACGAGGCATAAATAAACAAGCTTAGAGGATGCCTCTCCAGGGGCGAGAGGGGCTGGACAAGCTCATCTGGGACGTGCATCTAGTCTCTTCTCTTTGGTTCTCCTCACTGAAGATTTCTTGCTGACACCTAACACTTAGCTAATTGTGAACTGAGATCATTATACTGCTAACTTAGTTTTTCAGGCTTTGGACTCACAATTTAACCGTCTGCATCGCTTCTCTCTTTTTCACCAGTACTATATATAGTCTGTCAAAAATGTCTAAATTACCATTTCTCAGACTCGTTCCCCTTCTGGAAAAGTCCAGTGCAAGTCCTAAGCATCTCCTACCATTACTACTATAAAAACATACTGGCGAGCCGCTGACCTCTTCTCTCCCCAGTTACCTGTCGTCATATATGAGTCTGCTGTAGTGAATACCGTTATATTGCATAGATTCATTTACCAAAGTTATTTCTAGTTCTCTTCATCGTGCCCAGAAACTACACTCCTTTCATCGGATGACTATGGGATGACATACAATTAATATGCTTTTGCAGTTATTTTAATTCATTCTTGCCCAGGTAACAACAGTCATTAGAGGGTATGGTATGCACATATGTATGTATGTACATACACTGCACGTACACGTATATGTGCATGTACGTGAGGCAGAAAGAGATGGAGGGAGTAAACAGGTGACAGAGGAATGCCTTCATTTCAATTCAACTCCGGTTTGTCACGATGATGGGGGCTGGAGATCCAGTGATAAACACAACAGCCCCTGTTCTCAAGACATTTATAAATTATGTAGCGGTAACAGCCAATGAAAACAGCAGGAAATATTCCTTGGGGGCTTAGTTGGTTCTAAATGCTAAGAATTTCACACGGATCACCTCTGTTGATCCTCATGACGACTCTACGAGGGAAGTACAATCATTACTCTCACTTTTCCCAAAGTTGATGAGCACAGTGAGACTGAGAGAGTCGGTCCTTGGTCACACAACTTAGACAAGTGGCTTAAACAAGAACTCAGAAGGACGTGTGACACCAAAATCCACCCTCTCAACCACTTTTCAATCCTGAGTCCTTGGAGCGTCATCAGATTCACACCTGCTCTCAATGATACCCCATTCTCTCTAGGGCCCTCACGACCCCTCTTCCCTGAATAACTTCTTTTCCCACTGCCAGATCACCAGCCACCAGCAATCAGAGGCTGATTCTGCAGCAAGGGGCTGCAGGCTTTCTCCTCACCCTCCACATAATAAGAACAGAAACTCAAATTCTCAGGACTAACTGTTGACTCCCGAGAGGGCAAGGGGGCTTCTTAACTGTATCCCCCACCCACTCCAGAGACCCAAGCAAGACCACACACTCTGAGTCCGTCATAGATGCCAACTGAATTGTTTCCAAGGCAGGCAGCCTGAGTGTTTTCAAAACCAAGATTCGACGCCCACTAAAGATGGCAGGGAAATACTAAAAGCCACCAAATGATACGCTTTAAATGGATGAGTTGTGTGGTATATAAAATACACCTCGATAAAGCTGTTTAAGAATCTGAAAATGACAGGACAGCCAGTCTTTGAAAATGAAAGGCTTCTATCTCTAAGTCACCATCAAAGGTAGTGTAATGGCAGAATGTATTTCAAATACATGGTGGGAGGATTTTATAAAACGAAAAAGTAAATAAGTAAATCTGGATGGTGAGTTCAGGGTTTCTTCTACTTGCCATGATATTTATCTGAGGAAATGCTTAGGAGAAGAAAGAAATATGTTCAAACCCCTAAAAATGTCTTTCTGTGTGTCAGTCAGTATCCAAGGACCCTCCTCAGGAGTGCTTTGGTGCTAGGCCCTGAGCCCTGCTAGGAAATTAGACACAAACTATGAAACACACACAGGAAACCACGAATAAAAGGCAGTCCTTGAAACTTCCTTGTGTACAGGAAGTGACTGAATCTGAGGGGGAAGGAAGTTGAGATTCATATTTGGAGATGGTTAATAATTAATTAAAGACCAATTAATTCACTGGATACCAACTAAGTGTTCAACTGTCCTTTGACGCTTCAGAGATCTGGCTCTGACATACCACTTCACAAAAGTAACCTGGTTTAACAGAATGAGCACTGGATGAGGAGTCCAGAGACCTAAACTCAGGACCTAGTCCTGCAACTTATAACTGCCCGTGAGTACGGTGCTTTACCTCGCTGAGCTTGTTTCTTTATATCTAAGAAGAGGAAGATAATATCTACCTCTCTACTTCCCAGCCTTGTTGTGATGGACACACATGCTGTTACTTACAAAAGGGCTTTGAAGTCATCAGGCAGTTTTTCAAACATGAGGTATACGATTAGGTCTTCATAAACCCATACTACTAGGATAGAAAGAAATGAGAACATTGCTTACGAATCTTCAACACCGCAGTGAGCAAGGTAAGTGAGATGGAGGTGGGAAACTCTAGCCTTTGCTAAGCCTGTTAGTTTTCTGGCACCTGACTCTCAAGGGACTGTGGCTTGTTTTTTATGCTCAGTTCAGGGGGATCAAGAGACCTGACTCTGGGAGCATCCCATTATTTGCCAGACAGAGGTTTATCTGACTGAGATGCTCTGCTGTTTTGAATTAATCTCAAATTGTGTACAGGATCCTGAATATCAGAAACAAGCCGACAGGAAAGTCAATAGAGAGGAGGAGGATTATAGGCAGGTAACATCAGCATGGCTGCCACTCAAATGCAACACACGATAAAACAGCTCGCCTCAGAGTCTTTACAGCAGGTGATCCAGTAACATCTGAAAAAGGAGACATTTGGTCCCCCATGACTGTATGTTACATTTATTAAAAAAAAAATAAAAAAGACACACACAAAAACATATCACGATACCATTCTTTTACTCTATTTCAACTATTCTATTCCAGTTTTCTGTAAGTTTATGGCTCCTGACTTTTGAAGCCACTGAAATATACTTTGCTTCCATATGTCTTTCATCACTTCTCATTCTGATGCACGTGCCAAAATCTTGGCAATATCAATTTACTCCACTTAGTGTAATACCAGCTAAATTCCTAAGACTATAACACACAGCAAGAAATGTACACTCATAAAGAATAACCTGCAGCTCCAGAAGAAAATATTGCCTCAAAGTTAAAAAACAACAAAAAAGCTCCAAAAACCTATCTTGAGAAAACTAATTGGAAGAGTGTATGAAATACTTTGAAACAATATTAACCCATTCTTTCAGGGTCATGCACTGAAGGCTTGTTACTTCGCTAATGTGACATTTTCTCTTGGTTTTCAAACCCAGAATTTAATAACATGGCCGATAATTATACTGATTATTATCAGCATCCTGGAGTTTACATCTTGACTGTTTGAGATTTACTTTATGCCTGTTCATCTCATCTCATCAACAGGATTGCCAGTTCTCAGAGAGTAGAGGCAATGCCTTGTATTTCATTTTTATCTTTCTGCAATACCTGGTATGGTACAGGGTGTACATGGAAAGGCTTATAGAACTAATTGAAGATTAAATAAAATCAAATAAACTTGTACATCATTTACTCCAAAGAGTGGGACAGAATGCTTTTAATCCATACAGAGATTTCTGAATCTCGATACCAACCTCTCTGACAAACGATTGGATTTAGACCTATTGTTTAAAAATCCAAAGTAGCTGACATTTCTCGGAGCCTTTCCAACAGAACTGGGTAGTAAGATCAGTGGCAGCTAGACTTCCCATTCCCTCTTATTCCCCCAAATTTCTCTGGAATACCCACCCACCACAGCCCCTCCCCTAGTCACAACATTTCAAGATCCAAGTTTTCATTCCCAGAATCACAAAGTCAGTGTTAAGGAAATACAAACCACCTACCAATGGGGAACGTACTAGCTTCTTCAGAGCTTTGTCCTAGACTTCTAAATGCTCTGTGATGCCAGGAGACCAGATTTTCTGCAAATGGACCTCAAACTGGGACAGTCCAACCCCCTGGGTAGCTGAGATACTAGGCTAAGGGCAATGTGTCACACAAGCCAGCTTCAATTTCTTCTTAAAATGGTAATTACAACTGGATATTCAGCATTATAGACAGACAATAGCTACACAGGGAGGCTCCTCTCACTTTGCAGAAGAGACTAGGGCCATTAAGTTCCTTCCTATTGCTAAGCAACAGTTGTGTTCAAATCAAACTGTTCTCTGCTCTCAAACAGTAGAAAAATCAGTCTATTCAATTCTGAGCACGACTGGGGAAGGGAAAAGAGAAAGACTGTGTAGAGATTTTGAAATAGAAGGTAGATTTAAGCTACATGTTAATTTTGGATATATTCTCTCCCTTTTAAAATATTTTTCAAGGAATAAGCTCAGGGTGCTTTGTCCCACAGGAATAGCCCTGACATGCTTCTCTTTCCAAAATGAAAATGTGCTCCCTCAACTCAATTTGATTATGAATAATTTAGCCAAGGTTTACTGGCTACCAGGATACCTCCTGTAGTAGCTAGCTATTGCCACACAACAAATTGCCCTAAAACTTACAAATATTTATTACTGTACAGTTTCTCTAGGACAAGATTCTGGAAGTGGCTCAGCTACATGGCTCTGACTTAGGATGTCTCATGAGGTTGCAAGCCGGAAGTCCACCAGGGCTGCAGTCATCTGAAGACTCAACTGGGACTGGAAGGTTCACTTCCTAGCTCACACATGAGGCTATTGGCAGGAGGCATACTTTCTAGTTTCTTGCCGGTCTCATGGGCTTCTCCTCATGACACGGAAGCTTGTTTCCCCCAGAACAAGTGATCCAAGAGAGAGACTGACCAAGACAGAGGCCACTATGCCTACTGATGACCTAAGCTCCAAAGTCACACATGATCACTTCTGCTTAATTTTGTTAGAATCAACTTCCTAAGTCCTTCCCACATATTAAAAAACAAAAAAAAGAGAGAGAGAGAGAAATTAAGCCTCACTTCTTGAACAATGGACTATGAAAGCATTTGTAGACACATTTTTCAAACCACCAGACCACTCACCAGAAATGCTCATGCCCTTCTGCAAACAAAATACCGCAGAAACCCAGAGAATGACGTTCCGGCTCTGCCTTATATGCGTAAGGCAGAAGGTGGGACTGGTGACAGATCCTGTGGCCCTTCTTTTCATTAGCCAGATGACAGGATTCAAATCTGCCACTTACCACCTATGTGACTTTTTGTGATTTATTTAATTATCTGTGTCTCAATTTCCTCTACTAGAAAAAGAGTGTAATAACAGTATCCACTTCACATATCAGTTAACACATGTAAAGCTTAGAATACTGTTTGGTACACAGTATACCCTACAGAATTATGCAACTTTATTGTCGTCATTGTCATGTTGATAATAAGTGCAACCACTCAACCTGCATACAGAAACGCCCAAAAGGGCAGCAGAGGACAGAGGTTTGCCAGATGTAGATGAAGCTTTGGAAGGTCCTCTGCAAAAATTATCCACAATTATGATGTATTCACAATTGATAAATTATACGTTATCAAGCGCCTCTGTGGGTCTTCCTAGCACTTGTGAAGCCGCGGGCTACAAATGATGGTAAGACAAACAACACTGGAAAAAGCCCATATCCTGTGCCTTTCTTATAAATTCACTCAATAAAAACAGATAAACTATTTAAAAACAGAGCTGAGTGTTCTCACAAATCATGAAAACAAACAAAAAAACAAACAAAAACAGACAGTGGGGTATATATGTGACATTAGCGTAATTTATGGTAATCAATATCTTGCTGCAAATTTAATCCAATTAACTCAATACAGAAATAAATGCTTCCTCTGACCAGGTTATATCATTGTACTAAGGCCCAAGCTTTTGCATCCTGTGAAAGAAATCCCAGGTCCCTGGATGCCAGCTGCCAGCCAAGTAAGAATCTACGCACAGATGACTAGTTTCACCCGGGGTCATCTCTCTGGTATTCCCATATTGCTGTGTCTGTCAGGTGATTGCCACGGGGACACAGAGGTGGAAAGAAGATGGAAAGAAACGGGTGTGCTGCAGACAAAGATAAGATCAAGAGTCAGTAACAAAGTTATGTAATTTAAGTTTCCCCAAATCTTGTTCTTTTTGAAGTAAATGTGGGATTAGAGGCAATATCAGGGCAAAGAAAGAGGCAGTTTGGTAGTGGACAGATGTGAATCTCATTCTCAGTCCCTGTGAGAACCTGGGCTGGGCCTCCATCACTCTGGGTCTCATGCTTGCTTCAGAATCCATAAAATAACACAGAGAAAGACAGTCCCAGAAATCCCTTCCATGGTAGGGGGGGGTGACAATGGGGCATCCTCCAGATCTCTGAGATAAAATTATACTGTGAGGGTGAGGGTATAGCTTGTGGTAGAGTGCATGTTTAGCATGCATAAGGTCCTGGGTTCAATCCCCAGTACCTCCATTAAAATAAATAAATAAATAAATAACCAACCAACCAACCTCTATTCACCTCCATCCTCCTCCAAAAAAAGAAAAAAAGAGAGAGAGAAAAAGAAAAAAAAAAAAGAGTATCCTGTGAAAGCAAAAGTAGTCAAGCCACGTGAAGAGACGGACTTCCTTTAAAACAGCCCAGACAAAGGAACAGCAAATAGTTACAGGGAGGGAGGACTGGGGAGATTCAGTAGTCTATTCTTAGTATTTAGGTGTGTCTCCGGGACTATTATCTGTATGAACCAACAACTCCAGCTGTAAGTGGTTACAGTAAATCTGAGGTCACATACTAGCGGCTCACGGCCAAATGTGGTCCACAGAAGTGTTGTGCTTGGCCTGAACAGTATTTTTTAAAGAATATGAATTCACTTACAACATTTAAAAATAGGAGACTTCACATAAATACCCAGATTTCTGGTTTCTCTTTAAAAAAAGAAAAGGAAGAAAGAAAACAGACCTGACAGCCCTAGTCTGTATCCTGTCATGCGGAAAACCAAGGGGCGCTGAGCAGTGGCTGCCTCCTTTCCATGTGGTATCAGCCCTCCAGTCCTGCCTTTCAGTTACCTGCCTGGCCCTGAACTGGATGAAACTGTGTTACAGTCAAGTAGCAATTAAGCAACATGAGCAAATCGAAAAAGTGAAAAGATATTGTCAACTATATTGTACCTTTGCTGAGGAGAGACAGTAATAGAGGAGAATGGTCTGCATGGAGTTCAGGAAAGGGCAGCACAAAGAAGGAGAACTTGGCAATGCAACACGGTCAGGAAAGAGGGTGCCCAGGCCAGTTGGAACAAGGATCTGGGTCTGCTTGGAAGGCATTAGCAAAAACACATCATGGGCAGAAGAGGCGCTCCACATGATCTAGCTTGCTGTGGGGCATCTTTCCAGGGACAGAATGCAATGATCCCCCCAGGAAGAGAATGCAATGATCCGCTGACATGAGCATTCCTAGCTGCTCTGAAGGCTCGTACTAGTTAAGATGTAACTTCTCAGTTCCAAAATTTTAATCCCAGTCCACATGTGTGTATGTGTGTGTGTCTACAAAATAAGACTGGAACTCATGAGCACAGAATAAACTTTCCATTTCTGTGTGTCTTCTTCAATTTCTTCCAACAATTGTTGAACATTGTTTAAATGTCCATGTTAACTAATCTACAGATTCAGTGCAATCTCTACCAAAAGCCCAATGATATTTTTCACAAAATTAGAACAAAAAAATCCTAAAATGTATATAGAACCACAAAAGACCCCAAATAACCAAAGCAATCCTAAGAAAAAAGAGCAAAGCTGGAGGTATCATACTCCCTGATTTCAAATTATACTACAGGCATACCTTGGAGATATCGTGGGTTTTGTTCCAGACCAGCACATTAAAGCAGATGTTGCAATAAAGTAAGTCATACAATTTTTTTGGTTTCCCAGTGCATATAAAAGTTACGTTTACACTACTCTGTAGTCTATTAGATGTGCAACAGCATCAGGTCTTTAAAAAGAAAAAAAGGAAAACAATGCGGAGAGTCCTCAAAAAATTAAGACTAGAACAACTATACAACCCAGCTATTCCACTTCTGAGTAATTATCCAAAGAAAATGAAGACCCTAATTCAGAGGGATATATGCACCCCTATGTTCATCGTAGCATTATTTACAATAGCCTAGGTATGGAAACAACCTTGTGCCCATCAATGCATGAATGGATAAAGATGTGGTATATGTACACAATGCAATACTACTGAGCCCTAAAAAAAAAAAAGATGAAATCTTGCCATTTACAACAACGTGGATGGACCTTGAGGGTATTACGCTAAGCGAAATAAGTCAGATGGAGAAAGATAAATACTGTGTTTTCACTCATATGAAGAATATAAAAAATAAAATAAACAACCAAACCAAACCGAACAAAATCAAATACACAGATATAGAGAGCAGAGTAATGGTTACCAAGGGAAAAGGGACATGGAGGAGGGTCAAGTGTGTAAAGGGGGTCAACTGCACAGTGACTAATGAAAACTAAACTTCCCATGGTGAGCACGCAGTAGTGAACACAGAAGTTGAAATACAACGTTATACACATGACATTTAAAAATAAATAACTAAAAGTAAGACTTGGAGTCATTGTTAATTTAAATTTGGTCTGCCAAAGCTCTCTGTTTCTCATTAATAGTGATAATAATGTTTTCATTAAAAAATATAAATAAGATACATTCTGTCCGCCAAACTTCAACTAGCTATCTTGGATAAAGTAATGAAAACAATGGTTCTGATATATTTTGGGGGTCAAAAAACCTACAGAAAATACATCTCAAACTAGGATACTTCCAGCAGGAATGTTGCAACCAGAGGAGAAACAAAAATACCTTCTCCACCTAATGCAGCGGCTCCCCGCCTTGGCTCCACATTAGTATCACCTAAGGAACTTAAAAAGTCTGGGCGCCCTGGAGGTACCCAGCCCAATCAAATCAGAATCTCTGGGGGTGGGATGTATCAGTATTTTAAAAAGTGGGTCCAAGCCCAATTTCCACCTAGTTCAGATCTACTATTAGCTACACAAGCCTGAGTGGTTTGACAAAGGAGAAAACAGATTATGAATTATCTATTTTACAAGTATCAAGTCACCACCAAAAAAGAAGTCGCTATTTCTCTAGGCAACTGTAACTGTGCCATTAATTTTCCTATAAATGCAGTCAACCATTCCTCTACTTTGTTAATTTACTTTGACTTGCACAGAATGGTGAAACATATAATCTGCTCACAGATAATCAAGAGCTGCTTGTCCTACCTCCACTGCCATTATTTCTACTCTCATAAAAATAACCCACCTCACATTTTCATACTTCATTTTAGATCATTTTATAAACTCTGTAATTAATCCCAGAGCTTCAGGTGTATAGTAAGCAGCATGCTATGCCCTGATAAGTGTATTCATTGGATTTGCATTTCTATTCATATTACAACTATAATCCAAACTGCACCTGCAGATTCCCTGTGTCAGCAGCCATCTGAAATGCACACATTTTAATTCTACTTTAATGCAGAGCTCCTAAATTTGAGCAGATCCTTGAAAATATATTTCAACTACTGTGGTGGCTTGTAAGTCCCCATTGATTGTTTTTTGTCTCAACCTTGTATAGAATTAAAGCTCCACCATAGAAAAAGGCACTTATTTGACTGATTGATGATCACTGGTCCCACTATGGCTACTCTGATTCCAAGATTTATCAGGACTAGTCTCATAAGCAGATTTACGAGGAAGCCAATGACGCTTATGCCACAGAGTTTCTCAATGTGTACTGGCCTCTTCCAGAGCCCTGGGAGGTGCTCTAAAACTTCGTATTTGTAATTTTGTATTCTTTACCTTGAGGTAAATCGTGTTAGTGTCAGGCCCCACAAATCTTGACTCCACCCACCAGTGGGCCTAATGTTATTTGGCTGCCAATCAGGAGGCAAGCACTAAATAACCTATGAAATCATCACAATGTGAAGTTAACAAGAATTAGTTTAGTGTCACATGGTACACACAGATCAGGCTTTCCTTCCTCTCTAGCAGAATTCCTACCATTGGTCTACACACCAGGGGGCATGACAGGGAAGGGACTTAACCATCTTTGGAAAGGGCAGACTTTAGGTTCTAAAAGAAACCAAAGGGGAAAAAAATCCAAGCTTTTCCAGCGTGTGTGGAAATTAGGCAGGCTCAGACGTGAGTGGCAGGACCAGCGATCCTGAGCAGATCCTAGGCCACCCTCCACAAATAAATCAGCTTTCTCTGCCTTCATGGCCAGGCACACAAATCTTGTTCAGCCTATTTGCAAAGAAAATTTTCTGTCCATTCTCTTGCTAAATTTAAATTCCTTTTATGGCAGTAAAAATACCTTCCCAGCAATCGTTAAAGAGAAATGGCTTACACGAAAATGCCTGGAGAGAATATTTGAAAGCATAATTACGAATTGACAGTTCTAACCAAGAGTGGCCAGATTCCTGTGTATTTTGATGGACATAGAGCTTGGAAGCAGGGAAGAGGGAGAAGATTAAAGCAGGAGGGAGCCTGAAACACGGAAGCCCACTCCGCAGACCCCATGGCTTGGCTGGGCGGCACCTTGCTTCCTGTTACGAGCCACACAGCAGAGCGGCACCGCCAGGTGGGCCCAGCCCACATTGCAGCCATAAAGTCAGGAGGCCCGGAAAGACTGACAAGGGCATGAGGCATTCACTTGTCTACACAACCCTGCCTCCTGCTTGCCTTTGCAGCTTTCCATTTCTAGGGTGCCTCTGGGTCAGCAATTCCTCATTCCGAGAGTGGATACAAAGTCTAGTTTGGGAGTGAACCACTACCTAGCACTCCCTCCCTTCGAGCACCTGTCTGTCTGGGTCGAGACCTTCTCTGGACAGCACCATGCTCTCCCTGACCAGCCAAGAAGTCCAGATCATCTTCTCAGTAGTTCCTCTCTTTCTGCTCCATATCCACCTTTCCTAGTGACCTATGAACCCAAGCCCTTCTGCCAAGTTCTCCCAAGCGGGTAGACTCTCCTGTGGGGCCAGTTCCATGGAACAGCTGAGCCCCAGGGGCGTACTGATCCCCACTCCAAAAGAGACCCTTTCTTACCACCATTAGCCACTGACACTGACCCCTGTACAACCTGCTGCCTTGGCAGTGGGGCCACAGACACTGCCAAATGCCTCCTTTATTCCATTTGTGTCTAAAATTAAATTATGTGGCTCCAGACCACAGTAGAGGCAACATCCACAGCAGTGTAACAGAAGAGGAGGGTCATGCTCCCCTGCACCTAGCAGCACTGGCTGTCAGCAGTCAGCCCCTCTTCCACCGGCTCACCGATGAGAGCTTTCTTCCTAGGCTGTTAGCTGCAGGGGAGAAGCAGGAAGCTGCAGGCAGCAGAAGCAGCAGCAGCGCTCAGATAGTGAGGAAGACTTGGCTGTTGTGGTTACTTTATCTTCTAGCCCCTAATGCGTGGACAAGCCAAAGTCAGAAAGCCATTCTCCATTAGAACTCTGCTGCAGTCTCAGGTGAGAAAAGGTACCTTTCCTTACTGAGCCTCCAGCAAATGGGGAAATGGGTTCATCTCGAATTAGCCTAAAAACTATTTCCCCTCACAAAACATATTTAAATTAAGAAACGTGTGAGGAAGCTCTGTACTTCACTTTTTCCAAAGACAGACTAGCTTGTGAGACAAAAGACAGGACAAGGTCTTGGCAAATCATTGTTGATCATTAACTCTGCCGAAAGCGTAGGGAAGACTCCTTTATCATTTCATCAAAGAAATCTTTATTATCATAACATGTAGGCAACAGTAGAAGCCAACTGGATTGAGATGACATCAATATTATTACCATTATAGGCTGTACTGTGTTATACTGATGGAATTTGGGGGAAGGTTTTGGGAATATTGGGGGCAAAGAACATCCCCAGTTTGCCTGCCACATCCAATGAACTGTGTGTGGTAAAATACTGAAGATGTGGAATGTAGTCAATCTGCAAAGATTTTCCATTCATATTGGGTCTATATGTAATTATTATGGTAATTCATATTCATGTTAGACTATCTCTTTGTTCTTACCTCAATTTAGAAAGCATCCACACAGACAGTACCTACCAGTTGCTATTTATTGTTGAATACAGGCTCATAGGGTTTGGAAATGGACTTCTTTGTGGTAGGTAAGCAATGGCTAATTAACAAAATACACCATCACTCCCAGAAGCCACAGAGTTAGATTTGGTGAAGATACAGCAACAAGACTGCTTAAACCATGTGCAAGTTTATTTTAACATACTGTCCTCCTTGCACATAAGACAAGAGGACAGAGATAATGAATATACGTTTTCAACTATTTAAAATACCATGCTTTTATTTTAAGCACTTCTTTACCCTGAAAATTAACTGACGGCAGCTCAGAAAGCATCACGGAACTACTGGAAATGAATTATGAGTCAGCTAAAGCAATAGGTCCCTCCCCGCTTCCCACCCCCTCCCCAAGCCTTCCCTCCCACCTTGCATATGCTTTTAGCACTGTACTCAATTAAAAGGGAAACGTGTGTACTTGATAATTTAGCTAAAAAGGTTAAATAACTCCAGAAAACAACATGAGGGAAATAACACATCCTTCTCGGTTACAGAAGTTCTCAGAAGTGTCATCCACAGACCACCTGCGTGAGACTCATCCGAAGGTGCTTATTTAAAAGGCAGTCTCACATCAAGACACACTGACTAAGAATAGGGAGCTAGGAATCTGCATTCTTAATAAGCTGCCCAGTGGATCACAAGATGCTGGCAGGCAAGGACCGCTGACTTACTAGAAACTGCCAAGTATCTCTGCTCAGCTGCTCGTCCCTACTCACCTGGTGGACTCCCGTGTCCTGCTGCAGCCGTGGCAATTGCAAAAGCAGAAGCAGGCGAAACAGAGCAGTGGGAGTTGTCAGCCGTCTGTCCTGGTTATTTAAAAAGAATGGAAATGGCATGGTGAGGCAGATGGATAACATTATGTAATGAAAATTCTCATTTTCATTCCTGCACCAGATGAAAGGTTGGGCCAAATACCCTGTGCTGTCCTTATTAATAGGCAAGTAACAAGATTCTGTATCAGCAAGTCCACAGTAGGTATAGACCCAAGAGAAATGAAAGCATTGGTCTACACAGAAACTTACACAGGAACATCTATAGCAGCACTGTTCGTAACAGCCAAAAAGTAGAAACAACCAAATGTCCATCAACGGATGAATGGATAAAGCAAATCAAAAATTCCTATATAAGGGAACATTATTTCACCACAAAAAGGAATGAAGTACTGCTACATACTACAACATAAATGAACCTTGAAAACATCATGCTAAGTGAAAGTCACAAAAAGTCACATATGGTCTGATTCAATTTATATAAAAAGTCCAGAATAGGTAAATCCATAGAGACAGAAAGTAAATTAGTGTTGCCAGGGGCAGGGGGACAATGGAAATGGGGAGAGACTACTAATGGGTAAAAGCTTCTTTGGGTGGGGGTGAGGAGGAATGATGAAAATATTCTGGAATGAGACTGGTTATGGCTGCGCAGCCTTGTGAATATATAAAAACCACTGAACTGAATAGTTAAAAAGGGTGAATCTTACGGTGTGTAAATTTTATTGCAATATAAAAAATATTTTTAAAAAGTATTCTACATGTTGCTGATAGGATTTTCTTCTCAAAACACAAGAGCAGTGGGGATGGGTACTCAGATCAAAGGAAGCATTGAGAACCTTCTTGCAGTCCCTCTCAGATATTTACACACAGCACTTGATAATGCTGATGCCAACCTCAGTTTTTCCTCACTCAGGCTTTTAGTGAAAATAGTTCACTGTGATTCTGATCTGTAGGGTTTATATTTGCTTTCCTGGAAAGTTATACAGTCATGCTTAAAATAAGTAAGAGGGGAAACAAAGGGCTGTTAATATGTCCAAGCATGAGAGCACAGAACAGCTCCACCCTCTCCATCAGCAGTAGCCTAAAAACATCTGTGGAACAAGGTGGCAAGTAGACAGATGAACAGGCAAACTCTCAGCTACACAGTGAGAAAACGTGTGATACTGTCCCCACTTGGTTCCTCCATACTACCACAGATTTCAGCTTCCCTCCTATGTCCCTGGGATTTAGCCATCTCAGGGAAGAAACAAAGGACTCAGTTAATCCACGAAGGGGATGAGGATTTCCAAATGATGCTTATATAAATTTTTTAAATTTTAAATGAATATAAACATATGAAAAGAAACTATAAAACAGAGCTCAAATAAGAGTAACCAAGTGTGCAGCATTTCACTCTTGCCGTGGTAGAGTTTTGCTTCCATAGGCTTTGGCCCCAAACTCTTAACTCAGGGGAGTCTGTCCATGTGGCAATGGTCAAGGACGCTGCCAGGGCCTGGACTGACCAACGCTCTAAGAATAGTAAAGAGATTTGGCTAATTCCATAGTTGTCCTGTAACAAGCCAGGGAAGTCTAGCTTGTTGCCTTGGTTTACCAGAACCACCCAAACATCAGGGTGACCCAGACTGACCCATGACCCATGACTGACTGTGATGCTTGAAATCGGTTCACTTCCCAAGGACTAGTATCTGTCAGAGCAAATCTTGTGACAACAGCCTGACCCAGGAGAGCTTCTCTTGGAGCTGATGGCAATGACAACAGCTTCCATCAGGTGGCTATGGCTACAAATGAGATGACCATTTGGAGCCACACACTATACCTTTTGCTAAGCTGCCTTACTTACAGCAGGAGTATGAGAATTAAAAAACATCTACATTTCATGTGGGTTCCTTGGGGTGAATCTGGTTTCATAAATGAATAATTTTCCCTTCCAACTTGAAACAACTGGCTTAAGGAGAAAAAAGGAAATATTTCAAAAAACACAACTGTTACTTGGATATATTTATCTGAGAAATGGGGAGATTAGAGATTTCTATCTTTTGTTCTGACTGTTCTTCCTCCGATTAGAAAACATTTGGTATATTCTAAAACAAATTATGGAGTACTATTTTATAATTTTCATAACTACAGAAAATATACCAGATTCTGCCACTAGCAATAATGATGATTGGGGTCCCATGCAACTGGACGTGACTTCGGCTAACATAGTCTTCTTAATAAGGTCCCCTCCCATTTGGTGTCCTAGGTGAGCTTATTTAATACAGACTCCCCTGGGATTCATGGTAAGGTATCAGAGTCTGGGAACATAATGGTAAAATTCAATTAACTCAGTGCTTAAGAACAGGCTTCTTGACTCACGTTACTCTACACAAAGTGCAATGCAATAATGAGGTCAAATAAATACCGGTTACACTAATGACGTATTCTCTATCTATCATTTATTTTTCCACTATTTGGTCCTACAATTGCTTCCAATTAATTTTCATAACTGAGACTATAAACTATTTGGGGAGTGAAATAGTAAGACAAACAAAAGATTCAGAACCTAGAAACCATCTTTCACTTGTGCATTTCTGAGTCCCCTTCTGAGCTCTCACCTCCAGGCTGGCGGTAGCGGAGGTGCCGAGGGGTCGAGGGCGACCTGCAAGGTGAAAGTTCTGTGGCATCTGCCGCTGGGGAGCCTTCCACTCCTGCGCGGTCCACGGGCGCAGACTCTAGGACTGCTGCTTTAAAACATCATGAAGTTTAACAACCGGGCCGTAAACTTTGGAGCTTCTTGTCAGTATCAAGCATGGAAACACAAAAGATCGTTATGGATATTAAGCATTTCCTATTAGCCTGCTTTTTTTTAAAGGACTTTATCATGAGACTGAGTCATTCCTCCTGGCAGAATGCTCATGACACAAAATCGGACTGTGGGTTTTCTCTACCCATGTCTTGTTGATCCTGCTGAGCCTGGCTGATCCTACCAGCCCCTGCTGTTCAACAGAACAGATGTTAACAAGAACTAGATATGCAGTAGCTTCCGCACACTCCAGAACGTTTCTGCCTCCTTGGAGTGTGAAAATAGGGAGTTTTCCAGATTGTAAATGAAAATGGGGGCTTCATTCATTCTTTGCTTGGGTTGCTCCCTTAAACCAATTCAACTCTGAATATTTACTACTGTAGCCTCCTCCCAAGAAGCTCTAGGGGATCCTAAGGGTCTAGAACTGCACTGTCCAGTATGGTAGCACTGGCTAAAAGTGGCTATGTAACTTTAAATTAAAACTGACTAGATTTCAGTGAATATTTCACTTCCTCACTTGCACTGGCCACATTTCAAGTGCTCCGTAGCCACACGTGGCTAGTGGCTACAGTCCTGAATAGCATTTCCATCCTCCCAGAGTGTTCTATTGGATAACCCTGATCTAGAGCTACAGGTCAGCAGGAAGCAAGTGGAAATTTTACAGAGAACAACTGAGAGGTTTTAAGATTGAGCCTCTTCACTGTAGCTAACATTCCATGAGTTAAAATTCCAGGGTCACATTTAGGCTATTACTACACCCTTTCCACTGGCTTACGAACCAGGTAAAACTGCAACTTTGTGTGTGTTCTCTGAAGGAAAAGCACTGCAAAAATTGCTAAATTTCCGACAACTCTCCATTTGTTTTTCCTTGGGCTTTTCATCAACCGACAAAAGCCATGTCACCTCCACTAATTTTACATTACCCGTCAGGACGACTCTCAACTCCCTCTCCCATGCCATTCAAGATTTCACTCAATCAACTTTACAAAACACCTAATGACTTCACAGAAAGCCATTTTTCCACTTGCATGTGATTTACTCCCTTAGAAATACGGCCACAATTCAGCTCTTTTGAAACACAAAGGGGCCGGGGAAGGGAAATGGTTAGAATCTTCCCTTGAATGACATAATTACAGTAAAGCTGGCAATAAGGCAGGATGGAGACCCAAAAAAAGCAGTGCTTAGCTGTTAGTTTTATTATTTCCTAAATAATTCCCTCAAAATTCAGTAATAGAAGGCATCTGCTCTGCAAAAGCAAGCAGAATAGCAAACGCATGTCCTGGGTCTGATTCAACCATTCACTCTTCTGAGGCAAGTGAGCAAATTGTGTAGTCAGCAATGACAATGAACCCAGAAAACTTCCCAGTGAGAGAGCTGGACAGGCCCCGGACGGCCCCTGAAAGACAGGAGGGTGCAGATGAACACTATCAGCAAACGGGCACTTGCAGAGAAGAGAGGCCGTGAAGTGCTGCTTTCTGGTAGGTTCACTTTCAATCAAGTTCCATGCAAACAGCTTTGCCTGCAAAATGAGTGGGCCGATGTGGGCTCAAAACAAATGCTAAACTTGGGAGCACTTTCAGCCCACAGGCAGGCAATTTTCAAACTAAGAACGCAGAAACAGATACTGGGGATGCGGGTGGGGTGGCAGTGCTCTGGCTGGGTCACACAGCCACGGCCCAAGTGAACGCCGATTGGGAAGGGGACTCAGATACAGGGAGCCGCCCTGGGGCTCTCCACTGCCACCGATTTGATTTTTTGTTGAGCTCTCATCATTGGGTAGAGTCTGAATGTGAGCTGGGCTGGTATTTGTGCTTTATAGAAGAATCCAGGCTAGTAGAAGGTGGGGACATCCTGGCAGGAAGAAAGAGGGGCACTAATGAATGTTGGGTAAGGCTGGAGCATATCTAGGGACTAGGTGGGGTGAAATAAACAGCACTGTCTTTTCCCTCAGAAGTTCACAGGCTTGCTCATCTTGATAGATATTTCCTTTCTCTTCTTTCTCCTCATGTCATTAGAAGTTCTCTTGCCAGGAAATAGTTCAAAGCTGGCATTATAATTACAATGACAATAAAAATTGACAAAGGTGACTAGCGTATATCAAAGGGGGTACCCTGAAACTATCTAGCTGGACAGCAGTGGGAGAGACCCACGGAGCCAGTTGGACCTAAAGGCGAAGCTGGTATTGGGCAATGAGGTTTGTGGAGCTGCCACCTGAAGTGAAAAGCAGAAAATGTATCAACTCCTGGCGCAGGCTTCTTATTCAAGTTTGCCAACTGTCTGAAGTGTCAGCATTATGCAAAGCACACACAAACATCTTTCAAATTAAAGACAGATCATTGTTTCCCTCTTCTCTGCCAATCGGAATTTCAAGACTAGACAGCAAAGTTAACACAGCAGCACTCTTGGTGCGAGCGCGCGCGCACACACACACACACACACACACTGAACTTGTCAGGCTGACACTGAGGTAAAGTGCTTCATCGTGACTTTCCTAGGACTATTCATGATCAATATCGCCTACATACCAGTGCAAAAGAAAAAGAAAAACTAAGTCCGAATTCTTTTGTTTCATCTTTTCAGAAAAATGCCAAAGAGCTCCCTAGACCCCAGTATTAATTCTAAGTGTTTCCTTTATGAGTATCCACAGGACAAATTATTCTCAAGTCTCACAGCAGGAAAAGATGTGTCTGCACACCAATCTATTCTTAGCTTTCAGTATGAATCATGTAATTGATTACATTCAGAATCAAAATCAGAGCAACTCTAGGAACTGCAGAGGACCACACAGTATTCACTGGTTCACTAACCATACCCTTGGCCTCATACAATTTTTCTCCATTGCCTGATTTCATCTATTTTATTTTTAATCCAGCAGACCATGTGCCTCTTTGAATTATCACCTTAAATACTTTAAGGAACAAAATGGGAAGTAAATACATTAAAAATAATCAGAAGACAGTTACAAAAACAGAAAAGAAATCAAGGTGCAAAGAAGTGGCCGGAAACAAAATGGGTAATGGAAAGATTTGGGGTGGGTCAATCATGGTCAAAATGAGAGAGAAGTGGGGGACGTGTCAGTGGGTGGATGTAACTAAGAAACACCAGGTGCTGAGGAGCTGGCATTTCTGGAGTTGAGGCTGGCTCTGATGGGCTTCAGCAGGTGCCATCGGCCACACATGGACACAATCCTGGGACTTCCACATCACCTATGGTGAGAGGAGCTCTGCATTTAACCTCAACCCAGGAACTCCAAAATCACATTTCTAACCCACAGACCATGTGGATAAACTAACCCATGAATATTCAACTGCAAACCATTTGTTTGGGGGCAATTCAGTGAGAAACAGAGGCATTAAGTCCTCAACTTTAGCTCTCTCTCTAACGTGAGAAAGATTCTATTTCTCTCACCCTGTTATTCACGGGCCCTCTCCATCTGCTGGGCCCTGGTCATACACGATCTGAGCTGCCACGTGACAAGCCCTCCAGCTGCTGCCAGCTGTGCCCACAGTGATTCCACCTCTGCCCAACACTGCGCTGACAGGCCTTTGCAGCCTTGGTCAGTGTCCTTCCCTGGGAGCTTGATGCACTTCTTTCTCATTTACCTTAGTCTCCCCGAGTCTAACCGTCTTCCAGCCTATTGCTTCTGGAAAAAACCTACTGATTGCTACCAGTGGTCACACCTCTATCATAGACAGCAGGACAAACAGACATTATGACACAGCCTCGGACCATCACTATGCACTCGGGGCTTGGGCTTTGAAGACCAGAGCGAGGGAACTTGGTGACCACCATGGAACGATCCATGTGTAACAAGTTAAAGGGCAGGAATTAATTATCACAGGTAATGGGTGGCTTGACTGAAGACCTTTAGGACTACAACATGTACCCAGTCTATAAAGCAGAAGAAATTTTTAAAAGTTCTTTCTCTATTAAAGAAAAAAGTTAATATCTATCCTACTAGGCCTTAGCCAAATTACAATGCAATCTCTGGGAAACTGCAAAAAAAAGGAGAAAGAATCTCACCTCACACCCATTAGGATGGCCACTATCAAAAGAATAGAAAATACTAAGTGTTGGCAAGGATGCAGAGAAATTGGAACCCTGTACACTGTTGGTGGGAATGTAAAATGGTGTAGCCAAACAGTGCAGAGTTTCCTCAAAAAATTAAAAATAGAATTACCATATGATTTGGCAGTCTCACTGCTAGGTATATATGCAAAAGAAAGCAGGATCTTGACGAGGTATCTGTGAACACATGAACACTGCAGAATTATTCACAATAGCCAAGAGATGGAAACAACCTGAACGTCCATTGACAGAGGCATGGATAAAGAAAATATGGACTATACATACAATAGAATATTGTTCAGCCTTAAAAAAGAAGAAAATCCTGGTACATGTTACAACACGGATGAACCTTGAGGACATACTGTTACGTGAAATAAGCCAACCACAAAAAAGCAAATACTGTATGATTTCATTTATATGAGGTATATAAAGTCATCAAACTCATAGAAACAGTAAGAAGATGGTGACTGCCAAGGGCTCAGGGGAGGGAGAAATGGGGAGTTGCTCAATGGGTAGAGAGTTTCAGTTTTGCGAGAGAAAAACGTTCTAAAGATGTGTTGCACAACAATGTGAATACACTTAACAGTACTGAACTGTACAGTTAAAAATGGCTAAGATGGCCCAAAAGAAGGAGGAGGAAGAGGAGAATTTTTTAGGAGAGTTTTTTAAAAAGTTGACTAGATTCTAGAAAATCCTAGGAGGACTGATTCTACTCTGGGTCTGCTCGGCAGAACTGCACATAGAGTCAAAGCTGGACAAAAGCTGTCCCTCCAAAAGCACTGATGCTTCCTGGGCTCAGAAATGGCTTTCCCCACGGGGGTGACCACTAACCCTTTCCTCACAGGTTCTCTTGCCCATAAGTTTGACTGTGTCCTCCGTCCAATCCACTATCCTTTCTCTTTGGCTCACGGCAATGACACTTCCTGATTCTGCTCAACTGAACACATTTGCCCTGCTTTCCACCTTCCTGAGCACTCCGTCTGTATCTCTTTGGCCATCTGCCCTTAAAACCATGTTTTGACTCCCTTCTCCACATAACTACATATGAGGAGCCAGGGCACCGTCTCACGTACCACTACAGACCCTGTAGCACAGCAGCCCACAGACAGAGCGGTCACACAATGACTCCTAAATAAACCTTACCGTGTTCTCATCCCAGCCCCACAGGCAATCAAACCAAAGCCTCTGAACCACAAATGTCTGACACTAACACGCTTATTCCCAAAGCTCTCCTAGCTCAAAATAACATGAAAATTCAGACCTATCTCCAGATCTCTCCTCTCCTATTCAACACAATCCAATAAAGGAGGGGAAAGAACCTTCCATATTCTGGGAAGTTCCTGTACCTCCCACGCCACTCTGCCCTGGAGGGGAGGTTTGAGATAAGGCCCCCAACATCACTCCCTCCCTCCGTGGAGATTCCCAAGCACTGGCACCGGCTCAGACCCCAGATGCGCTTGTCAGTTGTGCATCGCCTCATTATTCCTGAGAAGAACCCATCATGATCCTGCTGAAGCTTGTTGTTCCAATGACTTTTTAATTATCTTCGCCCTTTCATCCTCCTTCGTTGCTCACTTGTCAATTTAAAGAATTTCTTGTTTAAAAGGGTGCTACCTTTGTTGATGACAACCACTCCAGTTAAAATTCTATTCAGTACTTCACTCAGGAAGCATATTTAAATGAGCTGAACTAGAAAGTACATAGGAGCTTCAAGCAGGTAGAAAAGCAAGGATCTATGCTTCCATCTGAGCTATCCTTAAAATCTGGACACCTTGTCTGACTTATCACCCAATTTTTATTAGGTTATCAGTAAATAAATCAGTTATTACGTAGTAAAAAAAAGCTATTTGCTAATTTGGCTGTGAAAACTTTATTTTCATCACAGAAACACTGGATTATAAAGGAAGGAGATCACCTCCTCTAACCCCTACGTTGTACCAACCCGAGGAGGGGAGGGCAATGTGCCACAAGACACCCCCCACCCACATTAGTTCACTGAGTGTTTTACTTCATTCATTCATTTAACCAAAAATTTCTACCTGCCAGGCACTGGCCAAAACACTGAAGGTACAGAGGTACATAAGACACACAAGGTTGCTGATCTCATGAGCTTACATGGGGAAAGACTGTCAAGGTAGAGGGAAGAACAAGTGCAAAGGCCCTGAGGCAGAAATGACAGAAGTGCTTCTGAGACACAAAAAAGGAAATCAGTGTGAGTGTAGCCTAGCAGATGAGGGAGCATGGCAGAAGCAGGGGTGAAACAGAGACAGGATGCAAGTCTCATAGGACCTGAAAGCCTTGGGAGGAAGGATGTACTTTATTCTGAGTGCAATGGGAAGTCATCAGAGAATCTAATCAGGAAACCAGATGATCTAATCCACATTTTTAAAAATCATTTTGGTTGTGTCATGGGCAATGAACATTGTCTCAGACTTTATTTTTCTCTCTATATCTCTGTTGTAATATAAAGTGTTGCCTTGGAAACTAAACTGAAGAAGTCATCTTAATGCTTCCGGGCTAGGGCATCCGTAGTCAGGGGAGGCTGGAAATTACAGGTGCACAAGGGAGACCCTGGAGGGAAAGCTCTGGGCTCAGAGTCATGGATGAGGGTGCCCACAGCCTACCCTGATGCCACATATCGTGCTAGGCCCTTTAGCTAACCAGCCTTAACCAAATTCCTCAAAGAACTTTCCAGTGATAATTATTTAGATGACACCATTATTACGCAGACAACTGACTGCAATTAGCCTTTTAGTACAGGAGGCATCAGGACAGCTAAACTTGCTCTTGTTCCACAAAGGCTAAAGGGAACTACAGGCATTTTCTCTTCTAACCAGCCATCATACTCATTCTACTTTCTACACAGAAGGGGGGAAGTTGGAGAGAAAGGGAACTAGGGTTCCAGAAGGAATGGTGGGGGAGCAAGGGGCCAGCAAATGTGAGGTGTGGCAGCTGGAAAATACCTCTTTGAATACTTCGTTTTAGCTTGTTACACAGATCCACGCGGGGGTTATCTACATGCTCTTCTACAGATCCCGGGCTTTGTTCTGGAGAAGAAAGGCCTCTGCTAAGATCCAACGGTACTTTACCAGTGTGTGGCGGCGGGGATGCAGCAGGGCTGTGGGTGGTGGTGGGACTGCTGGACGCTGAGGAGGTGGTCAGGTCCAACGCGCCTATCCTTGAGTTCAAGGGAGAAGTCAAGGACAGCTTTCTGGCCCTCACTGGGGAGGACGTTCTGGATACAGCCAGCGGTGGTGGGGAGGAGAATTTGCGACACAGGCGTGGAGATTTGCCATCCACCAAGTGTTCGCCTCTGTTGTTCTGGCTGGTAGCAAAAAACAATTCCAATGACCTAAACATAAGGGCAAAAGCTATTAACAGATTGTAGCCAAGTGAAAATGATTCCCCTGATGCCATTCAAGAACATGCTCCCTACATTAAAAGGCCACGATAAAATCGCATTTCTATTGCTGGATTTGCCTACGTTTAAATGCTGCGTGTATACCACATACTTGCCAAAGGAACACAGACACTGTTGAGGCTTTGTCTAATCCCCTGCTATCCCTTGTCCAAAGACAAGTAACACTGGTATCTCTGGGACCTTGTTAGAAATGCAGAACTCCGGCTCTGCTTCAGACCCACTGAATTTAATAAGACTGGCAATTTAACAAGATCCCCAGGTGACGCTTATGCAGATGAAAGCTGGAAAAGCACAATTAAAAAAAAAAAAAAAAGATGGAAAGAAAGAAAAGCCCCGAAACAACAGAGTTAGCTTCCAAATAATCTCAGAGAAGCAAAGTCCTCGTGGAGACTTCAGGATCTGCAACTGCTTCCCTTGGGAACAACCTGTGACCTCTACTCACCCCGTCCTCTGGCGGGGCCTGGTCAGCTCAAAGGCAAGCCCTGCAGGTGGGGCTGCCCATCTGCATGGAGACCCAGGGACCAGGTGGGCCACACTTTCATCACAGGCTAGTCCCAGGCCTACCTGACGGGAATGGAGGTGAAGGGCCTCTTGTATATGTCGGAGAGTTTCCCCAGAACCACGGCTGCCGTCGTGAAAATCCGATAGGTGTGCAGAAAGGTGTTGAGGAAATCGATACTAAGAAACCGCAGGTCTGTCAGCCGCTCCAGGAGGCGCTCCACGCTGGCGTAACGGATCTGGGGCACTTTGCAGGAGTTGAGTGTTTTGCTGAAGCAAATGTCAGTGTCGTCCTTGTGAAGACGGGCATCAGACCTATGCACAAGGCAGGAACATGAGGACAAACCCAGGGCGCAGCTGCCTCTCAGGCCCTGAGTATTTCAGTATCTATAAATACCCACTCGTGTGTGGGCTTCTCCTTGCATTTGATAAAAGATGTGATATGACATATTACATACAACAAAGCAGGGCTGTAAAACATTAAATATGCCAGTATAATTTAGGAAGGTCAGAATTAATTGTGGAGAAGGTAATAATTTATTTCACTCTGTGTATTCCTTCTGCAAGAGAGGAAAAAAATTCTCCCTCTACCCTTCTAAGTTCTTGGCTGAGACCCTGTACTATAAGACAGATTAGCAAGAGAGAAATAAACACGTTTATTAACATGTATACCTCGTGTATACATGGGAGATAACCAGGGGAAATGAGAAACTCAAAGAGGTGGCTTAGAACTCAGGCTTAAATACCACCTTAATTGGGAAAAGGAGGCGGGGGGCGAGTAGGCCTCTCAGGGGAGAGTAAGTGGTTTTTAGGAAAGATGAATGGACCTTAGAAGAACAATAGGAGGCATGTCAGTTAATGACAAAGTGCCTGGGTGTGGTGTCAGTGTCTAACCTCTCCTGTGACAAGACTCAATCTTCCATGGTTGATGAAACTCCTGGGAGGCTGATTTATGACAACTGAGTTCTTTTTGGAGGATCTGTGTTTAGGCACCTAAAAGGAGTTCAGAAAAAGCCTCTCTCTGCATTTGCTGTTTTTCAAGCACCAACAGTTCAAAATGATCAATATAGCAAACTGGCATTTTTTGGGGCAACATATTCTGCTACCTTTCACTTCTTTTTCTGGTTCACTCATGCTTTATTAGGAAATCAAAGCTAAAAGCCCTACTTAGGAGGGGCATCACTTATAGCCTTAAATTAGAATATCAGAAGTGTGCCTAAAAAGTAACAGAGAGGTGGGGAGGAGGGAGAGACACAGATATCACTGCTACTATCTGTGGTTATTTCTTTTTTTCACTTCTCATTTTGTACATTTGTGCTTTCCCCCTTTTTTCTTGATTAAACTGACTAATAGATTATATTATTGAGTATTTTTCCCTTTGGAACCAGATCTTTGCTTGATCATTTCTACTATTTTTCTATATCTTAATACATTAATATCCATTCTTATTGTAATTATTTCTTTCCTATACTTTCTTACAGTTGATTTTGTCATTCTTTTTCTTAACTTCTTGAATTGAATGCTTTCTGGTTGATTAATGCATGAATGCTATCCATTTTCTGAATACAGTTAAATCCATAAGTTGTGTGAAAGACTGTGTTTTCATTATGTTTTCAATATTCTGCAGTGTTAAAAAAAAGTCTTCATAAAAAAGGTAATAGGTGTAATATAGGCAGTGACCTTTTCTAGAGATTTCCCCTAAACAGCTGTCCACCTGCTAAGCTGGGCTCTTCTCATCCTGTAAAATCTCCCATCTGGCTGCTCCCCAACCTGTCACCCTGAGGCCCTTGCACTGGAAGCCCGCAGCAGCCTTTCCAGGCGGACAAGCAAACTGGGAGGAAGACTCACACAGCAGCCCTCAAAATCCTTGGCTGTTTTCGGAGCCCCCAGCCAGAAGTGCAGCTTTGTTACAAAGGGCAAAAGAGGCAGGCACAGACGCCAAGTTCGTAGATGAAAAGCTTGAAAGCCGAGGGTGAGTCCCAGTGGGGCTCAAAGAAATGCACGCCTCCGCTAGGACTGCCTGCAGCCTTCACATTACCGTCTGAGACCCCGTGTCTTCCTTCACTGCAGCATCTCAGAACAGGCAGTCAATGAAGTCCTGAGTTTCACCACTTGATCAAATGATACACTACAGGGCCAATGATGTTCAGTGAGGCAGCTGCTTGCTAAGAATCAGTCGGCTTGTTTGAGTGCCCTTAATTAGCCCTTTCAGCACTTCGAGGGATTTTAAATTATATATTTATTTTCTTTTGGATAAAAAGAAATCAATAGCTTCTTTAGCCTGCTCATGGAAATATTCCACCCCAAAGTAAGCTCAGTGCAGGCAGAAGTCCTTTACTTGCGGGGCTGAAAGAGCATTTTAATGAACAGCTTACTTGTGACAAGGAACTGACCAAGGGTGGCCTATTAGTTTTAGTCACAATACTGATCCCGAAAACACATAAGTGCATCTTTTGAGATTCTTGAAAATAGCACGGCTATTTGTCCACTTAGTATGTGACTTGCAACCAACCGTACGTTTGTGGTTCTTAATTTTTCTCATTTGAAAAAAGATCTTAGAAACTTTTATGAATCAATTAGTCTGTCTAGAAGATGGCTGAGGTAAGCACTTTTTCTCCCACGATTTTTCTACCAAAAGTCCCTATTTTCTAAGAAAACAGGGGTCACTATTATTAAAAGACAGCAAGCCTTACCCTACATAGATAAAATATAAAATATCACTTAAAGGGATACAGTCACTTAATAAATGTCATGATTTTGTATTCTAACCATACTTTTGAACTTTACATCTTTTGACTATAATTACTTTAATCAAATAATAGGAAGAAATAATATATTGTT
The DNA here is from genome assembly GCF_048564905.1 of Vicugna pacos. Lineage (NCBI taxonomy): Eukaryota > Metazoa > Chordata > Mammalia > Artiodactyla > Camelidae > Vicugna > Vicugna pacos. The sequence continues at coordinate 66,828,839 of NC_132989.1, forward strand.
GCCAACATAAAATTAAAACTAATTACACTGCTGTCCTTCAAAATTATGATTACATTTTCATTTTAAGCAAAGAAATTAAATATTATGAAATTATTTAATTTTCTTTTATTGCACTAAAACGAGATATTACTTTATTTCCTAAGGGACTTTCAAGAAGATATAATGCATTACTTCAGCCTCCTATGACAATAACAACTCCTTTTTGGTAAATACTTAAAAAAGCAATCTCGAGACATCAAGCCCAAATCATCTATTATAATCAGTAAATTTTAAAAGGAAGTGAGTGCCTGCAAAGTAATGCCATGTCAGTAACAAGACACAATTAAGACAGGGTAATTTTTTCTTTTAACTCTGCAAAACATTTTTTTTTTTCATCATGTATAGTCAGGGAGATACGCAGGGAGGCAAGAACACAGAACTTAGGGTAGATGAGGGCCATAAAGGAGACTATCAGAAGGAACAGATTGAAAACTCCTCCTCTGTTCTCTGACTGAGAAGAACCAGGCTCAATGAGGCAGGGGAAAAACAGAAGTAAGAAAGATATGAAGTATGTAGAACTCTGCCTTGGGAATACATCTAGTATAGTATGGCTGGACATCAAAACATGTGTTAACTCCAAAAGAGAATTCTTACAGCCCAAGACACGGGCTTCTGCTCTCTCAGGAGAGTGGTTCCAACTCATTACAGTATCACCTCTTTGCACCCAAAAGCAGGAAAGTTTTGGTTTGTACAGGAGGTAGTTACACAAACGAGGTTGGACAGGGACATTAGTCAAACTGCTATCATAGAAGACAGAAGATTCATTCAGGTGCCAGCCATAACTAGGTCAGGCACAGAACTAAAGTTTGTATCTATATATTAATTTCTAAAGTGAACAAAAAATGTATGTATAGTGGCCATGCAGCTGCCCTAGGGTTTAGGAGCTTATACCTTGGCTGTAAAGTCCAATTCACACAGTCTCATTCTAAAGCAGACTGGACTTTCATGGCTGTCTAACCTTTAAGAAAGTACTTTTAAAAGTGAATAAAAATAATATATATTATTTTGTGGAATACTAAAACATGAATACTATGGTAAAAAAAATTAATGACAGAACTAACCTAGTAGTGACGTGAATTTTAAAATTCAATCATCATGTGAACATTTGACTTAATATTCCATACTTGGTTTTAATTTTAGCATCATACATTTTTAACTAATCTTTAACTAACTGAAAAAGCTATGCTCAATTAAAAACCTCGATACCTGAATGAGAAAGGAATCTTTGCCTGAGAGTTTCAAAATGACCCTACCCAAAATATTCTAAAATTTGACTAGAAATTTTAAATACTTCATTCTTTTATATATTTTCTGCAGTAATTATGGCACTAGTATAATTGTACTCTGCCTTCATCTGACACAATAATGAATAAGTTTTAAAGTTTGTACCATTGGGATAATACTAATTATAACTGACACCTATCAGAAGAGAAAAGTTAATTTTTTTTGTCTTAAACAGCTCAGACCTAAAAAAAAAAATCCACATAAAAAGGCATGGAAGACAAACATTTTCTTAGATTCATGTAACTCTTTTGGAAAGATATAACAGGACTGCTTTTTAAAATACATTTTATTCTTAGAATTTGGCCTGCAAATGAAAGTAGAGAACAATTTGGTCAGCTTCAAAATCCTCCCAAAACAAATTTTGAATTTGGAAACAAAAATGTAGAGACAAAAGCATTAATATGGAGAGCTATGGCACACAGTTATTGATGTAACTTCTCATTTTAAACTTATACCTTCTTTCACATTAAATGATAGGATTTATTTTTGTTAACAAAACATGTAGAGAACCCGTTGCCAGCCCCAGACAACAGCCTCTGGGGCAAATCCATATATAGGCGGTGGGTAAAATGGTACCATGAAAAAGCCAGTTAATTCATGTTGAGTGTCTTCAAAACCTAAATGTTCCTCTACAACCCAACCTGACTCATACGATTCATACCGACTGAGAAGACAGCAGGAGAATCTGCTGTCCACTCTCTGACCTTGGACACATCTGGCTATCACAACTTTTTATACTGAACTTGAAAATTTTGATAGGCTTTTGTCTTGAGGAAGGCACTTGTAACAATACGAAAAACTACTTTTCTATGCTGTGTCAATAAACTATGAATCTGAAAAATCATTTTGGTAGTCTTATTTATAATGGCATATCATGAATTAGCACTTCACCATCAAACATTCATAGTATGAAGCAGAATCCTACTGAAGCAATATTTTATTCAGGGTTTTACATTCTCTACCAATTTGACGATAAAAAATGTAAGGGAAAAGATGATCACACTTACTTAATCATATGTGGCACAGTAACTTTGGAATTTTCTTCAAACACTATAGTCATTAAACCATTACACCGTATGTTGTCCACACACTGTGAAATTAAAAAATAGACAGTTACAACTCACATGGAAACCTAGGCAGATCACAGAGTCCCAGAATTATTTACAGCCACAAAAACAATTGTTTCTCATCTGTGCACATATGCACACACATGTACACAGATAAACAATATACATTGACTAACAGATTCAATATCCAAATACCAAAACTGCTCCTGGCACCTCAGGATGGATATAAGGGCTACAATTTCCTGGAATGTGTTTCCCAAGGATTCTGAGCCCACTGACACATCAGCACAATTCTCTGGCAGCACAACTTGGGAAGTTTATACCTTCAGTCAGTGACTGCCTCTGCTATATTCATTCTCTGCCATAGTGAGTGGTATGGGGCAGGCAGAGTAGAAATGGTAGCTTCCTTGGATGGAATTCATCTCTCTCACTAGTAAGCTCTGTGCTTGTTTCTCGGTGTTTTTTGCCAATAAATTCCCACATTTTTCTCTAGCAGTTTCTACTGGCACCATGTTGGTTTGGTGAGGATAAATTGTATAATTGTATAAATCCTCCTGTTTCTGGCACATATAAAGCTCTCTTCATCATCTTCTCTTTTCTTTCTAAGAAGAAAACTCAGGAACTTAGGCTAATTTTTTCTGCCTTCTTTATTTATAGCTACACCTTATCCATTTAAAATTTCCCCTTGCAATTGCTTTGGTCTTAGAGAAGGATTTATTTTGAATTATACACACACCCTTTAAATTAAACAGAAGGTGAAAAAAAGATTTAAACAATTTTTAAAATCAGAAATTACTTTTGGTTACTGTAATTAAATGGTGTGAAGAAGCTGACTGCAAGTGATTTCACATAGCATTGGAACTCAGGGTTTATCCTAAACCCCAACGTCTAATAAAAGAGTGAATATGCATATAAGAAACTTTGGATCACTGGCGTCCCCTGACTGTTCACTCTACTTAGCATATCAGCCATTTTCATACTTGTTTTTCCTTAAAAATTTGTTTTTTCATGTCTTACACCATTATTTCAATGACCAGATACAGAAGATCTCAACTTCTGGGAATAAAGTGGAATATTTTAAAGTCCCCCTGAAATTCATGTCCTCAGACATCTGTAACTTGGAGTTATCCTTTGTATGAATAATTATGGTTCTCTAACTATAAATTAGATTATATGTGCCTATATGTGAGTTTGTACTATATCTTATTCCTATAGGTAGATTACAATAACATATATAGTAAGACGAAAGTCAAGTAAGAAAATCAGAGATGATTTGAACAAAGGGTGGAAAATAATAAGATGAAGCCTGGAATCAAGGCACCACACATGCTTTATGTTAAGAAGTCCCGAACACTTGCTGTATGTGGTCCTCAAAATTAGCTGAGCTACTGAGCAGCCAAACTTTCAAACGGGGGCCATGTGATCAGCTACAAAATTCACAGATTAACAGGAACTCAATTAATCCTACTCTGAGTCCAGAGGGAAATTATCTCATGGGTTCTAATAAAGAAAATAGAAGAGGGGAGGGGATAGTTCAGTGGGAGAGTGTATGAGGTCCTGGGTTCAACCCCCAGTGCCTCCATTAAAAAATAAATAAATAAATAAACCTAATTCCCCTCCCCTAAAAAAAGAAAACATTGAATAACACTGTCCTCAACAACATCCTTAAAGTAACTACGGTCTTAACCAAACTGTTTCCTGTAAACCCCCTCAACACTGGTTGAAGAGTACAATTCCACATGAACCACTCTGTGGTGGGCCCCAGAGAACGTGATCTTGCCCTGGCTGGTGTGGTTCCCAGAACAGATTTTACTCTGCAGAAAAGGGTGGGTATGGGCTGCTCTTCTTCAGGCTGAATAAATGCTGCTTCTCCTATCCTAGTTGGTGTCTGTTTCGAGCAGCTGGAAGTTGGACATGGTATTCGTTCCCAAAGCCTTGAAACTGTAATATCCTAAGTTAGTACCCAGTCGTATGCAGCCAGTGTTTCCACCAGTGAGGCAAGCTACCAGTAGGTGGGCAGGTAACCTCCTGGGCCTGAAAGCAGCCACATCACCTCTCAGGCAGAGCCCTCTATCAGGGCTAGACAAAAAAAGACATCAATGATTCCACTTCTAAGTGCAAACATACAGGAGGGAGGAAGAGATGAGGCTGGCTGGCATGTGAGCTTATAAACGGAGAAGATGTAAGCTAGAGGCCAGCAGAAGTCAGCTGGAGTCAGGAGTCTCGAATTTGGGTTTTATCCAGCAGGCAGGTGGGAAGTCACTACAGGTTTCTAAGCGGCCTGTTTCTGTTACAAGATCTACAGCTGGCCTCGTGGAGGCAGTCACTGAAAAGAGAGAGGAATGAATGGAGAGATCACCAGAATGATATTCTGAGTCATAAATGAAATGATTCATGCCTCCTCTGAGGCAGACCATGGGAATGAAGAGGCAGGGATGGAGGGAAACATTTTGGAGAAAGAAATATTAGAAATTGATGAGTTACTGAATAAAATCAAGAAGGAAAAACAGGGTAACATTCAAAGATGATTATCACTATTAGGCAATTTTTAATTAGAAAATGCAGTGGAAAATGCAAATATGTTTTAAAGCGATAAAGCCTGGCCAAAGGTCTTGAACGACACAGAGCTTAACTAAAACTAGTCTATCTTGTGGATTCTCAAGAGCACCAAGAAGATGCACTGATTATATGCCATTAGGGATTTTATTAAATGAGGAGCTCACAACTGCATTTGTTAAGAACTTACTATGTGACAGATACTGGGCTAAATGCTGGGAAGATGAGGGCAGGTAGCAGAGAAAGAATATATGAAAGAGCTTTAAATATGAGTAAGGCAAACCACTTTAAATTCATTTTCCTAATTCCAAGGGGAAAATGCATTAACATTATCCCTGTTCTTATGAAACTATGAGTGTGGAGTTTGGGGGCATAAGGAAAAGGCTTGTATGGGGACAGACACACAGACAGGGAGAGAATGGAGGCGATAAGTGATCCTTCACCCCAGTGACTTTTATAGCTCTTTAGACTTTTTAGTCTCAATGATTCTTAAGCAGAATGAGGATGCCACCTGGATAACCAACACAGAAAGTGGGAGGACAGAGATGGTGTTTGGTGAGGATTGTGAAAATGAACAGTGTTCCTTCAATTTCCTTTAACATTCTAAGCAATAGCATAGTTACACAGCCAACAGCCTTAGGATGACATAGGACTGTAGTTTCCACGTTCAGATTTTCTATTTGGTTCTTTGACAGATCAGACTGGTCCTTTTTACACAGTGGTCTATTCTTTTATTTCCTTCTTTCTTCCTTCTCGTCCTTCCTTCCTTCTTTCCTTCCTTCCTTCCATAGCTTTATTATACTTTAAACATTCTTTTTTACAGTCTTTTGTAAGTTATTGCTCTATTATCTGAAGTTCCAGCAGTGCTAACTTTACTGCTCAATGGATCTTCTGACTCTTGCTCATGACAGATCGTTTACTCACAAGATTCGTAATTTTCAATTTTGAGCACATCATCACGCGTCCTGAACTGCTAAAGTGTTGCTAATGTAGTGACTTTGTGTTTGCTTCTACCAAGCATTCTTGGGATAGCAACCGTCCAAAAATTGTTTTTGTGTAAATTTCTCAGTTTGGAATTTTCATACCATGTGAATATTATAAATCTGAATTTCAAAGCCATAGGTCAGAAACACATTCATTTTTTTCAAAGGAGATTTTAAAAATTTCAGAACCCAAGACAAAGACAAACTACTTTATATCTTCCTGGCTTATTGGGTGGTTTTGAGTACTTATTTCATGGAAGGGACAGCCTTCCAATGCCCAGGCTTTAAACAGGGATCTCAATTCCTTTAAGGGGTCCAAGGATACCCCTTGCTCCTTCTGTTAATATCCCTCAGGTGTGGGACCAATATCTAATCTAAAATCATTCCCAAGTCCCTATGTCTTTAGTTTACATGACTTCTGCCCTGACTTTAAGTTCCTTTGTTATTTCTGGCAACTAGAGATTTCCCTTTATATTTGTAAATATCACCAATGTATAATTTTTTAAATTATACTGATCCTATGTATTAAACTTTTCTGGATTTGTAGCTAGAGGGGATCGAAATCGGTGCAGTCCTCTACAATGCCAGAATTGGAACTTGAGATAAATGTTTTAGATCCAAAAGAGAAGATTTATGTGACTACTTTTGAACATCTCATTATCCAATGTCAAACCTCATTCATAAGTCTTTTTGATTCATTGTGTTAAGCATTAAAATTATTTTCAATAGGAAGACAAAGAAATTTTCACTTACACTCAAGTTTCAGGAGAAGAAAACACAGCTGAACCATATAGCTCAAAAGACTAATAAAAAGTCATATTTAATTGTACAAAAAGGTCTTTGAGAATTGACACACACTCTTCATCTATGGGATAGATGAATATGTATATACACATATATACAAACATGTATATATAAAACGTATTATGGTATAATTACAATAAAGGCGTGGTTTTGAAATGGATTCCTTATTTCTTAGGGGTTCCACAGAGAGGCTTCTGTGACAATATGAGTGTGAACAAAGAGGTCTCCTGGAGGGTTTGAGTATTCTGCTTTTAACTCACTTCCATTTTTATTACTGTTACATTGAAGAAAGCATTCTCTTCCAGGAAAAAAAAAAGTTAACCTACAATAGAATTTGTATTTATGAATGTGTGTATGAATATATTTACATTGGAAGCCATGGTATATATTCACGATTATATAAGCACATATCTTGATTGTATTGGGGAAAAGAGATTGATCCCGGGGAATATGAATACAGTTCACTCGTTTAAGAAGACATGAAAATAACCAGGGTGTCACATACCTTTAAGGACACACTGAATTCACGTGAATTACTGTAAACCTTGATATTAACAAGATAAGAAAAGCAGATTCCTAGGTCACAGCTATTCTAGTTTGGGACCACATACTACAACTAGGGGCAGGACTGGGAATATGTACATTCACAAAAGTCACAGGTAATTTTGATGCAGGTGGTCCTTGAAGGAGGGTTGAGAATGGCTTCTCCAGCAGGGTTTTCTGAGGGTCTTGCTTAAGGTGATCTCTAGTCAAAGGTCAGTGGTCGACTATGTCACTATATTTTTTACCTTAATACTTCTATGCAGTGGAGAGAAAAGGAGATTCAATTTTTCTTTTAATTCACCTTTTTATATTAAAGTAAAAAATCCAGAGAAGCTATTTTAAGGGAGAAAGCATTCAGTGTGCTACAAATTTGTCTATACAAGGTCTATATTTTGACACATCTGCCCAAACCAAGAAGCTTAGAGGTGAATTTTAATTCTGCATTTTAGTTAATACCTATAATTACAGAAAAACCTGTTTAATACACCATTATGTATGACAGTAGGACATGCACAAATGAAAGCACTATACTGAACTGAACAGTCAAATCTTCAGCCTCAAATTTTTCCCTATAAATAGATGAAAAAGGGAAGAATTATTGGTCAAGACCATTAACCACTTGTACATTTTGTTGGAGGCACCAATGGTTAATTATGACCTTGCTGGTGGAACTGAAAGTATAATTAATCATTCAAGCAATTGTTACTTCTAAAAATTACAGCTTCAGAGAGAGAGGCCTGACAAAGCCAAAAGTCTTAATTTTTGTATAGAATTCTTCATGTGAAACCGGGATTCTGTCAATACTCAGGCAGCACTTTATTACCTCAAATAAGAGCTGCATGTGATGACTATAACATGGTGCAACAGTTTAGCAAGGTGGTGTCAAATCAAGGCAGAAAAAAATTGAAATTTTCAAAATAAAAAGTGACCGAAATAAAAAGACAAAATAATGGAGAACATATTCATAATTTGGACTGAAAGAAAATGGCCATTTCCCTAGTCAATATGGGTAGCTCCAATGGATAAATGTCCATTTGGTATAAACAGACAACAAATAGAAATAGTGAAATGTTCATATCACTGATAATTACAGAAATGTAAATTAAAACCACTAGAAAGTAAGAAACTTTCCCATTAAATAAGAAAATGTGATAAATGTAACAAATCTCAACACTGGCAGGACTTAGAAGAAAGCTGCATAGATACCTTGCTGTGATGTCATGAAATAATGAGTTATGTATTTCTTGGAGCATTTGGGCAGACTGCTGAGTTACGTTTCATGAAGTCATGCTAGCGATCAGGCCCTTTGTACCAGCCTTAAACACTGCGGGCAAGATACACCAACAAAGGACCTTGAAAGGGGGAGAAACTCCCTGCACAGAAGATGTTTAGCACTACATCAAATATTAATGCTGAAACTTGGAAACTGCCCATATGCCTAATTATTCAGAAAGAGCTAGAAAAGTGGTACGTTAACATGGTAATGTGTGTGTGTGTGTGTGTGTGTGTATATACATATCAATAAAACATATATACTTGCTATTAGAAGATGTCAATAGGAAGAATTCATAGGAATATAGGAAGAAATAAAAAGCAAAAAAATGATTCATATATACACTGAGAGCTAAACTGTTAAGTTATTTCTGTATGTCAGGACTGTGAGAGTTTTAAATACGAAACATTTAATTTTCAGAGTAAACTTTCTCTAATTTAATTGTGCAGAAGTGATCTGTAGAGCTTGTTAAACCAGGGAAGGGGGGTGTCTGGAATGTGGGTTCAGAAATCTGCATTTCAAAAAATCTCTCAGGTAACCCTACACAGTTATCTGTGGAAAATACTTTGATAAACATTTATTTAGTGGTCTGGGTGTTGGAAGTATTTTAAGTTCCCTTTTGTGTCCATATTTTTACATATACATAATAAAATATTAAAAAGTACATTTTCAAGCATTCCAAATGCTCATCTGATTAATAATGAATATGTCCAGAGGCATACTTGGGAGACTGACAAATTCCATCAATGTATGTATAGCCCATAACTTCCCCTATAAAATGAAAATGCTTTAAGCAGAGAACAAAACCCAGTTGAGATGCAGGCTGCTGAGCAGTAGGCTAGGCTCAAACAATTGTAAAGCAATTTGCCTCCACCACCCACCATTCAAACCCGGCATCAGGAAAATCACTAAGTATCCCAGAATGCTCACTGCCATACTCAACTTTTAGAAGCAGTTAACCCGTGACCACTCCCTTCACCTTGATACATTTTCTTCACTGGACATACTGGACACCACACCACCTTGGCTATCCTCCAATCACACTGCTGGTTCCTTCTCAGTCTTCTTTGCTTTTCTCCCTGCTTCCTCACTCAGTCCATGGCCCTCTTCTCATTTCTACCTACATTTACTCCGAGTGATCTCAACAGTCTCACAGCCCTAAATACCATCTAAATGGCAGAGCCGCCCACCTGGACCTCTCCCCTGAGAGCTGCTTACTTAACAACACCACTTACAATCCCACTGCTTACTTAACAACACCACTTACATTACTTTTTCTTTTTCTATTTCCCCCCTTGTACATTCCCCTTCAGCCACACACACCTTCATGCTATTTCTTAAAATATGCGGAGTCCTCCTACTCTAGAATCTCTGCAATGGCTATTCCTTTTGTTTGGAATGACTTTCTCTTCACTACATATCTACATGGTATTTCCATGACCTTTGTTTTTGGATCTTGGTTTAGATGTCTTCTTCATAATGAGATAACCACCTTATAAAAACTGTACCGATCCACCTCTACCTCCAGGTGCCCAATTCTTCTTATCCTGCCCTATCATCATCTAACATGAAATAGTATATAGTCATTTATTATGATTATTTTCAGTTTTCTCCATGCTAGAATGTAAGCTACACAAGATCAGGGAATTTTTTGTTGTTGCCTCCTGTTCATGATCTATCACAAGTGCCTAAACAGTGCCTGGCATATAGCATCACTGCATAAATGTATTTGTTGAATGGCTGAAATCATAAGTGTCAAAGCCACACAATATTAAGGCTCGACTGAACATAGTAATTTTACATAATGCTATTACCATCACTCAAAAAGATAAAACTTTCTGTTGTTTCCTTCTCCAATTCAATTGTACACATAAGCTAGTACAATTTAACATACTAGGCATAACAACTTGGAGAAACGGGATGAAGTTGTATACTCAACTCAAGATGTAGTCTAAGTAGGGAGCCTCACTTGGACGCTTCTGGAAGGCAAAGTATCGAATCCTTTCTTTAAAGGACCGAGCATAGAATCTTTCATGCACCCCATGGGTCTTTTCTCTCTTAGCAATGCCTTACCAGCACATTAAGGAAGATCACTTAAAGTTTTTATCAACTCTGTATCTCAGGAGCCCCAGTTACATCATAAGGTAGAAGCTATAAGCAGTTGGAGAAACATCTTTGCCTATATTCCTATTCTCCCCAATTTTCCTACTCATCTTGGCTTCACAACACATACAAAATTTTGCTGCATTTTGTCTCCTTCCCTTTATTCACACTCATCTGCCTGTCTCCTTGAGAGCAGGGACCATTGCCATATCCCTGGTACCTACACGAACCCTGGCAGCACATCATGATTGCTCAATTAACGTTCGTAGAATCAGTGACTGATTCAGAGTTTCATAAAGTAAGAAAGGCATTGCAGAGACATAATTAAGTATTAATTCACACAGCACAGAGCTAATGAAACTATTAATAAATCACTACAAGGATTTGTAATTATACAAATATACAAGATCCCATATTTTCATTCCTTTGTTAGCCAGAAAAGAAGCACCTTAACTTCACCTATTTATTCAATCATCAAAACACTCCTGGGAGTAAAGAAGTAAAAATTCAGTGTTCAGTAGAGGATAGTGAGAGTGCTAATAAAAGACCTGGATTAGGTTGGAGTCCTGACTCAACACAGTTGTGTAACTTCTAACAAATGCTCAGCCTTCCAAACCTCAGTTTTCTCACCTGTGAAATGGGACTACTATTTCTGTTTACCTTCAGAATAGTATTGTGAGAGTCAAATGAGATTAAGTCTGTAAAATTTCTTTGACATATAAAAATAATTATTTTTCCTATTCATTTTCTTTCTATTTCCCTTCAGCTTTCAGTCACTCAGAAAAAAATTAAGTATCTGAAGAACTATGATACAGTTCATATTTTTATCTGTCATACGTAAATTACTGTGAGCTCTTCAGAAAAGGAAGGCACTGGAATCTATAGGAAATGCCTTTCCTGTTTGCCCCAATCTTCCTTGAGTTAACAACTCTAAAGATAATTATCAAACTTTCTTTTAATATTTTCCTTACACAGCTTCCCTTTTCATCTAGTTTGGTTAATGGAGCCAAAAGTAATGTGGAGTTTGGATTTAAGAACACCCAAGCCCCATCATCACTAGTTTTGACATTCTTTCAAATCCTGAATAAAAGCAGCAATTCCCTAACTGGGCATTGCTGAGCAAGGAAAGGGAAGCAAATCTGTTCCCTGATTGTTTGCAGATAAAACACAGGAGCTCATTTTCAGACTTCATACAACAGACAGTATTTCTTCTCTGATTTGATTCCTTAATTTGTGATTTCTCATCACAGTCCTTATTAGCTGTTTTTGTATCTCTCACCATTCTCCTACCTCAGTAACAAGCAAAGAAAATTTAGTGGGGTCATTGAGAATTTATCGCTAACAGGACAATTTTAACATTGTTTAACACAACTGATTACATTGACAGCTTGTACAAAAATGCCCAGGAAGCAAAATGCAATGACTTCATTTCAGGTAAATTTTAAACAAATAACAACAACAACAAATGATCCAGTATATTGAAATACATAGTGGTGATGGTAGTGGCCACGGCCACCAGACATAGTATTTTAATAAAAATAAATTGACTCTAAAATTCCTCTCCCAAAACTTATGCTATGAAATTAAAAACAAAAAACAAAAACAAAAACCAACTGATGGCAAAGCCTCTTGCTTACCTGACTTATGTCACTGGTCCAGGCAGCTTTCTCCTGGCGTGAAGGTGCTAACAAGACTACAGTGAAAGGGGCAGCATCCGGAGGCTCCACCACTATTTTAAAATCCAGGTGTCCAAACACTTGCCCAGAACCTTTGGCTTTAACACACATAAGCCCAACACTTAGATATGAATACAAACATATGAGTGATAGCTGCTCTCACGTAATTCTGGTAATACAATTGACGTGCACTTAAGTCTGGAATCTCATTTCAGCAATCTGGTGCTGCTTGGGTATGGGGGTGGCTTTGTGAAGCTCATAAGCAGATGAAAAAGCTGAGATCAGTAGGTTACTTAGGACTAGGATCCTGTGCTCTTTCTCATTTCATGCTCTTTTTAAATTTCTATAATTTACAGAATTCCAACATTCTAATTCAATTTCTTTCTTCTCTACCACAGAAAAGTCACTATCATGAAACAAATTCAGTAAAGTGTGAATTCCCAAAGATGGCTTAACAAGGCTCACAGGTTAAAGGGTTCAACAGAATTTTTCATCTATAAATGAATTCAGGGAGTTTATTATCCTTTACTTACTTCCTGCCTCCTTAAGCAGCTCTTCTTAGCTATGAATGAATAAAAACCATAGGACTTCTAAATTCTAATATAACTCTAAGTGATAGAATGTGACTTACAGTCATCATCGCTGGCATCGGGCTCCTCCACCAACGTACATTCTATTAGAGAGAGAACTCCACCTGTCTGGAAACAAAGCGATTTTTCATTAAGAGGATGAGCGTCTTGCATAGGTCGGAAGCTATGATTTGTAAACCTTACATTCATTTATGGTTTTGGGTTTTTTTTTACATTTTGGAGGATTTGGGGAGGGGGATCAGGTTTGTTTGTTTGTTTGTTTAGTGGAGGTACTGGGGATTGAACCCAGGACCTCATGCATGCTAAGCACATGTTCTACCACTCAGCTATATACCCTCCCCCAATGTGTATGCGGTGGTTTTTTTTTTTTTTACATTTTTTGTGTGTAAACCTTACATTCAAATTGCCACAGAAGAAAACAGCAATTCTGCATCATAAATGATTTTTCATAGAGTCTAAAATTAAACTTGGATGTGCAAAAGGAATTGAACTCATTGAACTTCAAGATTCCCACCACCCCACCCATTCTCACTCCCAATGTTTATAAAATCTAGCAAGTCAGTCTATGGGAGACGATATGGCACCTTAGGGGCGCTGTAGAGTGAATGCAGCTCAGCACAGGGTGGAACTCTCCAACCAGAAAGTGATTTAAGCAGTAGAAAGCCATTGTCATGATGTTGGATATTTTTAGGCACTAGTAACAGAAGGGACATATAGGCAAACCTTTTTTGTAAAGGGCCAGATAGTAAATCTTTTAGGCTTTTCAAGCCATATAACCTCTATCACAGCTGCTAAAATCTGCCATTTGAAAAAGCATGAAAACAACCAGGGACAATATGTTAAAAAATGAGTGTCGCTGTGTGCCAATAAAACTTTATTATCAAAAACAGGCAGCAAGCTCTGTGCCACAGTGTGCTAACTCTTGGTACTGAGCAAGATGAAACAGCACTTAGCAAAAATTACATAATCAGTACACTATAGTAATTTGACAAGATTTTTGTAGCTCAGCAGTCATCATTTGTCCAAGCTGTGATCTTAATTGCACTTCTTTATAGCAATGCACACTTAAATTTCTATTACTTTGGATCCAATTGACAACAAAGTAAATGTCAAGGTTGGTAACTGTACATTACCTTACCATACAATCATGACAATCTGTTTTATGATAGCAGGCATGAGAAAGTCATAATTAAATTAACCTCAGTGCCTCTTAAATGCATGGCACATAAAAGATAGAGTCAGGTAAAACCGGTACCTTGAGCAGATGCAGCTTTCCTCCTGAACTTCTTGTACAAATTAAAAAGTGTTTTGTAAATAAGAAGCACTGTCTTTCTCCTTCCTTTTTCAAAGACAATGAACCCAGGCGAACTTTACTAAGTTTCCCCCTCTCAACAGAAGGTACTTGAATAAGAGAACCTGGTGATCACAAAAGTGAAGAACACACAGCAATTAAAATTCTGTCAAGTGAGAGCCGCTCCTGATGCAAAAACACTAGGGCCTGTTCCCCCAGATACCAAGGATTTATTTGATGCATCATTGGAACAAGTAAGTCCCCTGCACTCTGAGCAGATGAAACAATGCATTATGTTTTAAAGGTCACACTAATTCCTACTATCTTTGTAAAAACACTTTAGACTTGATTATTTATCTATAAGCTGGAGAGTAAATTTAAAAGAAAGCCAAATTGAATCCAAAAAACAAGGCACTTCTGCCATCTGTCCTTGGTAATCTGATCTCAATCAACTTATTTACTTAAGAATAAGGTACATATTGTATAATTACATGTAGTAATAAAATAATATAATAAAAAGCAAATAGAATTTATTCTTCATAAGCACTGAAGGTAGATAAATAGCACTGATATAATTTACTTTGTATTTTAAAAAGAGAATGTACAATACATCTATACTATAAAAATACATAAATTATACAATTCAACACAATTTAGTTAAGGACTATTTTTAAAGGGCAGCTATTTCAGGTAACATTTAAATTATATGTGATAAAAATTCTTTGTAGAATCAAAATGGAAAAGAAACTACATAAAATCTATACCCAGAACATTCCTGTAAGTAACACTGTCTTCCATTCAATGTGAGGAGTTATGCAAAGACTTCATATAATTTTACCCCAGTAATGATCTCCTGCTCCCCCCCAAATAAAATTCCAATCTAAGTTAAAAATCAAACCAAAAAGAACTAAGAAAGATGCTTGCAAATACCTTGCCTCTGACTTCTGAAATGCCTCGAGCCAGTAATATTTCTATCTGTTTAATCCACCACCTACCCCAACTGCAGCCTTACAAAGTCTCCTATCAGTCTCATAAGAAACGTTAAATGCTTATTCATCCTTTAAATAATAACAGTGGTCATCACTAAGAGATGAGATTGCAGGCAACCTTATTTTCTTCTTCACACTTTTTCTGGGTTTCCTGATTTTTTTTTTAAACGAGCCCAAATTATTCCTATAAGTGGAGAATAAAATCCTCTAAATTTCTAAATTATGTAAAATAGTTAAACTATGATTGTGGGTCACAAAAGGTTCACGCTAACATATGAATATTCCAAATAGCATTTACTTTTTAGCAGAGATCCAAAGATGTGCAGGGGGTAAAGAACCCAAGTGTCTATGCCCTGATTCCATCTACCCAGGTGAATATTGAGGTGGGGTTGCTTGCCAGAGTCAGAGTCAGCAGCTATTCAGGGTTTAAAGAATAACACAGAGGCAGTCCTGGGGAGGGCGGGGACTGGAGAACAGGCAGGGGAAGGCTTGGTTCCAGCGGAGGGAATGGGTAAGAAGGAGGAGAGAGGTGGGAGCACACTAGAGGAGAGTGCCGGCAGCAGGTAGTTTAACATGAAGACTAAAGGAGAGAAGAAAAAGCAGACAGCAGAACACTTAGATGAGTACCTGAGCAGATAACAGCAGCAGGACTGTACTCATGAGAACCAGAGGGTGGGATCTAAGCCAGAGGAGATCTTTCAGAGAACCCGGCTCATCCCCTCATCTCACAAGGCGAAACCAGAGCCTGCAGGCTAAGCTGCTCTCCTAAGGTCACAGCTAACTAAGTGGCCCAGCCAGGAGATGGTGATGGATTCAGCCACATAAAAACTGAACTCGGAAAGGGAATGGATGGGAAAAGACAATAAGTTCTAGCTTTGTCCTGGGCAGTCGTGAGTCATCCAGGCAGATGGGTTAGGGCAGAGCCAAAGACTGCGCCACAGACAGGTGGACAAGCGGGTTGGGAGTCATTTTCAGGAAGGATATAACCAAGGCGATGAAAATTGGATAAGAGTGTCTTCATTGGTAAAGGCTTCTTGTATTTAATGACTTTATAAATCAGAAATTATAGAATATACTGTTAGCTCGTGTATTAGTAATTACGTGAATTTTAGCTTTGAGGTTAAAAAAAATGTTTCCTTGGCAACTATACACTAACACACTTTATCTATAACTATTCCTCTCATATCCAACTAGGAGACTCTATGCATTAGGTATGCACAGAAATCCATACATCTGAGTGAAAAGTAAGCAATTTCAACACTGGTTCATAAAATAATCACGTTGAAGGACACAGTTTAAGTGGATTTTTTTCACATTTCATCGTACGTTTGACATGATGTTTCAACACAACCACGAGACTTGAAGATTCCTTTCGAGTTAATACAAATTAGAGAAATTATTAGTCTTAAATCAGTAATTCTTCAGTATCAGGCCACTGCTATGATACAGTCCCTCGCATCGCCATCATCAGTCTAACAACCAGGGCCAACTTACATAAACACTTCCATTTTCCAATCACTAATTTTCTCCAACGTGGCATTCAGGATTGGCTAAAGCCCTTATTCTTAATTTTCAATTCAGGAGTGAAAAAGAATGAAGAGCAGTTTCCAGGTTATTGGGTTAGGCATTTGAGAAGATGTAACAATTTCTACACCCCAGGTTACAATTTCAAAGAACCCTGGTACATTGTAAGTATGTGATTTTTGAGTCTGGGAATGACTAAAGTACCAGAAAGGTCCATGTCTCGTTCTCAATGCATTTAGCTCTAAATTCAGTCACCTTTTAAAAATTTTCCTAATTCACATTTCCTCAAGATAACAGACGATGTATAGCGGCTTTGGCACAAAATGTCAAGTTAGCTTGCCTTTATCTTCTAATAAACATTCATATCTAGTTCATGTTATTGAAAATAGACACTCACTCCAAAATTTAGATCCTGATTTTTAAAGTTTATGTTAAAATCTCACAGACACTAGTCTAGAAGATTTTGTGAGTATTAGCTCATTTAATTCACAACAACCCTAAAAGACAGGTGCTGCTATTAACCCCAACTTAAAGAGAGGAAACAAAGGCAAAGAGAGGTTAAGCAAATTGCCCAATATCACACAGCAAGGATTTGACCTCCATGGCGTGGCTGTATCATCTACCTGTTACTGCCTCAGACACTTACACATTTGCTCAAGAAACTCTGAAAAGATTTTGGAAAATAAATGACAGTGCCAGATCACTGCTATGATACAGCCCTTTGCATCCTACTTATCATCTAATAACTGGAATCAATTTACAAGAAGACCTGTTATTTCAATTGCTAAATTCCCACGAATTGACATTCAGGATTGGTTGACACCCATATTCTGAAGAAGCCTTTCAGATGGCCTGGATGACTTATTTTTTCTAGTCCTCGGAATACAAATTCATTTCAGATTGAAACCACACAACTATTTGTGTTTATGCGTTTGCACATGCATACACACACTGAAAACAAGACTGCCTATCATCCTTAAAAGTAAATAACACAAACACTAGTATACGATTAGAGATAAACCGTGGTCCATTTCATAGAAAAGAGAATCCCTCAAAGCTTAAAAAAAATTTTCTTAAACCCAACTCCATGGGCTTTAAAACTCGTTACAGGTGTTTAGTAAAAGTAGCAACCAAAGCAAAACAATGCAAACTTTCCAAAGTATCCATAATTGGATTATTTTCTACTTTCAGATTAAGGTCTGATTTTTTTTTTTACCACCTTTATTGAATAATTCCTTGGCCGACTAACCAAGCCACACAAATACAGAAAAATACTGCTGAAAGGCAAATCATTATATCAACATCAATACAATAATATCAGATATATTAATAGCTGACAGAAGTGCCTCAGACAAGCAATAATAACATCTGGACATGGATCAAAGGGAGCGGTGGCTCATGACTGTTTTTCCTCCCGGTGCAATGAAAAAAAAAAAAAAGATTTCTTCAATGTATTTGACCTTCCAGCATTTTTCATCACAGATGTTTTTTCAAACTTAGATCAAAACTGTCTACATTTGTAGAAATACATTAAACGTTTATCTGTAATAATAAGCCTCAATCAGAAGTCCTTTCAGAAATTGAATACTAGTGATAGAAACTTTTGTTTCATGTTCACATATTATAAAGCGCAAATCCTTTAGTAAGTATTTTTCAGTGAACTCCAAATACAAGAAAAAATACAAAATAAGACAGCTGACATTCAGAAGTGTAATTCAACAAGCCATTCAACGTAATCCATTACCCATTTTCCAGGTATCTATAATGGAAAACATCATACTGGCAAGAGAGATTCCGTAAGCACTGCCCTTTAAAGTTACAATTACTGAGAGAGACAGGCATGCGAACACGGACCTCTCAAACACCAGAGGATGAAATGCGTGCACTAGGAGCAAAGGGACTTCAAAAACAGGAGGAAGACAAACACATTCTAACTGGAGGGGAGGGGACGGAGGATGAGGAGGAAATTTTACAAGGCTCTTTAGAGGTGTCTGACCTGAGCCTAGTAGGACAAGCGGACCTTCCACAGGCACGAGAGAGGCGGATAAGGGCATTCCTGGCCCCCAGGCTGGGGGCAGCGCATGTAAAGGCACAGAGGCAGACCAGTGCCAGGAAGGCAGGAAGCCAATACGGGGACAAAGTCTGCGTAGAGGCAGAAGGGGAATTCAGAAGGCCTGATGTTGTCAGCGTTATAGCTCACTTACTCAAAGAAAAATTAATATTTAAAGCCCAAAATGAGAAAGGCATCATATCCGGAAATATACTTCCAAACTTTAACATGTGTGTGACTTCCCTCCTTGTAAATAAATAATGGAAAACAGAACAGCACGTGTTAAATTTTTTAAGTGTTCTGTGAAAAACTTAATGTGTGCAGCACAAATCATGTCTTGTTGGATGAGGTAAAAAAAAATTTTTTTAAGCAGCACATTTCGGTAGGCAATAGAAATGCAAAGATCTTCAAATAATATTGGCACGTTACAAACAGAAACCACATTAAAGGTTAATTCTAATTCCGAGTTTATATGCCACTCCTCATCAAGTTCAAAATTATACATGTGTATAACGCATTGCCTCCCATCAATTCCATGGGGCACGCTCCCCTCTCCTAGAACACCTAAGCACTTGAAAAGAACTTGGAGCGTGGTTGACTTCGTGCACTTTGTAATGACAGCCATGGAGGAATATGCACTTTCAGGCTGTTGCTTCTCTGCAGTTTCCAGCACAAATATCTTCAACTCTTCAAAAGCTTAATTTACTGGGTGATGCCCCCAAAGCACACCCCTCAAACATGATACCTTCAATGTCACCAAAGAATGGTAGGGCAAGTTGACAGTGAGACATTTCATCTGGCAACTGGAGTTACCAACTGAATCAAATCATATCGTGTGGGGCCGACCCAGAAGTGCTGATGAAAAATGGGAACAAGAGACAGCTGTTTTCACTTCGGACATTGTCCCCACTGCTATGTGAAAGGGCTTTGAGTAATGCAAGCTTCTCTTGGGCCTTTGCCTGGATGTCGTCACCACCTGGCACTGCCACTCCAACTGGCCAGACCACTCTGTCCTCCTTGGAGCTGTAGAAAATGTCCGGTCCACTGAGGAGAAGAGTCCAGTCAGAATGTAACTTACTGTCCCACTCGTGCTTTACTATTATTGTGTTGCTGTTTTTCATGGTCCCTGAAAAGAAACAGCACAAAGGTGGGCCTCAATCACAGCCTCGGTCAAGGCTGTGGGGACGTCCTGCATGTACAGCGTCAATCACACAGCTAAATCACGCCTGCTCCAAAATGCTTTCCTGGATCTGCCAGTGATAAAGTGACAGGCGCAGAGACCACTTTGATGGTGGGTCCGCTGAACAAGGACTTACCTTGGCGGATGAAGGTCTGGCTAGTGTCCAGCAAAATATCACAGCCCTCTACAATCATTCTTTCTATGGCAAGGTTCTTCCTTATGTTTTCAGTGTCGCTCACTTCATCGTGCATGACCCTGTCAGACACAGCACAGGATCACGGTAAGAGATCTGCTGCTACCCCAGCAGGGAAGCAAAAGAGTCCCACGTGGGAAACTCAGTTTTGAACTTCAATTAGTTTAACTGGGGTTGTCAGGGAAGTCATACTGAACATCCAGGCTTCATCAAGTTGTGACTCAAAGCAAAGCAAATGTCCACCATGATTCTAAAGTGTAAGTGGTCAGTGACTATCGAGCATCTTGGGAATGCTGTTTGTAAAGGCAGCAGGAAGGCAACATATTATTTTATGAACAGCTCCTTTCATTGAAATTAGGATGCCGTTTCTTAGAGGTGGAGGAAATTAGAGACCTTGACACCATTTAACTCATATAAGCTAAGGAATACAGACATAAATAAATGCCTGGAACTCTGAAAAATCACTGATAAATCCAAAATAGACGTTCTCCAACTTCTTACCAAACATGAATACAAAAATGGAACTAAAAACCATTTTTCTATTACGCTGAAAGAAATGTGAACATTTTCAAACTTAAACCAAAGTACACCTCGTCTCAGTTGTATATATTTATATGCAATAAAAAACATTTTCAAAGATACATTTTTTTTCTTGGTGAAAGTTAATGGGCATTCTGATTCAGTACCATCTCAGGAGCTAGCATGTAACGTTCAGGTGAATCTGAGAAGCTGGACTGTATCTTGTCTCTTGTTCCCTGGACACAGATACTAGGTTTCCACAAAAGATGAAATGTGCTACTTTGCCATATCAAGCCTTTATTGTAAGTTCTCCACATACCTGGACAGTTCCTCTAGTTTTGATTTAGCAAACTCCAGACTTTTCCTCTCCACATGCTCATGAGGAGTATGAGCTAGGAGTTCATGAAGCGTGATGATATACCTGGGGATCTAAGCGCAAACAAAGGCCACGTGAGCAAGAGTCAGGAGGAGTAACACTGGACACACCCTACTGTGCCACGATCACTTCAAAAAGCTCACCTCTACTCTTACAGAGCCAATTGTTTTACAGTTTTTTAGGAAACAGATTTAAAATGAACTACGTTTCAAACTTCACACACACAAAAGAACTTCGCCAAGAACACATGAAGATAATAAAGTATTATATTATAAAGAAATTAGATTTTTAATATAACCATACATTTATTAATCTTAATTTTTGAAAACTGGTTCATAGGGAAACAGATCTAGCCACCAGCAAGTTACTTGAGTCTGTATTTTAGATTTATTAGCCTGTTTACAACACTTTTTTACCTCAACTCATCCTCCTAGTGGTAAAAAGTGTTGTTTAATTAGATTGTACTTTTGTTTATGAACAGACTATCTATCTGAATTCTCTCAAAGGCAGAAACTCCACCAACCCTGTGAAGGTTTTAACAGACCATAGTGGAGATTTAACTCAAGTTACAGTGACTCAACATATTTTTTTACTGGCTTATTATTTTTCACTGGTTTAATTTTAATAAAAACCTGCATGAACAACAGCTACCATAATGTAGCCCGCTGTGGGTCAGATTGGGAGCTCGAGGTTTGTACATGCACCCAATCCTCCAGCAAAATGCAAGGATTATATCCTCATTTTACAGATAAGGGAAAAAGGCATACATATCCTGCCCAAGGTGACCTCATAGTAACGGCAGAGCCAGCCATGAGCCCAGTTCAGACCCGTGCACTAGCCCAGTGGGTCTCTTCTGCAGGGATGGGGGTCTCACTCAGCACTTGAAAGGACCTCTAAGAATGAAGAAAGTAAAACAGCTTCCCAAGTCCCTGTGGATAGCTCCTTCCATTCTGATCGGAGGTGCTGGCAGCCCCACCCACAGATCTGCTTTTGCTCTCTTGCAGGTGGTGGTCTTTACTGGGTAATTTGCTCGTATTTCCCGAGCATCAGCATTTACGCATCAGCACAGAAGGCAGCACCATCAGCACAGACGTGGACCTACGGCTCATACTCTGGGACCATGTCCTAGGGAAGGCCATCAAGTCACTGCATGGAACTGCAGACTCCTCAGTTACAGGAGGGTGGGGCACAGGAGACCCCTCCTCTGAAGCACATGGGAGGAGGCTTTCTGCCTCTCTATCCCATGAACTTCTCACTAAGACAGCTGGTTGGACTGTTCCACTGGGTGAAGGCTCCTGGGACAAGCATGCTTTCCGATATTCCTTTTGCACAGTGCCATGAATGATAAAAGTCTGTCTCCAAGTTACAAGAAAATCAAAGCAATCAACAGCTAATGTATTCAATTTTTCATTACAAAGAGGGCAGGAGTGGGAGAGCCTGACTGCTTATAATGAACTGAAAACCCACAAAACAAAGTTTAGTCAATAGCTTCATGATCCTCCCCCATTAATTAAATCTATTTTAGAGAGCTCTTGGCTACGATTCAAGTGGATGGATTTGAAAGTAACTGGCCCATCCTACCTTCCGGTGGAGAAACAAACAAGCCTGAAACTACCAAAAAGTAGCAAAGGACTTCTGCAGAGAGAAGTGGACAGCTCTCCAAAGAGCTACCTGTCCCCAGAAAACCCAATGATCAAAGTAACTATTGTCTAGATGAATCATAATTCTGCTTTCAATTATGAAACAACACTTGTCACTTTACAGACATTAATCGGCTTGCTCTCCAGTTACAGGAAACATGTGACTAGAGCAGGCTACTTTCTGGAGGACATCTAACAGCGCTGTACTGGTCAGAAGCAGATTTCAGGGTTAGCTTACCTATGGACTTATGAGCAGCTGAAGCCAATTTAAACAGTTCCAGCCAAGCCACTGTCTTTGCTAAATAAAACTTATGTTAATGACTACATTATTTTCCGTAACAAATTTCTTTGTAACACTTGGACTTACTTGTCTGAAAGTTCAGTTGACAATAAATTCACTGCATCATCCAAATTCCTCCATGTTTCCATAGTTCAATATGGTTCATTAATAGCAACAACTGACTTACTCAACTAGGGCCGAGGAAGACTTAGAATATAACACTTTGCTAAACATACACAGGCTAAAAGTTCCCAGTTACCTCTCCACCTCCCTCTGCCTCCATTTGCCTCCATATCTCAGCTCAAGAAAAAGTCTGGGCAGAGGCCCGTTAGCAGCAAAAGCCAAGGCCACCTCTTCCATTCTCGCTCTACAGGAAAGGATAACACCCCAGCCTCATCCCAAGGTATCCAGCCTACACTGGAGCAAGGCAGATGTGCAAAAGTACCACTGCTACATATCAGCAGTGCATGCAGAGGGAAATGAATATAGCTGAACCATCTGAGGTTCAAACGCCTTCAGGACTCCTTAGTGAAATGACCAAGAGGGAACCAGAAGGATAGAACAAATCTTGTAAGAAAAAACCTTCAAGCACCTTCCCCTCAAGTATTCCATGTGGTCACTCCTAGGGAGAAGGCAGGAGAGGGAGACACCAAGGAGAACGAGGCCCTTGGACAACAAACGCCAATGTATCCCCTCTTGGTCTGTTCAAAATAGCTATAGGAAAGGGAAATAGTTACGGGTAAGCAAATAATTAATAGTCCAATTCAGTGCCCTTTCAATTTGCACATTTCTTGCTGTTGGACAAATTCTGGGTAAATTCTTTAAGTGTGAGGCTTCTCCCAGCACCCTTTGGTTACCCCGGTCTTAAAGAAGCCAGAACCTCAACATCTGACCCTTCACGTAAATTCTAGGATTTGGGGCAACCACAGTCTTGGGTGGGGGGGTCCCAGACTAGGCTCCTTGCAACACCATGTAGTTACCCAGCCTAAACGTCCAGAACCAGAATCATAGAGTCAGAGAGCTAGAGTGCTGAGAGAGAATTATAGCTCAGCTGCCTCCATTTCGAGATAAGGAGACAGATTTAGGTTAGTCTGATTATTTTTCCCAGTGCTACAACTGAAGGGTGAGCCAAACACCCAGGTCTCCTAAGCATTCCCAGTCCAATGGTCCTTTTCTGACATCATGGAGGTTCCTTGGGGTCAAAATGCCAACTCGTTACTGGGCTTACACTCCAGGGGAAGGGAGGGAGAGTTGGTAAAAGAGAATCTCAGCATTTTTAAGAAATTCAAAGGCCTTTCCAAGGCCCCACACTCAACAGAGTCTGAACATCTCACCTCAAGTGCATGTCCAGCTCTGCCGTTTTAAACAATTAAGAGAACTGCACCAACAGGAATAAATAGGACTTGAAAAGACACTGTTGGATGTCAGAAAGGGAGCTTGGGACCTCTCTGTTCCATGTGCCTTTCACAACCCTACCTTTGTCTATCACCTGAGTTGGGGGTTGCTAGACAGATTTAATCATAACCTAGAGCTAACTGCCAAAGATTCAACAAGCATCTCAAAGTATCAAACTCTATAAAATTTGTTTCACTGTAAATAAAATCTCATATTATAATTTCATAGAAGGTTAAAATAAGCCATTTTTTACTTTGTAGTTTTTCTTGTGAAATATTTTTTCAGAGAGGCAAGGAGTTAAATAACTCAGTTCCATGAAAACAACACAATAAGATTATAAAGTTTCACTACACTTAACTTGTTTCAAATGCATCCTTTTGGTTTTTAAAAATCCTACTAAACTTCTACGGTGATTTCCAGGATTTCAAGCAGGACCGACAAACTTTAAGACAAAGAACTATGAACCAGAGCAGCATTTCTCTCTGAGGTGACAAAATGATCAGCTGGGGTCAGAGATGCCCGTTCAGGGAGACAGAGCTCTCCAAAGAAACCAGAACACACATGATTAGCAGAATCGGTTTACCACATGCCAATTTGGAGGCCTGGCCAGAAGCCCCACAAATTCCACAATGGGAACACTCAATGCTTTTCCAAAAGAACAAAATCAACACTTTTAAAAAGAACAGGAGATTCGATTCACATCTTGGCCTCTGCAGTTCTCACTCAAGAGTGGTAAAGTCTTAGGCATAGGAAAGAACACATGTGTGCTGGACCCTTCAGGTTGCTCTAATCCCCAAAGTGAAAGTCAGGACGAGTCCCAGCCTCACTGCAGCAACCTGACTAAGGGCCTAGAGTCCCCGGGACAGGCCAGTGTCTCTGGCTCCTGGGTGTCCACCGCCTCTATGACAGGGAAGGCCCTGGACTTGCTCTGCAGAGCTCCAGCCAAGGGACACTCGGCAGCAATCACAACAGGGCAGGAAAACAAACAACTTCCCAGCAGCCCTTCCACTCCCCTGGGAACCTTTTATGCAACCAGCATACCCTGGAACATTTGCACAGCAACCTATTTCTGTAAACCTAATATTTTTAAACGCGCTGGAGGAGGAGACTCCACGGAAGAGGTCTGTGTGGAGTCTTTCGGTAAAAAGAAAATTGGGCTACTTTTCAAAAAAATCATTCCTGACTCAAGTGTCTCAAAAATGCCTGGTTTTCTTACATACACTAGACAGACGAGAGAGAACAAATGTATGCATTTATTTGTTTACCGCAAGGTCAAGTTCCAGATGACAGTTGGTACACACGTGCCGCACAGGGGATAATACTTGCACATCTCACTCTGGTCACACTGGGTATCAGTCACATCGAGCTGGAATCAATGACTTATAAAACGCAGCCGGATGACTTACCTGAAACATCGGATAGGTCAAGAACGTCTCCAGCATCCTCCCCTCACAGGCAGGGTTGGCTTCGTACTGTTTTAAGAGTTTGTCAAAATCTCTGTTTTGCTTACAATTGGCGAGCACTTGGAGGCTGTACTGGTGATTACGCACAAATTCTTGATAAATGTTCAGCATGGGGAGCAAGATATCAAACAGATCCGCTGGAAAGGAGAAATAAACATGGCAGTTTCTCTCGGTGCTCAGTCAATTATCTAAGGTACGGGGAGAGACTGTGTTCACTCTGCAGGAGTGGCAGAGAGTGGCTCCTGGCACCAGGTGTCAAACATGCCGAGGGCCTCAGTCCAGACGCCTAAATGACTGACCTGGTAGAACACACCCCGGGGCAGAGCCCAACTCCAGCCCCCAAAGAACCAGACAGGCCAGGGGAAAGGTCACAGGGGCGATGAGACAGACTCCCAGCACCTAAGGAGACCCAAAGGGCCACTGAGGAAATTCAAACAGCTTAGGCTGAATAACGTTACAACTATTTTAATCTAATTACAGCCACATTAAGAGAAAATCTAAGATTGCTAAAGCAGGCACTTACCTAAAATTAAAGTGGGCCAGTTTGCTATCCTTGCCTTCAGTCCTTGATGAAAAATTTCATGAAGAAACATGATTGTTTCACTATAAAACATGGGGAAATAATACAACTTAGTCACTATAAAGTGTCTATTTTGTTAAAGAGGTCCCTGGAGTCCTTACAGCCTTAATAAATACATGATGTACATGTCTCTGAGGGCCTCCAAACTCTACACACAACGATGACATGGATTACATCAGCCCCCATGAAGCAATTTATCTTTTAGACAATCTGAAAACCTCAAAGAAAATTCTGAGCTAAGCCTCACATTTTGGGAAGACAGTAAGCACCAAATCACTGTCACATAACCCTCTCTATCAATTTATAATGAAAATAGCGTTCTACTGTTAGAATGTAGCAGTTCAATTGATAATCAGGAAATTAGTTATGATCCTTCTCTCTTCAGATTTGATTACAGAAGATAAACTGGGGAAAGGTCTCTCCCTTTCGCTAAAATGAGTTTTGACAGATGGAGAGAGGGGGAAAGATTTGACAGACCTCTACGGTAACTACTCGTAAGACACTCAAGACAGAAATACAGAGGAATCTTCTGAAAAGGATGGAGCCTACGCAGATATATTAAAATGATAATAATTAGAGATAAATTAGAGACTCAAATTTCTAAAAGGCTCAAGAAGGGGAGTTACCAAAGTAACGTTTGCTTCCTCCTCACTAGAATTAACCTACTTTTAGAACGAGCCTTTGAAGCCTTTTCTGAACTAACACATTGACCCAATCAAATACAGGATTATTCATGTCAGTGAAATACTTTGGTTTATTATAAGTCAAATACCACTACAAGAAACATCAATGGGAAGTCCTTACTCTTTCCAAATAGTCCATGAAACAACATAGACACTGCTTGAAAACTGTACTTTGTTATTTTTCAATAGAAATTTTAACTTAGCAGTGTTTGTTGTTCAAGGATTTCAACCAAATCTAGTTTGGTAGATAGTGCAGATTCATCTTTCAATCTCCCTCCCACCCTCCTTCTAGGTGGAGAGGATGGAGAGCTAAAACTACATTTCCCAGACTCCCTCGCAGCTAGGAATTGAGATGTAAATTCAGATCCATCCGTAGATGCACTCAGTAAGACAGGAAAGGCAGAAGTAGAGGCCATCTTCCTGGTGCTGAAAGTCAGTCTTGGAGACATGAGTGTTTTAGAGGCAATTTCAGCACCCAACCTCAGTGTTCTAGTTTCTAGACACCAGCTTCATATACCTGAGAGGCAGATGTGGTGGCAATGATGGTAGCAGTGGGTTCCTAACTGCTGGATCACATTTATGGTGCTGTGCCCCTGAACTCACTGGTCCAGGGCCAGCTGCCCTTTTCCTCCAGCCCTCCCAAAGGATCCTGTGAGCAGTAAATTCCCTCCAGTCAGAGAAGGGATTTCTCTTTCCTACATTGGAAACTAACAGGTATATCTACCTTCATCTTTTGATATCTAAATGGTTAGAAAACAGATGAAATAATTCTGCATGTAGATAATTAGATTATATATATTTTAAAACATTTTTATTGTGTTATAGTGATTTTATAATGTTGTGTCAAGTTCCAGTGTAGAGCACAATTTTTGTCATACATGAACACACATATATTCATTCTCACATTTTTTTCACCGTGAGCTACCACAAGATCTTGTATATATTTCCCTGTGCTATACGATATAATCTTGTTTATCTATTCTACATATGCCTGTCAGTATCCACAAATTTTGAACTCCCAGTCTATCCCTTCCCACCCCCTGCCTTAGCAACCACAAGTTTTTCTTCTATGTCTATGAGTCTGTTTCTGTTTTGTATTTATGTCCTTTTTTTTTAGATTCCACATATGAGCGATCTCATATGGTATTTCTACGGCAGTCTACCCAAGCAATAGAAATAAAAGCAAGAATGAACAACTGGGACCTAATGAAACTTACAAGCTTCTGCACAGCAAAGGAAACCATAAGTAAAACAAAAACACAATCAATGGAATGGGGGGAAATTTTTGCACATGAAACCGACAAAGTCTTGATCTCCAGAATATATAAGCAGCTCATATGACTTAATAAGAAAAAAAACAAACAACCCAATCCAAACATGGGCAGAAGACCTAAACAAGCAATTCTGCAAGGAAGACATACAAATGATCAATAGGCACATGAAAAAAATGCTCAATATCACTAATTATCAGAGAAATGCAAATCAAAACTATGATGAGGTATCACCTCACACCAGTCAGAATGGCCGTCATTCAGAAGTCCACAAATGACAAATGCTAGAGAGGCTGTGGACAAAAGGGAACCCTCCTACACTGCTGGTGGGAATGCAGTTTGGTGCAGCCACTGTGGAAAACAGTATGGAGATTCCTCAAAAAACTAGGAATAGACTTACCATATGACCCAGTCATCCCGTTCCTGGGCATATATCCAGAAGGAACCCTACTTCAAAAAGACACCTGCACCCCAATGTTCATAGCAGCACTATTTACAATAGCCAAGACATGGAAACAGCTTAAATGTCCATCAACAGATGACTGGATAAAGATTTGGTATATTTATACAATGGAACACTATTCAGCCATAAAAACTGACAACATAACACCATTTGCAGCAACATGGATGTCCCTGGAGAATATCATTCTAAGTGAAGTAAGCCAGAAAGAGAAAGAAAGATTATATTTTTTAAAGGATAAACTCTGTGTTGAAATACAAAATAATCGACCTGCCTAGGACTTCAACTTCAAAGGCAAGGAAAGGGAATCTAATTAAACAACAGAAAAGACAACAAACATCCTATAAGTTTCACCTTTAAAAGACTAATTCTTGATATCTCCCTCTAGGACAAGGTGTACTAAACAATTGTTAATCTGCATGAAGAGCTTACAGCCTCACCTGCCAAAAAGAGGCACAGCCTCTTGACTCCCAATTTAAACAGTATGACAAACCTGGACTTCCACACTCCACATCAGGTAGTCCAATGGAAACAGATTGCCAGAAGCAGCCTAAAACCATAGTAGTGCTCACTCCAATGGCATCACTATCAGAGTGCAGTTCACCATCCACAGGCCCTTTGCACGGGCAGTCTCTCCGGCGGCATCACTCTCTCCCCAGGTAGCCACATGGCTTGCTTCCTCAACAACTTCAAGACTCTGCTCAAATATTAACTTATCTTTGAGGCCTTTCTAAAGACTGGTTATAGAAAAACCATGGTATATTCACACAATGTAATATCATGTAGCAATTTAAAAAAACAGAATGCTCTTTAGCTATAAATATAGAAAGATGTCCAGGATATATTGTTAAGCAAGAAAAGCAGATACATATCAAAGTACTTGTCTTTTGCATAAGAAGGGGAGAAATAAGGCTCTATATTCAAATTCGATTGATCTACATCAAGAAACACTGGAAGTATAAGAAACTAAAGAAAACAGTTACAGATGGCAAGTGAGGCAAACAGTGGGCAGAGACAGAGTAAGAGAGAGATTTCCAACTGCTATTTGGTGTTTTCCTGCTGTTTCAAGTTTTTGAGCCATGTAAATGTATTATCCACTCAAAACGAAATAAATAACTAAAATTTTAAGTAAAATACCCAAGCAGTCTCAGTCCCTTCCTCCCCTCTTCCTTCTATATTTCTCCAAAGCACTCATCACCATATAGAATACTGCATCTTTCACTTATTCACTCTTCATTGTCTATCTTCCCACATCAAAATTTAAGTTCCACGAAGGCAGGGATTTTTGGCTTTGTTCACTGATAAATCCTCAACAGTAAAGGCACTATAAATATTTATTGAGTGAATAAATTTACTAGAGATTTTCAGGCCCTCTGTTAAAGTGCTTCTGTATAAATTACACATAAAGACCCACTAATCACTCCATTTCCCTCAGTTTATGAAGGAGATGATCTTCCCCAATATACACATGCACATAGACAAACACACACACACAAAATGACAAGAAAACATATGTCAAACAGAGAAGAAAAACAGAAAATTAGATGCCGAGATTCAAGATAAAGATACGCAAATTTCGGCTAATAATGAAACAAATAATAGCTTTCTTCTTTTCCATATCGTAAGCTCATAAAGGTGAATTTACAATCTTCATTCTTTTAAGAGTAAAGTGACAGTTCTTTTAAGAAATACAAATGGCACAACATTGTACATCAACTATACTTCAATTAAAATAAAAGAAATGCAAATGGGTTTTTGACATGACTCTTTATGCCAAGACAAACCTGTTGAGAAAAATACTGCTGACATCGTCGTGGCTGATGGGGGGCTTCTTGGAGCTGGCGGCCATCCGCAGGGGCCGGAGGAAGCCATTGACCAGGACGTAGAGCTGGTGGACGTACTCTGACTCAGCCTCCACCATGGTGAACACGATCTGGTTCCTCTTCCTCATACTTTCAGCGTGAGGAGAACAAATGTAATCCTGCACGATGGTCTTCCATTTTCTTCTACATAACCATCCTCGCATGAAGCTCTGAACCTGCAGGACAGCAATAAAGCAAAAAACAAAGAAGAATCTCAGGGAGGTGTGAGACGGGCTTTGTAAGCTAGTCAGTAGGGTGTCCACCCTGTACCATATACACCCCGCTCTTTCACTGATGCACTAATGGGCCAATAAATAATGCCAGGCTTGTACTAGACAGCCAAAAAAAGATGATTTAAAAATATTATCTTTCTCAGCTTCACAAGTTCCTTCCACAGCTTAAGCTCTTTAGGCCTGCCTGTAATTATGGACACCAGAATATAATAATAGCATATACTTAGTTGTTAACATTTTAAGAAAGGAATAAATTGAAGGTTTATTCTTTAACAACGTAAAGTCAGATAGTTAAATTTTTTTAAATTGTGGTTAAAAAAACCACATAACATGAAATTTACCATCTTAACCATTTTTAAGGGCACAGTTCAGTAGCATTCAGTATTTTCACACTGTTGTATAAACAGATCTTGCGAACATTTTTATCATGCAAAACTCAAGCTCTATACTCTTTCAAGAACAACTCTCCACTCCCCCCTTCTCTTAGCCCCTGCTAGCCACCATTCTACTTTCTGTTTTTGTGAATTTAATTACTTTAGATACCTCATATAAGTGGTATCATATAGTATCTGTCTTTTTGTGACTGGCTTATTTCACTTAGAATAATGTCGTCAAGGTTCATCCATGCTGTAGCATGTGCCAGGATTTCCTTCCTTTTTAAGGCTGAATAATATTCCATGGTATATACGTACAACATTTTTGTTTATTCACTTATCTGTCAATGAACATTTGGGTTGCTTTCACCTCTTGGCTATTGTGAGTAATGCTCCCATGAACATGGGAGTGTAAATGTCTCTTCAAGATCCTGCTTTCAATTCTTTTGGCTACATACCCAGAAGTGAGATTGCTGGATCATATGGTAGCTCTATTTTTAATTTTTTGAGGCACCACTATACTGTTTTCCATAGCAATTGAATCATTTTACAATCTCACTGACAGTGCACAGGGGTTCCAATTTCCCTACATCATCAGTACTTGCTATTTTGGAGGTTTTGATAGTAACCATCCTAATGGTGTGAGGTAATACTGCACTGTAGTTTTGATTTTTCTGATGGTTAGTGATGTTGGGCACCTCTTCATGTGTTAGTAATTTCTCTAAAGAATCGTCTTTAAAAGAAACATCTGTCATCTTTGGAGAAATGTCTATTCAAGTCCTTTGCCTATTTTTAAATCAGGTTATTTGATTTTTTTGTTATGGCTGAGCTTTGATTTTTATTAAGCTTAAAAAAAATAAGTGTTGGACATCAGCTGATCTGACCCCTTTTTTTTATAGATGAGAAAACTAAATTTCTTGGTAAGTCACACAGGAAAACTGCAACAAGACTTGGCCTTCTTTCACTTGCCTTTTGTTAACCATAAGGACTCTTTCCCAGCCACATGGGCAAAACACATGTTAACAATTTACAATAGCGATTATATTGTTAAAAGAACGAAAAATTTTAAATCTATTTTGTAGAAAACATTCTAGCCTCTAAAATTGATCAGAATTCCCTAGGTATGATTTGAAAAATAACAGGCAAACTGGACAAAGTGCCCTGGCCTTTATGTTTCAACCAACAACTATTTACTGAGAATCTTTTAAATGCCCAGGTAAATGCTAGGTGCGAAGTAGACAGGTGTATGTCAAAATCCTTAACCCAAAGTCTCTGCCACTAACCTACTGGGTGACCTTGAACCCTGGCCTCCATTTCCTTATCTATAAAATAACTGAACAAAAAAACCTGAAGTCCTTTCTAAATATAAAAAAATTAGATGAAAATTTATTAAAATTCATTATACCCAAGTGGCAGATTTGGCAATAAAGCAGATTGCAAATTCATACATAACTGAAAGTATTAAATCACTACCAAATCCTTTTTTAGCATCATTGTTTTCTGTTCAACACATTCTTATCATTTTTATTTTTTCCAAGTGATTTCACCCATATGGTCTAAATTACCATGCATTGAAACAACTACTCTTCTTTTGCAATGTTTAAAATTCTCTCATCTACCAACTGGTGTCAACATACTATCAATTTCCATAACAGGTATTTATACAGTGCCATACCTCAAACAATAAAACTTCAACCCATTTTAAAAGAATTATGTGGGGGAAATTATATGCACATTATTTGGAGAAATCTAAGGGGACATTTCTGTAAATTATAACCAATTTCAACTTTTGTCTCTCAAAGTTAAAAAACTGTATTGATATTTGCCAAGATCAGAACTGAGAAACTAATTCATTTGTGAACATCCCTTTCCATACAGGCATTAGTTTGATTTGGGACATAAAGGACAATAGAATAATTTCAAAACATGTTTAACAAATTCATAAATAAAGTTTTTTAAGAAAAATATTTCTATTAAGAAACAAGAAGATAAAGAATATGAAAACAAATATATGTATATTCATGTATGACTGAAGCATTATGCTGTACACCAGAAATTGACACAATGTAAACTGACTATACCTCAATAAAAATATACATTTAAAAAAAAAAGAAAGGAAGATAGAAAATGTAAAAAGTGTGATTTTTATCATTATTCTTTCATTTAACAGAAGTATTTCAAAAATAACTGAATTTTCTGTTAAATAAAATCTTTCTATTCACTTGGGCAGGTATTGCCTGCTGAGAAAAATCCAGTTCACTTACTAAAAGACCAGTTTCTACAACAGGACTGAAAGTTGTATTTTACTGATATCTTTGTTTATATGCAACTGCATACTATTAAAGAAAGGCAATAGCATTAATCTTGTAACACAGTAACATAAACCAAATTCAGTTTTTTAGAAAATCTTAAATTCTAAGAGAGGAATGCTGTTATTCTACTTTTTTATTTCCTGAAAACTGAAAACAGTTCAACTTAGTCCTAAGAAGCATTTCTATTTCAAATATTAAGCAAGAGTTAAAGTTTTACTACAACTGAGGGACATGATTACTAGCATAGGAAAACAGGGATAAGCAAAAAATTAAGAAATGAAGTTCTTTAACTGTGAAGATTTTCCACATAATGTTAACAAAGATGAATAGATGCTGTTACACAGGACAGTTAAGATTATGGAACTCAAAACCTAGGTGACATAAATCAAACACAGTAGACTATAGTAAGTGCCAGTGTCTGGTTAATTTAAAAGTTGTGCAGTTATAAACGACAGTAAGATGGAAAGAGTTGCTAATTATGTGGATGTTAAATAAGAAACAATAATAAAGTAGAAATATGAGCAGATTCAATCATCTCACATGTTAAAAAAAAAAAAACACTCCTCTAAATAAACACTGCAGATTAAAGCTAAGAGAATTTTTTTTAATTGAAGTATAGTCAGTTATAATGCATCAATTTCTGGTATACAGCATAATGTCCCAATCATGCATATATACATATATTCATTTTCATATTCTTTTTCATTAAAGGTTATTACAAGATATTGAATATAGTTCCCTGTGCTACACAGAAAAAAACTGAGGTTTTTTAATCTATTTTTATATATAGTGGTTATCATATGCAAATCTCAAACTCCCAAATTTATCCCTTCCCACCTCCTTTCCCCTGGTAACCATAAGATTGTTTACTGTGTCTGTAAGTCTGTATCTGTTTTGTAGATGAGTTCATTAGTGTCTTTTTTTCTTTTCTTTTTTAGATTCCACTTATGAGTGATATTATATGGTATTTTTCTTTCTCTCTCTGGCTTACTTCACTTAGAATGATGATCTCCAGGCCCATCCATTGCTGCAAATGGCATTATTTTATTTTTTATGGCTGAGTAGTATTTCATTGTACAAATATACCACAATTTCTTTATCCAGCCATTTGTTGATGGACATTTTGGTTGTTTCTATGTCTTGGCTATTGTATATAGCTGCTGTGAACACTGGGTGAGTGTATCTTTCCAAATTAGAGTTCCCTCTGATACATGCCTAGGAGTGGGATTTCTGCATCATCTGATAAGTCTGTTTTTAGTTTTTTAAGGAACCTCCATATTGTTTTCCATAATGGCTGCACCAAACTACATTCTCACAAGTAGCGTAGGAGGGTTCCCTTTTCTCCATACCCTCTCCACCACTTATCGTTTGTGAACTTTTTAATGATGGCCATTCTGACTGGTGTGAGGTGATACCTCACTGTAGTTTTGATTTGCATTTTTCTGATAATTAGCATTACTGAGCATTTTTTTATGTGCCTATTGGCCATATGTATGTCTTCACTGGAGAATTGCTTGTTTAGGTCTTCTGCCCATTTTTTGAATTGGGTAAGAAATATTTTTGAAATGTAATTTTTAAAAATACCCCCCACCAAAGTATAAAAGCAACACAAAATTAGGAGGTTCAGTAGCACTTAAATAACCCAACTGGAGAACACTACTGTCTTAATTAACGTTGGGCTTTGGCATCCTTCCCACAGAATCCACAAGGGGATTCCCAGAACTGGAAAGAAATCTCAAGCTGAAACTTTTTCAAAGAAGTAGCCATGTCTGATCACTCTGAGGGCAAGTCTGGAAGCCATCAGAAGAGGAACACCAAGGGTGGTCTCAGCTCAGGATCAGAGCAGCAAAGATATCACTACAGGAAGACAAATGGCCACCATGCTCCCCAGAGCTGGAAACCCTCAGCACCCTACCTTTTTAATCTTCTTGATGTCTGGATCCTCATCTTCTTGATTGCTTTGGTAAGGTCTCATTCGTTCCTTGGTTTTATTAAGAGCAACAATCTATAACACAAAATTGGTCCATTTCATGATTTGGGAAACATTAGACTATAACCATAAATCATAGGATTTATGCCTACAAGGTAGCTTATAAGATCCTCAGGAAACATTCACTTTTTACACCCTATCTTTCTTTGGTGCTGACTCAGGGGAAGCATGTACTTCACCCCAAGTCTGTTTCATTGTGCTACTAACAAATGTGTTTAGAAGAAATGGCTGTGGAAAGTGTGAACTGTGGTTTGGGTTAGAGAAATGTTAGTCCAAAACTAAGCCTTGTCTGCCAGTGATGACCAGACCAAGGTGCCTTCTCAGCACCTCAGTGACATGTCAGTCATCTCACCAATGGCAGCTTCCTATAATGTTCCATGGTCTCCAAATGCAATAACATTCAGCTCAAAGCTCCTGCTTCCTATAATCAGCCTGTGGCCTTCCAGGTACACACAGTGCAGCAGACTCACAGATCTTCTTGGAAAAATGATAACTGCAAGGGGAATCTGAGAACTCTGGGGTGGGTCCAAGCCAGCCAAGAAAAGAGATAAAGGCAAAAGGAACTGAAACAACCTGGGATCTCTTTATAGTCCCAGCTCAGTTCTGTGACCTACAAGAGACAACTCAAAACCAGATCGCCTCTGAACTACACTTAGTAATAAAATTCCGTGGACTGTCACTCAATTTCAGGCTCTTGCAAACTTAAGGACCTATTCAGACTTACTAACAAACAAACACTTAAAAAGTTAAGATCATAACTGCTCCCTCTGACCTGTCTTTACATTTTTGTCCCCATCACCAAATACACTCCTCTGCCATTTTCTGGCAGGGAATCAGTGGGAAAATAAAAGGAGTAGGAAATAAATCATGGCTGCTGTCAAGTGGCCACACAAGACATACCTGCTACTGACAGTTTTTAGCTGCAGTATATAGTCAGACTAAAATAGAACACAGTGAAGACAGTTAAGGACACAAATAAATATTGGGGAGCATCGCTTGGTGCTGAGTCTCTCTCACTGAGCAAGTGCCAACCTCTTTCACTTAGCAGACAATCATCTGCTGTAGCTAACTTTGGCGAAGAAAGAACACAATAATTTTGTTTTAAATTACAGGGCCTGATATAGTCTTTTAAAATGCAGATCTGTTAAGTTTTCTGTTGTTGTTTTCACTATCTTGGATTTCAGGGTTGAATCGGGAAGTTAACAACACTAATGATATGGTGAACAGTCTGCAACTTATCATCAGAGAGGCAATCAGATCCCAATTGAAATCAGCTTATACTCATGCTCTGTCCCCTGGAAGCGATGGACACAGGCAGCCCAAGGTGAAAACCCTCATCAGATTCACAGAGTGTGTTTTAGAAGAAGATGTGTGGAAATGAAAAAGAAAATGTTGAATGACAGAAAAGCAACAAGAAAGTTACCAAGACTGAGGACACTGAATTGTTTCTGTCAACAAGGATACAGTTAGTAGTAGATTTCATTCTGTCATATTCTGTTCTTTGAAGCTAAGAAGACACTAATGGACCACTGGTCAGGAGTGGAAAAACCTCACTGTCTACCTCCCTCTTCAATTCTTCAGTTATTGATCAGTTCCCACAAGGAATGACAGGACAGCAAGGGGAGATACACTCAGGTTTCTGTGCACAGACGGAGGCACCCTGGAGAGAGGGAGGATCCAGGCTCACCACCACCACCATGGCTGCCAGCTCCATGACCACCTCCGCTCTCACTGGAGTCAGTCTCACTGTCTGGGGTGCAAAACCTGAGAAGTTCAGAGTGGGGTGGGAAGTGGAGGGAGGCAGGAATTCCAATTTCAGGCAAAAATGCACCCTAGCAATTTTTTTTTATACTTTAACTCAAGTGAGTTTTTCAAAATTCTAGAGGGGAGAAGGATGGACCCCTTAGATCCAGAAAAAGTAAAGACTTTCTGAATTCATGTTTGGACCTTCCTTAGGTGTCATTTGGACTTTCACTGAATCTATGACGGACTCGCAATTATCATGATTTTGAGTCAATCCAAAAACAGTTTATTATAGTCAACTCTTAAATATCTGATCAAATGAAGGACAGCAGGAGCGCAAATAAGTTAAAAATATCACATTATCCTGATTTTTTTGTAACATATTTATCTAATCCTGACATAGACCTTCGATTCTTTTCTAATGCACATTAGTAGCCCAGCCATGAACGTGTTGATGGCAGAGGAACCAAGTTTGGCATTAAAATTTTGCCCTGATAATAAGCCTTAAGTAATCATGAGGAGACGGCAATAAACGTGAAACAATGAGAAGGAATCTATCAACTGGGAAATAAATACCTCTGATTTAAGCCTTTCGATTTCTGTGTCTTGATCTTCAAGTTGATGCCGGAGTTGGTTAGCTGCAATTTTTTCTGTCTCTACGATCTGAACTAGATGAATGTACTTCTGCATTAACACTTCCCTCTCAATCAAAATGTCTGCATAACTTGAGAGAAAATTACACAGTCAGTCATTGAGACATTGTTCTACTACAGTTTCATATAGAACAGGACGCGCTACATTTAAAAAAGAAGCCATAAACATAGTTGGTTAGCTAGCTCTACTTTATGTAAACATTAACGTTTGGCTTACATTTGGTATCCTTTAACTACACAGAAGTTGAATTATTATCATTTTATATTAACTTTACTACAAGTTCATTTAATGATGGCTACCACCCACAACTTTATCATATAAGTGAGAAAGGTGCAAAGGAAATCTCTTGTTTTATAAAGGAAACAGTGGATCTACTCTAACAAAAACTGAAGTCTTGGAACTGATGGCACATGCTCAAAATATTTCACTGGGTAAGGCACTAGCCAATCAGAACAGATCTGCCACCAAGCAGAATGAATGCAGGGAGCATCAGAACGGGCACTGGCTGGAAAGAACTATGATGACTGTACCAGTGACTGCCAGCCCTGCTTGGCTCTCTTTAGGATTATGAGACCATTGACTTCTCTCTTCCAAAACCAACAGGAGCAAAAATTTCATTCTAAAAACAAGCACAGATTCTTGGGCCCTCATATCATCAGCCTAGCCTATGTCCATTTCTTTGGCCAAGAGTGGAAAACGCAAAGTTCTCTCTTCAATTTTGATTTGCTTCCAGATTTTCTTGCACTACTGAAGGTCGTAAAATGCATGCTCTTCCATTCCCCAAATCTCTCCAAAGTGATTTGGTAACAGTAATAAATAATTGCTATTTACTGAGTGTGTAGGATGTACCATATATATTCTTGCTCTCCCAGCAACCTGGAGAGATAGGCTTCATCATCCCAATGGTACAGAGAAAGAATCTGATCCTCACAGAGGTCACACAGCTAGCAGGCGGCAGGGCTGGGATTCAAATCAAGGTGTATCTGACCCTAAGCCCATGTTCTTAGCCACAAGATAAACTGTCTCCCTAATGAAAAACAATCCACTTAATATAAACAAGAACGTTGCAACTGACGTGTTTTCAGATATCTGCCCAATCTCCCATCTACTTACCTCCTCTTTGGGAACATGGGCTGTGGTAGCCGTGTTTATAGCACAAAATCTGCTCTCACGATCACATTTCACTAGTCTAGAAAGATAACTGGCCCAAGCTAAACCAGTTGGATTCTTTCTCCTTGGAATCTGGCATTATGCCTCTGACTTATTTGCTTAAACTGAGATGGTATGAACTTGGGAACTCAAGAGACTACTGCTGGTTAGCCATATTTGGCCACACCCACACCAAAACTAAGTAAGTCTGCTGAGCAAGAAAAGAATAAGCAGATGTTCAGAAAAACAGAGACAAGAGAGACAGAAAGTCTGAGACAGAAAGGTTATGACTTCCTGGGTTCCAGTCAGCTTTTTGGTTTCTAGTTCCAGACCCTCATGATAAAATTTTACCCTTGGATTCAGTGAGATACTATTGCAGTTTCCACCAAATAAATTCTCTTTTTAACCTAAACTAGTTTGAAATAGCTATGTGTTCCCTGGAACTGGAAGAGTCTTAAGGCAATTCTAAAATCACAATTTTAGTTCAATTATCTCAACATTCTCAGCACTTACATCATGTGTGTCATTGGTGTTAGGAAAAAACATAGTGTCAGCAATATTTTTAAGTCACTTGTTCTAAGAAATTACCCTAAGAGAGTAGAAAGAAAGGCTGTGGAAGTGGAAGTGGGAAGAGGGGAAAGAAGAAAAAGAAAGTCTTCATAGAAATATGCTTTGGAGAACTTTAAATGGAGGACTACCCATAGAGCATGAGAAAATTAGTTATTATAATAAAAATTCTGCCCTTTCTCATCAACTTTATTAGAAATATGTCAAATGTATTACAAATACATTAGACCAATGTTAGATAGAAAAACAATATTTTGTTTTCTCTTATAAAAAGAAAAAGTCCAGGCCAGGATATGCAGCTGAATTCATGCAGACTCATCACCGACATCTGCCTCCCTTCACATCCAAAGTCCCATTGAAATGCTAGGAAAAATTGTTTTCTGTTTAAAGAATGAAACCATAACAGCATTATGAAACAGGAAAATATGCCATCAACAGCCCAGAAGTTTTATGAAATTCCACGAAGAGAAAAAAACCAACTTGAATCTGAGTGGCAAGAAAATGAGAGCAGAGGAAACCACACACACAGACCCCTTGCAAAAGCGTGGTTCCCAGCTAGAGTGGCCTGAGACACAACAAGGCCAGAATCAACAAATACAAAGGACGGGAGCAGACAAGGGAAGGACCATCAGGGGCTTCCACTAAACAAGTGCCTTCAGAACATCTGAAGTTAGGTTCCTTCCCATCCCCCCCAGCATAAAGAAATGAAAGGCACCACGGGCAGTAGTGACATGCTCTCAGGTTACAGCCCAAGATCTGCCCTCTGCAGAAAGGGGGCCACCTTCCTGAGGAAGGCTTCTCATGAGGAAGCTGGACTCAGAGAGAACGGAGCTTGGCTCTACACCACACATCCACCGTAGACACAAGAGAGAACCAAAAAAGGAAAGGCACTGAGAAGGACTCGCAGTGAAACACACTATTAATTTTCTATTGTGTAACAAATTACCACAAGCTTAGTGGTTTACACAGCACGTATGTATTATCTCATAGTTTCTGTGGGTCACTTTAGCTAGATTCTCAGCTCAGAGTCTCACAAGGCTGCAATCAAGGTGCCAGTCAAGGTACATTCTCTTCTGGGGCCTTAAGGGGGAAGAACCCACTTCCCAGTTCATTCAGGCTGTAGGAAGAAGTCATTTTCTTGCAGTGATGGAACTCATGCAGTTTGCTTCTGGAAGGGTAGCAGAAAAGCATCTCTGACCTCAAGGAAGGCTCCCATCCCTCCTTGATTAAGTCGGTCCCACCCAGGAAAATCTCCCTTTTAATCAATTCAGAATCAACTGATTTAGGACTATAAGGACATCCGCAAAATCTTTCTTTTGCCCTGTACTGTAACCTAGTCAAGGGGGTGACTATCCTGTCTTGTTTGCTATATACTAGTAGCTGGTAGCAAGTCACAGTTTCCATCCATGCACACCTGAAGGGGATGGAACCACAGATGAGGGAGTCCCAGCCAACCTTCCTGCTGTCTGCCCCCATACCTGAGAAGGAAGCCTACACAAGTGACACAGACCCTACACTCAGTCACAGCATAAACCAAGGCCAGCCACCTGTAATAACCCTCGAGGTCCTTCATTCAGAAACAAAGGTCACTTGAGAAAACCAGTTCCCAAAAGACAGCAGCAGACAGCATGTCAGATGGCCCTAGTGACCCCTGCCTCCTGGTATTCATGTTCTTATGGAACCCCTTCCTCTTGACTGTGAGCTGGAGCAAGGTGACTTACTTCTAAGGGATAGAATACAGCAAAAGTGAGGGGATGGCACCTCCAAGCTCAGTTTACAAGGAGATTCATCTTACTCGCCTTCTCTTGCTATCTTGCTGGTTTGCACTGGGAGTCAGTGCCATGTTGTGAGCTGCTATATGGAGAGGCCCATATAGATGACACTGAGAGGCCCCCAACCAACAGCTGATGAGGAACTGAGGCTTCAGTCCAACAACTGGTAGGGAGTGAATCTAGCCAACAATCATGGGAGTGAACTTGGAAGCAGATCCTTCTCCTTCTGAGCCTTCAGAGGAGACTGCAGACCTGGCTGACACCTTGGTGGTTGCCTTGTGACCTTAGGGCAGAGGCACCCAGCTAAACTGTGCCTGGATTTCTGAACCCAGACACTGTGGGGGACAATATATTGTTAATTGTTTGAAGCACTGTGGAGTAAATTGTCAAGCAGCAGTAGATAATAAATGTAGTGTCAAATGAACAAGCAGAAAAGATACTAGAGAAACAAGGTTAATTCAGGCAACAGAGATTTATTATCTTCAGGGAGATATGGAAGGATATTAGAGCCAGAAGGCAAAAAGGGGCTGCCACAGAAAAGAAGTAATCAGATAACAGGAAGAGTTCTTGGAAACAGAAACGATAATTAAAATTTTACAGGTCAGTGAATGTGCTAACCAATAAACCAGACATGGCTGCAAACTAAGCTGCGTGGCTGCAGAGATAAAGAACACTGAACAAAAATACATACTGGAAATAGGAAACAAAAATTGAGCAGCACGGAATACAGATCCAAGAGGTCTAAAAATTATCTTATGGGAGTTTCAGAAGGGAAAAAACAGAGACTGCACTGGGGAAGAAATAGTTTAAGAAATCAAAAAAGGTTTCCTTGAACTGAATACGGTACAGCTCAAATAGAAAGGATAATCCAAATGCCAGAGAGGCTAAATGAAAAGAATTTCATACCCTGCCATACTCTGGCAAAATATCAGAGTTCTAAGGATAAAGAAAGATTACAAAAACTTCCAAAGAGAAACCACAGGTTAGCTAAAGAAAGCAAGTATCAAGCTGATGCACTTCGAATCGGTAATCTAGGATGCTAGAGGTCACAACAAAGAACTGAGGGAAACATATTTTGAACCTAAACTTCTACAACCAGGCAACCAATCAACCAAGTGCCAGTTCAAGACAGAGACAGTTTACTAACAACCACACTTACTATAGGAGAAAAATTATGCAGAAGTTTTCCAACTAAACAAAATAGAAAATAAAGATACAAGATGACATGGAGTGCAAGCATACAAACTTTTGATGAAGTAAAGGAAGCTAGAAAGAAATCAGAAATTAGTGCATGGAAGATTCTCCTTCAAGGAGCAAATATTCAATCGCACATGACTACATTTCATTCTCTGTGGAACTGAAGACCAGCCTCGATAGTTGGTACATAATATTCGTATAACCATGATGTAAATGCCCCTTACTGTTTTTTAATTTGCAGAATCAACACAGGCTTAATTAAATTTAGAGAGCAGAAAGTAAATGTTTAAAAGTTTATAAACAGAATAAATAATAATGAAAGTAATAAAACCTCAGGGTTAGAGTAGAGAAAAGAACAATAAAAACACATTAGACGTCTTAATTTAGTTTATCTTTCTTTATCTTTACTTTACTTTATCTTTATCTTAATTTATCTTTCAGAGATATCAGCAGAGATTCAATACATACTGCCCAAAGTTGATATATTAACAGAGGTTTAAGGATATTATTTTAAGACATAAAGTCAAAGAATTTAAGAGCCAAAAATAAGTAAATAACAAAAATAGGGGGGACAAAGGGAGGGGAGGGAAGAGGAATTGTAAGGATGTTAAATTCTTCATTTTTATAGCAGGAAGCCAATAATACTACCTAAAATTACTGAGTCAAGAAATAGACAAAAGGACTTCATAGAATATAATATATGAATGACTAATAAATATAGGAAAAAAGGTCCTACTTAATCAAAGAAATAAAAATTGTTCAGCAAATTTATCAAGAGTTTTGGAAAACAAAACTATTCAGTGCCTACAAAGATATAGTAAACTGGGTACTCCTGGAGTGAGCCGTCCAGGAGACTGTGTCACAATATGTATCAAGATAGTAATTTCACTTCTAATAATCTCACCCAAGGAAAACAAACATAGACTTGCACAAAGATAGTCAAAGAAACAAGATGTTCAGACATTAAAATAAATATAAGAAAATGGAAATGATCTAAATATACTTGTATATAATAAGAAAATGATTAAACAAGTAATAGTACATCTACACAAGGGAATGATACAAGCCATTAAAAATCATATTTTTAAGGAACATACCCAAGATCTACTAATAAATGAACAACAATGA
Organism: Vicugna pacos; assembly: GCF_048564905.1. Taxonomy (NCBI): domain Eukaryota; kingdom Metazoa; phylum Chordata; class Mammalia; order Artiodactyla; family Camelidae; genus Vicugna; species Vicugna pacos. Next base: position 66,872,632 of record NC_132989.1, read on the forward strand.
CAACAAAAACCCCAGGAGAATAAAATAAATATGATTTTGCACGCATATGCATGTAAATTCATATGCAGAGAGAGGAAACTACGTTCATCACAGCTATAAGGGATTAGGAAGAAGAGGAGAGAAAGAGAAAAAAACAGGCACTCCAAACACAAAAAGGAATTTTCTCTGGTTGGAGCAATTATGGATAATTTTAAATTACTTCTTTTGTTGCTTTTTTGTATTTTCCAACATCTCGATAATATTAGGCAGAACCTCCCCCCGACCATTACAAATCCTAATGGCAATTATTTACTCCGTGAGGTGGGATTATGTAATGTTTATTTCCTTCTTTACATGTTCCTGGGACTCCACATTCATTCTTTCACTCAATATTTATTGAATGTTATGTACCCAGACACTGTTCAAAGTACTGGATACATGAGTAAACAAAGTAGGGGGGAAAAAATCTGTGCCTTTGTGGTGTTTATACTGTAGTGCAAAGCAAAAGACAATAAAACAAATAAGAAAAATATATAGTATGTTACCAGGTGATGATTACCTTAAAGGAAAAAAGGGAGGAGTAAGATAGGAAGTGGAGGAGATGGGGTTACATCTTTCACCAGGGTGTGAGAGTGTCTCACTGAGAAGATGGCACTAGAGTAACGAGCTGGGGAAGCTGTGTGGCCGGCTGGGGGAAGAGCCTTCCAGGTAGAGGCAAGAGCAAGTGCAAAAGCCCTGTGGTGGGAGCAGGCCTGGCCTGTGTGGGGAATGGCAAGGTGGCCAGCATTGGAGGGAGTAAATGAGACGGAGAAGAGGGAAACAGGATTCTGATGCACATAGGGCCCTGTAGACCAATATAAAGTCTCAGGCTTTCTCACCCTGCATGAGATGCTGAGCTTTGATCAGAAGTGCGGCAAGATCTGACTTTTTAACAGGATCACAAACTGGCTGCTGTGATGAGAAAGGGCAGAGGGGAGCAGTGGAATACAAGGCGAGAAGGGAGACCAGAAGGAGGTTTTGCAATAATCCGGGCAAAAGATGTTAAAGATTAGTCCAGCCCCTAGGCTGGGCCTGGCACAGAACAGTCATTCAAATGAAGTCATGGCCAAAAGGAAAATGTCATCTAATATGACTTCTTTTGTATGGTTTATTTTCTTCATAAGATAATTTTCATTTCTCATCAGTTTTAAGTCATTCAATGTATTTCATTGGTAGTAGTAGTTTACTACTCTGATGGGGATATCCTCTCAACTTTAAACCACAACGCTTTCTTTTTATACCCCACTAGTAAATAAAAGTCTACACCGGACTGCGTTAAATCAACTGAAAATGCATGCATGGTGAGAATTTTCCACGTGTGAGAATTTTCAGAGCATTGTTATTTCTATTCTACTGTATTTCCAATATATGTTTTATCTGATTAAATCTTCCAGTAACAAGATAATGCTTAAGTTTGAGTTTTTGCCTAATCTATTCATTATTTCCATTTTGTCTTTTTTTGTTGTTACTTAGTTTAACTTTCAACAGGAAAAAATGGTTTCTCACTGCCAAGGGAAATAATAAAAATAAACCATATAAATCAACACAATGAAAGCCAAACTAATCCAATGAGTACCAACAGACGGCAGTTTGAGGTGCATATATGGGAGTAAAATATTCACATGCAATATTTATAATCAAAACCAAACCACCGTTACTCCATTTAGGAGAGAAGGAAATATTCCAGAAGAATCCTTGAACAGCCCAGAGAAGAGGCACAGTATAAAATTATAGGCCTTAATTATTTTTATAGAAGGGGAAAAATTATATTAGCTTAGCAAGGAATTGCTAGAATTTCATCCTAGTTATTTCGATTGAAGACATATTTGCTAATGAGAGATACATATATAAAATGCTAGATATATGGTAATTATAATATTATATGTTATATAAATATATTATATAATATTATAAATATATTATATAAATATATAAATAACATAAATTTATAATATAAAACTGTATAAATTTGTATATAATATATAAACTATATAAATTATAAATATATATTATATACAATATTATTATCATTATAAACATAATTATAAACATAATTATAAACATACATAATAATACTATTATAATTAAAACATAATTATAATATTATAATTAGCATATATATCTAGCATATCACAGAGCGAGCGAGCGAGCGAGAGAGAGAGAGAGAGAGAGAGAGTGCTATAGTAAAATCCAAACGGAAAAGTCATGTAACAGGTAACTGAAGAAAAATTCCCACTAGCTCCAGGATTATGCTCAGTTTTATTGAGAAAACTTTCGAATCAGCATTTCTCATATCACAGTGTCTTTGAGAATTGGGAAAATCCAGTCCTGGATGACAGTGGTGCAGTTCCTGTGTAAGCAATATTTGTCTGAGCACAGGCAGCAGTGCCCTGATCCAAGCACGACCAGGCCTCCGTAGCATCATTCATGGCCACTTTAGCATTGCTACCTTTCATTTTTCTGGCTCTCAAATTCTCTTACATCAATAGCTCCACACCACTGGCTAATCAAAACATTTTTCAGGTATCACACTAATGTGAGGTTCTAGCACTAGCTCACTCTCATAATCTCTTTTCTTTCTACACACAGGATCTCCTCTAAGCTGCCCCCTTTACAATGAGTGAAAACTCAAGCATCTCTGTTAGAAGAGACCAAAAAGAGTAAAGATTAAAGTTCCCTGTTTGAAACACTGCTCCTTCTTTCCAGGTCACAGTTGTGGTTCACTACTTCAACATTTGACTAACTTTGGGACATGTGGAAAGTTGTCAATAATCTTTAAAGCACAATGAAATATAAAAAACAAGAAAAATATTGTTTTAAGTAAATATAACAGAAAGTCAATAATGGTAAAGTTATTATTTTGGTACAAAGACATTTTAAGGAACGCTTCTAAAGTTAAATACATTTTATAGTGCCAGACTACAAAACTGAGGAATATGTCTTGTATCACAGTTCATATTGATTCTTTCCTAATACTGAGACTTTTACTTCTTTACAAGTATGCACAAATAGGTATTGGTAGAATTCTCTTTATTATTATCAAAAATTCTTTAGCAAGAATATATTTCTAACTATATTCATTAAACACAAATGGATTAAAGGGGTTTATAAATTCTCATATTTAATTTCCACTAGGAAGACTATAGGCAAAACAGCAATGGAAACAGGTGTTGGTGGGGCTGTGGAGAAATTGGAACCCTCATACGATGCTCGTGGAAGTGTAAAGTGGCACAGCCATGGGGAAGACAGTCTGGCAGTTCCTCTAAAATCTTAGAGTTACCATATGATTCAATAATTCTACTCCTGGGAACATACTCAAGAGAATTGAAAACATATGCCCACACAAAAACTTGAACACAAATATTCATACCAGCATTGTTTCTAACAGCAAAAAGTAGAAACGAGCCAAATGTCTATCAGCTGATGAATGGATAAATAGAATGTGGTACATCCATACAATGGAATAGCATTTATCCATTAAAAGGAATGGAAGACTGATTATGCTACAATATGGATGAAACTTGGTAACATTACACAAAGTGAAAGAAGACAGACACATGAGGCTTACATGAGTCCATTTATATGAAATGTCCAGAATGGGCAAATCCAGAGACAGCAAGTAGATTAGCAGTTGATGAGGGCTGAGGGAATCGGGGAAAAGGGAGTAACTGCTAATGGACATGGGCATGGACATTCTTTCTTAGATGTTGAAAATGTTCTAGAATTAGATTGTATAGCTGTGTGAATATACCAAGAACCACTAAATTGTACACTTTAAAATGGTGGATTTTATAGTATGTGAATTATATCTCAATTTTTTAAATAATAATGTTCTTAAAGAGCAATAGAACAACCTCCCCCCAAAAGCAATAATTTCACTGCATTATAATTCAGAAACTCTTCATGTCAAAAAATGCCACAGATGTTAGTACAAGACAAAAAAAAGACATGGGGGAATTTACAACAAATACAAAAGACAGATAATATCTTTGTCATACAAAGAGCTCATACACAAATTGATAAGAAAAACAGCAACAGGAAAAACGGGGAAATAAACACGAAATAAAAATTCATATAGGAAACAGAGACTAACAATAACAACAGAAAAAATTGTCAATCTCACCAATAATCAAAGAAATGCTCATTACACCAAGATACCATTTTCCACTCATCAATATAATGATTTTTAAACAATAATTCCAGCTTTCTCATGCCCTCATGGAGTAAAGCTGGACACACAATTCTGAAAAGCAATTTGGCACTAAGCCAGGAGCAGGGGATAAGAGACAAGCAGGACATGTCGATGCTGAAGGAATTCAGGCTGACAGAGAGAGTCAGGCAAGCAAATCAATGCAACAATCCCATAGGTGCTTTGAGAGAAATAAGGGGTTACAGAGGGGACTCACAGAAGGGAATGGTCAGCCCTTCCTAGACGGGGAGGAAGAGGATCCGGGAAGATGTGCAGACGTCTGAGAGCTGAGTCCTGAAAGACGAGTTGGAGTTACTTAGGCTTAAGGGACATCCCCGCACATTAGAATTCCTGTCTGTGGTGCTACAGCTGGCGCCCAGGGCACAAGGGGAGGGAGTGGCAGGAGAGGATCACAAAGCTCAGCTCAGGAGGGTCCCGTCCTTGCTCGGACTGGCTCACTGCACCCCCGAACTCAGTGGGGAGGTAGTAAATATCAGCTGAAGGAACAAATAATTTTTTTCTTAAAAGCAACATGAGAGACCATTATACTGTTCTCTCTACCCTGTTTAAATTTTTCTACAATAAGAAGAAAATTGAATTTAATAACTAAAATAACTAAACGTAACCCTGGAGTTCTTCCAGCAGACCAGATGTTTTCTTCAGAAAGGGCATTCTGGTAATCGTGTGGAGGATAGATTAGAAGAAGGAAAATTTGGAAGAGAGACAGGTGATGAACCTGAGCAATAAGTAGCCCAGGCAACCGCCGTCGACGTGGAGAGCCCTGGAGACCAGATGTTCCAGGGGTCAAATCCACAAGTGCAGCTGATTGGATGTGAACAGTGAGGAGGGTGCAAGGTGACATCCCGCTGTCTTGAGTGAGCAACTGTTCCTTAGGAAGGAAGAAGGGGGCAAGAAGCCAGTTTGAGACAAATTAGTTTGGTTTTGGACTTACTGAGTATCAGGTAACTCTGAGCACACAGGAGAGTGCACAGGCCTGACCTGCATTTGAACTCCAGCTCTGCCATCACTAGATCGGTGGCCCTCAGGAGGTTATTTCATCCAAGACCTCAGACTCAGCGGGGAGAGCACCACCTACTTCACGAGTTATTGTGACCATTACATGAAAAGAGTACATGGTGCACACAGCACAGTAGCCAGCCGAAGAAGGGACGCTCCACCCAAGCGGTGGAAGCCTGGGGAGTGGACGCCAGGTAAGGAGAGAAGAAGGGCCTGCGGAGCAGTGACATATAAAGGAAAAGGACAGAACATGAGGGGCAGTGAAAGGGGATGAGAAAAATGATCAAAGGAGTAGAAGAAGAATCAGGAGTGAGTGGTGTCATAGAAGTAAGAGAGAATTTCAAGAAAAGATTTTGGTCATAGAGACCCAAATGCAATGATGTCAAAAAAATATATCACAAAACTCCCCAAATCATTATAAAAGGAAAGTTGAGAATTATGTGAGTAGTAAATAAAGAGTATGTAACCATATAATCTATCTATCTATCTATCTACACATATGCAAATACGTAGGAAAACTAAACAGATTGTTACTAGTAAATACCTTTAGGCTGTAAGTGAGCTTGGGGAATGTCAGGGGAGGGAGGGAGGATATGAATGGAAAATAACTTTCACTCTCCACCTTTTTGCACTGTTTGGATTTTCTTTTTTAGACGTGTATTTATATGTATTACTTGAGTCATTCAAAAATAAGTATTAAATATAAATGGAAAGTTGAGGTTATATAAGGAAAGAAAAGCTTGGAAAGTCCTTGCTGACTCAGGTGACAGCTGCTTCAACAGGGTAGAGACAGAAACGTATCGCCAAGGGCTGAGAAGGGAGCAGGGGCTGGGACTAGACGGAGAACCACAAAACCATTTCTCCCCGTAGTCCGGCAGCTAGAGGAGGGTGCAGGACCATGAGGGGCTTTTCTGGTTTATTTGAAGAAGGGAGAGACTAAAGGAGCATCAAAGAACACAAGGAAAAAGTCAAGGTGAGTGCGATGGGGGAGAGAGGAGGCTCAGGTAAACAGATTAGAACCGTAAAAGAGAAACAGAGTAACTTAGGGAGCAAGAAAATCAGGGAAGAGGCTCATGGTAGAGATCTTCCTTGCACCAGAGATGGTCCTGGGGGGCCCTCCTGCAGGGGAGCCCATGTGCATATGAGGATGTGAACCATCTGCTCCGTGAGGGAAGACACAGGTCGCACTGCACTGTAAGCCCGATGCTGAAGGAGGGAGCCAGGTATTTGAAGCAAAAACACTGTGACCAGGACCAGGAAAGATAACCGACAGGTAAAAGTATTAACAAAGGGCTGAAAATAAGAATGTTCAAACAAGGACCTACTGTATAGCACAGGGAACTATATTCATTGTCTTGAAATAACATATAATGGAAAAGAATCTGAATATATATATATATACATACACACACACACACACAAAAATGTATAACTGAATCACTTTGCTGTACACCCAAAACTTAACACTGTAGATCAGCTACACTTCCATTAAAAAAAATTTTTGTTTAAAGACAGTTCAAGCCTAACTTTCCCCTATAGAGAGCAAGTTCTACCATCAACCAAGCCAGTCTTTCACAGTCCACAAACATAGCACCCCTTTTCTTTTGTATTGCACTGTTCAAACTCTAAGGGAAAAAATGCTGAAGTCTCTTTCATCGTGGCAAATCTGGAGGCAAAAGCCTGACAGACGTTCTTAGTAAAGAAATACAGGCTCTCAAACAAACTTTTTAACAGGGATAGTCTTACTGCTACAAGAAGAATACACAACATGGCCTTGGGATTGCTTTGCGCTATAGCATCACTGCTCATTTCTGATTTTCTAGCCCTGTGGTTTTGCTGGGATACATAAAGCATTTTCAGCTTTTCTATGTAATCTCTCTTCTGATTTGTGAGGGATTGCTCCTTGCACATTCTACCATGTGCTGATTTTATGGGGATGATATGATACACACAGTGGCCTTTAGTGTCGGACAGATTTTGTATTGCACACTTTGCTCTAAATTAAGCCTCTATCCAAGTAAAGAGAATGAGGTTACAAGCATTTGTGTTTGGTGTAGTTACCATGGGGATGTGCATGTGTGTGCATGCGCGTGCGCGCTGGGGGAAGTGGGGAAGAGACTGGGAAGGAAAGAGAGGGAGAGAGAGACTATGAACAGCAGGCTGCCCCTGGCACATGTAATCAAAAAGACTACAGATAAAAGCAGACCCAAAAGGCTGGATTAGAGCTTTCTTTAGTGAACAAGAAGACAGGCCTAATTGAAAAATCTTATCTAGAGGATTAAATCTCTCCACTCATCAAGTTCAAAACTGGCAGGGTGAAGGAAAAGGGCTATGTCAAGCCGAACTAAAGCCGACGTGAGCTTTATGGGATGGGACCATACGCCCAATTCCTTGTTCTCTTGCAAATACCCTCCCTGTTGAGGAAAACCTAAGAGCCACCTGCCACAGGCACACACCAAAGGAGGGAAAGAGCATTGAGGTAGGGTGTTGAGTTTCGCTTGGAGAAATTGGAAAGCTGGCAGTAGGACCGTCTCAAACACTGAAAGTATAAGCCAGAGCTGTGCAGGGTGACAAAAAGCCACACTCTCCTTGGTGTGGACAGTGGGCGTAACATTCTCCACGCAGCCCTGACCCTCATTCTCTCACACCTTACATACCAAGGCGCAGGGAGAGCCACCAGTGTGCGTGGCTCCCCACTGCCCCTTCCAGGACATCACACTCTCCAACTTCCTGCAGAAGCCCTTCCTGCCAGTGTTCGTCATCTCTATCCCACAACCCTGCTCTCACTCATCATCTCTCCTCCCAGGGAGTGACACCATTCAAGCTGGGGACCTGAGAGATGTGTGAGATGCCACCCTGTTCTAATACTGCCCACATCCAGGTGGTCACAAGTTCCTTTGAAGTCTACTCCCTCCTACTCTGGGACACCCTCCACCTACTTCTCTTCCCAACTGTCACAGACCAGGTTTTTCAGGTCCTGTGCTCAGGCCAGAATGGGAAGAGCCTTGGTACCTCGTACATCTGGCTCCTCTTCCAGGCCATGACTACCTTCTGATTGTCAAGGCTCCCCAAGACTCCCCTTGACTCCAGCAGATGAAACGTGGAAAACACTGATGTGGACGTCTTTTCAGCCAGTGAGCCTGAAAGACCAACTGGATCAGTGTTTTTGACTGTCCTAACGTCTACAATTACGTTTACCATGGTGGACAGATATGGACGAGAACAAAGAAACATTAGGTTATTGGAAATGTCCAAGGTTCCATACCCAACTCCCAAACCATTTATAGAACAGCACAGACTTCATTACTACTAAAATACTCTGGCCTTACCTCATCCAGACAAAAACAAGACTGAGCCTTGCTAGCAGCTTCCCATGAACTGGTGCCAGTAATATGTGATGAAGTGATATTTTAAATGTGCCAGTTTTGAGAAATGTAGTTTCGAACAATTTCAAGCAAAACAGTAAAACAAGCTTCTTGGGCCAGGTCAAAGCTTCAAAATGAGAATGTTAATTTCCACAAAGATGTCTTTTCTCAGGAAGATAACATGCAACTTGACATGCCAGAAAATGACCTAAAGATCCTCTGAAGGCAAATTGGGGCAAGTAGATTTAGCTCTGAGGTACAAAAGCCAGCCTCAAGGATGTGATTTTCATGCACCAAAGATAAAACATCCAGGCCAGTACCGAGAAACATTTCAGGAAAAGAGCAATGATCAAGAGAAGGATTCTGCGCAGTCCCTGTTTCTATGTAGTATCTGCAGAAGGATCTGTAGCTCAGAAAAGAACTAGTCTCAGGCTAAAATAGTCATCAGTTAATCCAAAGCTCAGACTTAAAAAGAGGGATGAATAATACCACAATTATTGAACACTGTCCATTAAAAAGGCAGCAGGACCAAATTAATGCCATCAGACCGTCCTCTAAAGGCAGTGTTTAGTCAACCAACCAGCTGTTTAACTAGCACAAGGCCACGCAAAAGTGGCTGACAAATCCTATCTCTGAATCAGCTTCATTCACCTTCTGGCTCTGCTCACGTCTAAACAAAGTCAGGATGAATTTCACAGACCCAAGTTTACACCCAAAACTCAACTTAATGAAACTTCAATAAAAAGTTATTATCTTCCCTGATTTAGAAAATAAAAGTTTAAGAAGCATCTCAATGCAAAAAGTCAAAGATGAGAACTCAGGTATAAAGCAGTCAAATTAAAAGGAAATCATCAAAGAACCCAGTCCTGGACCTTAAGTCAAAGTAAAAGCAAATCTAATGGACCAAAAGTCAGGACATCAGGAAAAAAGATCAATTATTAACCACATATTCAAAGCCAAAAGAGAAGAGAATTTTCACCATTCGATTACCTAAGCCACTAAAGTGATTTCTAAAATCTATCGTTTTAGAATCTATGTCAATGGTTTCCTGACAAGATCATGCAAGCCTTGGATTGAACATATGTCAATCAATACCAAACAGTTACTGACCTACTTCCATAAATATGACAAAATTTTCATGGTATACAAAAACACCTCTTACTTGAAATTTTACCACTTTTAAAGTAATCCATACTCTATTTGGTTCACTACAATATTTGCTTGGCAACTACAAAGGCATTTAGGCTACTAGTGATGTCTGGCTCTTCTGAAAGGAAAAAGATGAGCAATTACACGTTTTAAATTATTTACTTCATTTTAACTCCCAGGTAGAAAGGAACAGAAATAGTCACAAAGATGGTGTCTGGAAATGACCCAAGGGCTCTACCTTGCCAACTTGATATTTCTGTCTCCTTTGAAGACCTGATCTTCCACCACAGTGAGTCAGTCTGCATTAGTCCTAAGTCTGGAGCAACACCCTCAAGTAGAGACACCGAGAGCGAAGACAGCCGAACAATGTGCCTGGATCACGATGTTGGCAAGCTGCCCTCGGAGGCCCCCTTGGAGAGCAGTATTTGGTCACCGACACTGTGCATCTCAGAGAAACATTTTGGAGGGGTGGAAAGAAAAGGAACTGAAATTTTTCGCAAATAAACTACTCTCAGCTCTGACTTCACATTAATCCATTTTCATCTTTGAATTAGAGGAAGAGAAAAAGTAATAGAAGAGGGAAAGACTAAAGAAAAAAAAGAGACAGTGATGAAGAGAAGCACAAGAGACACTGGTTGAAGGTTCCCAAGTCAGGGAGACCTGGTTTTACATCCCAGCCCGGCCGTTGAACAACTTTGGCCAATCTGCTTAATCGTCATGAACCTCTGTTTTCTCATTTGTAAAATGGAGTTAATAATACTCTACTGGGTAGTCAGGAGGAATAAAAAAAGACAAGTATGTAATGCACTTAGCATGCTGCCTGCCAGGGAGCAGGTGATCAATGTAAAGTAGCTGAAGAAAGAAGAGCGGAGAAGGGAAAAAAGTCTCCAGGGTTCAAAAACCATCCTAAACTCACTGTTGACAAATATCTTATTCTCTTTATAATCAATCTGAAAACATTTCCTGATGATCTACTACAGAATCAGTACTGCGCAGTATTCAGAAATGACTGTGCCCCCATCATCCTCCTCACTCTCAAGGAGCATCAATCCAGCTCAGGAAACAGAATCCGACATGTGAAGTATGTAAAAAATAACCTGAATTGTCTCAAACTGTTAAACATTCCACATGCGGTACGGCAAGCACTTCAGCCATTCAGAGAAGGGGGCCAGTGGGCACGGACTTGTCAGGGAGTGTCCGAGAGTGGGTGGTAGAGACGTGAATGGACTTCTAGGAGAAGCCGGGGGTAAGGGGGCATGTCCAGTAAAGAAAAAGTCATGTGTCCCAGCCTGAGTTTTGCTCTGAATCACCAGGGACCTGAGCAGGGACATGGAGTGAGGAGAGCCTGGGTTAGGGCAGGACAGGCGAGCATGGGTCCATTAGACCCAAAAATGGACAGGACTTCAGAATTGAGTATGAAAAATAAAAGAGAGGGGTCTGCCTGCATCCCTTTTGGACTTCTTATTCCCATTTAGGCTGAGTGTGCTCATTTCCACCTCCCTAGTATTTCTCAGGAGGAAGCAGAAGCACACTCTTCTATTTCCCTAGGGAGACACTGGCGTCACCTTTCCCAGTAACCAGGCTGCACAGGGCAGGGCTTACAAGTGCAGGCTCGGCTGGGTCCGTGTCCCAGCTCTGCCACTCACTAGCGGTGCGACCTCAAGCAAGTAAACCAACCTTCCAGGCCTCAGAGTCCTTCTCTGTAAAAGGGGGGTGATTATGATATGCCTCTCACAGACTGCTGAGAGGATGAGTGAATCAATACATTTAACAGATTCCTTAACTGAGAAGCACTAAGAACAGTGCTCGGCACGTAGAAGCAATTCCCGTGTTCAATAATTATCATTATTATTATTCTATTACCTTTTATCTTGAGCTAGAATATATACCCACAGAAAGCACAAAGAATCATCTCACACAGGACTAAGGAGGCGGTGCCAAGAGGAAACACGTTTTGGAATTGCAAGTTCTTCCGAAACTACCACCAACGGTGAACCCCCGATGCAAGACCCAGACAACCTAGGATCACACTGAGGATTTGCATCCATACCTGGCTTGGTGAATGGCCTCCATCCACTCTTTACCGTCCTGCTCCTCCTCACAGCGCAGCTCTAGTGGTTTCTGACCCTCGTGACCGAAAAGAACAGTAAAGTAATACTGGAAAGAAAAACAAAAAGTTACGTTTTATTTTTCAAGCACAACAACATAACACAGTAGTTTTCTACAAAGGGTATGTATTTACAAAATGCATTCACATCACATAAATCATATTTCAAAATGTAATAATAACACTCCCAGTCCACTTGGCATTGACTCTGCACTAGAAGATACCACAGGTTGCATCTTATCACCCCTCAATGAGATTCAACTCACAGTATCTCCGATACAGAAAAGGTATTTGATAAAATTCTACACAAACATACAATTAAAATGCCTGGCAAGCCAGAAGGAGAAATTTCTGAGCCTGGTAAAGGATATCCACCAAACACATACCACAAACATTTTACCTAATGATGAACTATTATAAGCAAACCTTCTCAAATCAAAAATAAGGAAAAAACAGCAATTATCATCACTTCTATTAACCAATTCTGTCTGGAGGGCAACATAGAAAAATAAAGGAAAAAAGAAATGGAAAGCAAGGGAAAAAATCATTTTGCACAGATGATGTAAGTGTCTATATAAAAAATTCACTGAAAAACTATTAAGAACATCCAACAAAATTGCTGGATATAAAATCACTGTACAAAAATCTATTGCACTTTGGTACAATATCAACAAATAGGAAACTTAACTTTGAAAACACTGCATTTGCAATAATAGCAAAGAAGTATAAATAGCTGAAGAACTTAAGAAAATAAATGTATCGCCTCTAAACAGTAAATTAATCTGTCATTTTAATGTTTTCCAATAAAATGACCAACAGGTTTACTTTGGGTGGAATTTGACAAAGCGAATCTAGAATATGAGCCAGGGACAGGAGAAGCTGTCACTTTAAACCAGTCTACTGGAGGCTAGACGTATTAATTACCAAACTGAGACTGTCTGGAAAGGAAGTATAACTGGAGAACTTTTTTTTATGAGAATGATCAGCAAATACACCAGGCCTGCCTAAGACTTCATCCTGGGGCACAAAAAGAATCAGCACCACACAGCTGCTCTGAGACGGAAAACCAAAGACAAAATCCAAGTTCTTTCTGACGTCCTACCTTCCCACTGCTCCCCCCAAACTTCTGAGTATTCAGTGTGACTGTTACGTACTCATTTTCTTCAAATGAATTAAAAACCTCAGGACAAAAGCTTTTAATCTATAAAAAATATCGAATCACTATGTTGTACACCTGTAACTAATATATTATAAACCAACTATACTTCAGTTAAAAAAAAAACTTCAGGACCATAGTCCTAGAGATAGATTCCAAAAAATCGTAGCATTTTCAGCACAATTTTACAAACAAGGAAGAAATTGGCTAAAAGACTTCTCATGTTACCTGTGCATAAATCATCAGCCAAATGAGGACACGCCTCTGAGATAATCCACCGCCCTTCCTCACGGACAGTCCTGAGCCTCATAAATGACAAGCTGTCTTTAATCCTTAAACCTCTTGTCTAGCCAGAAGCCTAACTGCTATGAACTAGGGGGAAATGCCACTGAGAATGGGAAAAATTCAGCTTAGCACTATATTCAGTAAAGCTCCATTTAAATTTGAGAGGAAAAGAGTCAAAACTCAACCAAATAACAAATCAGTGGCTTAAAGGGCAATCCTATAAGTGACGGCATTTCAGAAGCCGCTGGCTACCATCCAAGGGCAGATGCCCAGTCCAGGAAGAGGAAATACTTAATGAATCTGATGTCCCAAGGCTGCAACCAGCACCTCAACAGCAGCCGCTGCTCGGGAAGCCAATTAAAAGCCACCTTTAAAAGCCAGCAAGGTCGTCATATTAGCAGAGTACATCCAAAAGTTAGCCCATGTCTCGGGCCTAACAGTGACGGACAGTTTTGAGAAGTACAGGTTATGTATCCAGGACTTTGCTTAACAAATTCTGCTCGACCACCAATAATCAAACACCACCTCTCCATGTACCTGCAAATTATTCAACTTAAGCCACTCATCAAAAAGTTTTCTTTGTGCATTCTGGCCTCATTCTGATATGAGCCCAGTATGCCACGGATCTTCGTGTAGGACCTGAGGCTTCAGAGGTCCCCTTGGGAACCAAAAGCATCAGCGGTCACCCTCGATGGTACTCTGTGACCTCTGACCTGCCCCACAGCAGGAAACGAGAGGAGAAGTTCCAAAGTACTGGGTTATCATCAAGTGCAAGGAAGAATTAAAACAGTGATGACCTTGTTTATGTCTTTACATGCAGCATCTACAGTGGCAGTGAGCTTCCCTTCTTTTTCTCCCTGGATCGTTTCATCTGGTCCCAAATCTATTTCTCCAGGCAGATCCTCTCCCGGTGCGAGCCACATATTTCTCCCATTAGCCAGCACTTCAATCATGTCCAAGACTGAATTCATTCATCACCTTCCTTCCCTCCCTCCCACCCCCTAATGCTCATCCTCCTTCTCCTGCCTTCACAACTATTCCTTCTCGCCTTGTGCTTTCTCTGCCACGTGTGTCTTTATCCAGCAGGTGCCCCAACTAGGAACCCCAAACCCTCAACTTCCTCCTCTTATCAGCCCCACGTTTGGTTTCACCACTGCTCCCCCCCGACTCTCTTCCGGCTTTTATCCCTCACTAGATTACTGTTTCAGCTCTGTCACGGATGACAGATATGACAGGTTTGAAATACTTTCCAGTTGAGGTGGCTTTAATCTCACAGCTCATCTCTCTCCTTCCTTATATCCTGGCTGCTACTATAGCCCAAAGTGGGAGGTTAACAGCCTCTCTGGAAGGAGGACTGGAAGACCTAGGGGAAGTCTCAGTGAGTTGGGAACACAAGGAGAAAGGTGGATAGGAGTGGCCTAAGTCGACAGAGAAAGCAGAAGGCAGCAGAGACACATATGGTACAGCTCCTTCCCACTTGGGCCTAAAGTCCCAGGAAGGGTGAGGATTTAAAACAGCAGATGACAAAGCCAAAAACTGAGGAGCCTCTGTACCACCTTCCCTTTGGAGCCCTAGAGAAGGTCATCTCACAGAATGGCCTCTTCCCCAGCCCTTACCCTCAGGACAACATGAAGTGGTGACCCCATGGGTAGTGACCGTATCATGTAAATCAATAAAACTGGTGGCACACCACTTAAGTAAAGAAAGGGTCTATCCAGAGCCTCCCTAGCTTCCAAGTGGGGTGGACATCCCCAAGACTACCATGGAGGACTGGGGAGGGCAGGGGGCTTACAGACCTCTTGCGGGGGCAGGTATCAAACCCCAGAAAGAGCCATGGTGGTTTTATGTAAGTAAAATGGGCAACCAGGCCCTGACTGACCTGAGAATGGACTACAAGTCACAGCAGCCACACACTTCAGCAACAGATGCCAAGAGGCAACTGAGGTGAAGCCAGAATAATGCCAGACCCCAGTGAGCACCAGCAAAGACCGCCCCCCAGCCTCTCTCTCTCTCACACACACACACACACACACACACACACACACACGATCTCAAGGATGTGTGAGCCACCCCTTACTGAGTCACCATCTTAGTGAGGCACAGAAAAAAGAATGAATTGCCTTTTACATGACTGGAGCAGACTGAATTTACTACTCTCAGCTAAATGCAGGTTCTTTTTTCTCCACTTATTAAGTGAAGAGGGGGTCTAAAGGAGAAAGTCCGGTCAACTTCAGAAAAATATTTTCTTTGCACATCTAAGTATAGTGAGGATAAATCTGCAATTCTGCCTGCAATCTTACCCAACTCCCTCCAGCCCAAACAGTGTGGCCAGAGTTCTTTCTAAAAGATAAATCTGAGCTTTTGTGTCTGTTTACAAACCCTCGCTGGTATTCTTAAACTTCTAAAGAGCAAATCTTGTGCAGGCTGAAAATACCCTTCACAAACTGGCCTCTTTCTCCGTTTTTAACCTCATTTCTGCCTCTTTCTTCTGATGTATGCCACGCTCCAGCCAATCAACCCGTCACTCCCCCAAGAAGACAAGCTCTTTCCTCAGCCTCATGCTACTGATAGAGCTGGGTCTTGGGAGTCATCAGACCTGGATGTGAATCCTGACTCCTCCAAGTGTGGTAACTCGAGTTAGGAGACCTTGGGCAAGTCATGTAACCTTCTGAGACTGAGTCTCCTCATGGGCAAAATGAGGACAATGATATAGACCTTCCAGGATTGAATCAACTGACATGCAGTGCCTGGCACCCCAAAGGCACTTCACAAATGTTAATTTCCTTCTCTCTCAATGTCTCTCTATGATTTTCTTCACCTCTAGTCCCTCCTCCACCTGCAAATTCTTACTGAACTTTCGTGACTCATCAGGAAGCATCAATTCCTCTATGAATCTTTCCCAGGCACCTTCTGGCAAAAAGGAGTCACTCTCTCCTGCGTTTCAGTAACCCAGTGCACACTGCTCACATAGCTTTAGAGTTGTCCATGCATGTGTCTCTCTCTTTGCAGGACTTGTCCTTTTGTACCCTTGATCCTAGCACTGTGCTGGGCACACACATATCCCAACAATGTTTGGTGAATAAATGATCATCAGTAAAGAAACATGAGCTATAGTTAACCTAATAAATTTGCTTCAAACAGCCACACATGATAATCAAGGTAGACATCCAGAGAAAAGATTTTAAAGGACTCCTAAAGCTATCAAGTGTATAGTTTTATCATAAGATGAAAGATAGAACATTATGATTATTTTCACAACCCACTAGAAGAGCAATAAGAACAGGCACTATAGTTTGGCAGGTTCACCAAAGGGTCCTTCCTCTTACCTACATTGACCATAAAATGCCAGAAAGACAATGTAACGAGCAGATTTAGTAAATTTAAGTGTTCAGGGTCTTATTGGTATCCATTGTAGCTTTATATGAATTTTCATTTTTCAATTGTCTGGTTTTTATTATGAGTTTGCTGCTGTTTATGCTATGTGTTTTTGCAGAAAGAACAAATGTAACCCAATATGAGAACACAAGCTCACTCAAAACTCTGGTCCTTAAGCTTCTGCAAGTCAGAAGCAAGTTTATAGGCCTAAGAGTGGCAACTGCTGGGGGCTGGTATTACGGGACCACTTCCACTTGCCACATTTCTAGATTGTTTGAATCATTTACAATAAACACATATAGCTATATAGCCAACAAAAATATGTCCATTCCATTTTTAAACTGTTTGAGCCATTTACAATAAACACATACAGTTAGATAATCAACAATAAAGATATTATCCATCGTTAAAACTATGTCTAGGTCTTTATACTACTACTTATATACCCAGAGAAAGTCAATGATGTTGGTCAAGTCAGTGATGTTCAGAAGAAAATTAAAAACCACTGTGGGTTTTCTTAAAGTACATGGCAGAAAAATAATCTCTTTTTTATGTATTATTACTGTGCCATATGTATTATTACTTTGATGGCACTTCGGGGTTTTTAATTATTGTGTATGTTGTTGAAAATTTTCAGCTTTAGGTTAAGAGAACTAAAACCAACCCTCTCTGCAGCCTTTGGGGCAGAAATTCCTCCTCGAGTCCTCCTCCTGCACTTGGCCCGTCTGGGAGGGCTGGGAGCCGCCCTACCGGAACTCGCCATGGTCTTCTCCTCTCTGGTCGCAAGATTTCTGATCCTGCACCTCAAACACTGGATGGAAATGGATGCCTCCCAAATGTTCCCAGCGTGGTGACTTAACGGACATGGGGCTAGTGATCATGATAACATAGCAGCCTGGAGTGGCAGTGCCTCTGGGACCAGAGCATGCTCTAAAGCCAGGCAAAGCTCTCCATCTCCACCTGGGCTTTGGGATCTGGGCTTCCTAGTCTCCAGGAATGTGAATAATACTACTAAGTGGCCCTGTGCCTCCCAGAGCCTATTTCTCCCTCAGCAGCCCCACAGGTTGCTATGACCATCAATCCCAGTCAGAAGGGAGACTCCAAGTGTCTCTGGATGTGCAGATGGATGAAAACCATGGACAGCAATTCTCCTCTATGGTGCATTTCCAAAGCAATAACAAAGTCTATGCTCATGTCAATCTTGCTATGATTCATGACCTCCTCCTCTTTCTCCCTTTTCCCTTTTCTTCTTTCTGTAACTGCCTGTATCATGGAAATGAAATACATTTTAAATATCTAATATCCCATACAGTGATAAGACTGAGCTTTATGTGCCCTCATATTAATTTTCACTCCCAGGGGTTTAACTTCACCCAACCTGACGACTATCTTTAGCATTCACGGGAATGTCAGTAAGTGTTCCCGGCACATGAGTGGCCCCCACGTAAGAGAAAAGGATCTCACCCCTGAGCCCGAGAGGCACAGACAGATCCTCTAAATGTGATTTGCTGCCGTCGCCCTGGCCGTGTGTGAGAGAGAGATAAGAGAAGACAGGCTGAAAATAACAGCAAGGTGGGCATAAAAAAGGGGGAAATACTTCATGTTTCTTGATACCATCTCCTCCCCTCCTCCCCAGGCACTCCTACTCTTTTGTACTTCCTGACATTGAAATGTTACTTACAAGGGACTTCTCTGCCCCCTGCATCTGGTCACCACTATGCCAGCCGGGGGGCGGGGGAGGGGGGTGGCACTCACTGAACAAGAAAAGCCTGCAGCGTTATATCCTGGACCCAGCACCATCGGTCTCTAGAAGAGAAAGCATTTCACTCTCCTCCCTCAGTGACTGTTTTTGTATAGTGGGATTATTTCTTGACCACAGCTCTATCTCATGGGTACTTTCAGCTCCAAAGAAGATTTTGTGTAAATTAAAGGAGACAGATTTTCCAACTACTTTATAGATTCCATCTTTTCATATCATGGTTATATGTTGAAGCTCATTCTTTGTCATTATGTGTCAAATCTCCCAACTACTTCCTCCAGGTCTTCTTAAGAACAAAGACCTGAGATGCTGAAGGCTTTCCCCCTCCCTCTTGGTTCGCTTTCTTTTCAACTCTGAGATTCAGAGGTCTTGCCATGGGCACATTCGCTTCAGTACAAGCCAACCTCAGAAAGTCATGTCACATCTGAGTAAGCAGTGTGGTTCAGCAGAAAGAGCCCCAGGCTAGAAGAGGTGACACCAGGATTCTGTCCTGCCTCCAGTGACACAGTGTGAACTCTGGCAAGTTCCTCTTGTGCTTAGTTTGTTCTTGGACCAAGTGAAGACAAGGCCACCTTTCCTCCTAACCCCAGGGTGAAGATCAAACGCAGTAACACACATCAGCGTGTCTTGAAGAGCAGGACGCGTGTCTTGTCATTACTGTGGTGTGGGGACTGCCAGATCTCACCAGGAAACCAGTCCCCTCTAGCCTGCCTAGGACACCAGGCTTGTTCCAGCTCTGCAGAACTGAGTAATTTGAGTGTTCCTCCTGCTTTCTCCCCACTGCTTTCCTCAGATAAAAGTGCATGGGGAGAAAAAAGAAAAGAATGCATTATAATTATGAACCAACACATTGGGTACTTGGTAATTAAGAAGAGGTCATACTGTTTTTTATTATGGTGGTTGTTTGTTGGTTGTTTTGCTCTTGTGGATTTTTTTGTGGTCGTTTGTTAGTCATGATAAAAAGATTTCTAATTTTCCCAAAGGCTTAGAGAGGAGTTGTATTTTGAAGCTTCAATGCCATGCAAGAATTTGCTGAATGATTTGTCCCAACAGAAGCCAACACATAGACTGTAAACTTGAAACTATGAATAAAACAGAGTATTAGCATGCATAAAATCCACCCTCTGCTACAGTATTAGCATTTAAGAACTGCCTCAGAATATATTCTTCTATTAAACATATTTAAATGGACAAGAATTTAGCTTAGAATTCAGCTCAAGGAGTAAAAGTTTAACTGGCTCCTACTCTGGTTTTCTACCGCAACAGGAAAAATACATTATGTCCGGCTTCCAAATTTCACAAAGAAGTAAGTCAAATTAAACTGTACCAAGGTGGTCAGAAAACCTGTCATTTTAAGACTGGCTAAAAGAACTTGATATATTTGGTGATTCTTCAAATCTTTGAAAGGTTATCACACAAAAATTGGGACAGAGAAACTCATCAACCAAGGGATCTGAGCTCCCATAAATCATCAGGCATAATGAAATTTATGAAAAGGGAAGCATAAAATACATGGTGGCTTAAGTCATCACCCCTGGCTTGCAGGAAAAGGCAATGATTCCTCTCCAGGTTTTGTTACCTTCTCATACAAATGCCTGTCTTCCTCTTGTATTCCCACTTCAGAAAGGCACAGATGTTACTAAAGATAACATTTGATCTATGTGATTGGCTTCACTCTGTCCCCAATCCTCCTGTTTATTTATTACCTATAGAGAGAGAAGTTTATTACCTATAGAGAGAAACATCTAATTCCCACGGAGCAGCCTTGAGCCACTGACTGAGCACACCTGTGAATTCAGTCACCATTATCACAGCCTTCTTTTACAGCAAGGCAACTAAACTTTCTCACCATTCCAATGTCCATTCTACCCTCCCCTCTCCTGAATTAACCCGGAACCTCCAACTTCTCATGAAACTCCCCGAATCTTTTTACTTCTTGCCATCTTCATCACTTTCTCATTTCACCCATTGGTTTTACTTATTTTCCATTTGCCAACCACATTCACATTTGTGTAAAAAGTACATTTAATGAAAATGTATGCTGTTCACATCTGGCTTAGTTAGTACCACTTAGCAGAGAAGAGAATACTTCGACACAAAGACTTGAGCAAGTGTTAGAGTTCCCCTGCTGCTGCAAGGAAATTTTTTGAGGTGCTCTGTCAAAGAGGGACCATGGTTATGCCAAAAAAAAAAAAAAATGAGCAGGAGAAATATGTATAATGAGACAGACTTTAGATTTCTCCCGTGTAGCTCCAGAAGGCACAAATAGGAATAATGGGCTAAGGTTAGAGATTTTGCTGTTCAATACCTCAGTTTTTATTGCATGGCAAGTTACCAAAATGGGAATAAAAGAAAATACATATCTAAATAAAGAAGTAATTACTGCCTTTTGAGAGGGGAAGTCTTTTATGACACTGTGCCCGGTTTTTATTGATAATAATCAGTTACACTTATCAAAGTAACTAAGAACCACTGTTGCATGGATGGTTTTTAATCAGAAGCACTGAGTTCATAACATTACAAAAATGACAGAAAGAGGCCTTTGAAATGTTTCATTTTTTACATTTTAAGTGCTAACTATTCAGCAATAATTATTAGCACTTAATTTATCGAGCAAACCTCAAAGATGGAAGCCCTATAATATTAATCAAAAAATAATTATCAAATTATCATATATAGCCAAGATGGCATCGCTCACAAAGCAAAAACTGGATAATATAAAAGGATCAATTCATGTATTTAATAAATAAAGTTTTCTAAATCAATAAGAAAAAAGCCAAATATCCTAATAGAAATGTGGGGAAAGGAATAGAATATTCATATGCCTACAAACAAAACAAAAAACAATACAAATAAGTGTAAATATGAAAAAGAAATGCATATTTGTACATTAAGACTATTTTTTCAAATTGAATGTTTCTAAATAATAAAATCCAGAGTTAGAAAGTGTAATGTGCTGATTAAAATAAAAATGGTTACAGACTTTGTGGAGATGGTTGGCAATTTGTATCACAGACTTTAAA